>NC_090324.1:119825500-120145164 GCF_040869045.1 Eurosta solidaginis
GTGGTATACCACAGCTTTGTCCAATTTTAGACGAGTGCAAAAATGCAGAGCTGAATCTTCTCCGACACCTCACTCGCTAGCCACTGTATCTGCGTCAATACGATTGCCCAAAATGGGCCTTCCAACATTCGCTGGCGATTCTACCGAATGGATAGCCCTTTACGATGTCTTCTGCTCGTTAGAAGATAGCAATGCTGCTTTGTCAGGCGGACACAAGTTGCACTATCTTCGTAGCTGCTTAAAGGGAGATGCGCTGAGTATAATTAGTTGGTTTAAGATTAGCGACGCAAACTACACTGAGGCGTGGAACCTTCTTAAGTCACGCTACAAGGTTATGCGCGTTATCATCGAAGCGCATTTCACAGCGATAGCGGATATACGAAAGGCTACGAGTGATACTGCGGAGGCTATAAAGAGCACACTAAATTCATTCCATCAGCACATACGAGAGCTCAAAGCACTAGGAAGAACGGTCGATTTCTGGGATGATTGGTAGGTTCGGAGACTCGGAAGCAGTGGGAGTTATCACTTGTTAGTGAAGAACCACCAACCTTTGAACAGCTGACGTCGTTTTTGGAATTAAGGTGCCGGTCATTGGCTATGCTAAGCACGCCTGCTGCTCAGGTATCAATAGGGAAGCCCGCAACACCGAAGGTTACTGGCAAATCAGCTAAGGTCTTTCACGCTGTACAAACCCAGAAGAGTGTGGAATGTGTGCACTGTAAGGGCCCACACAAGGTATATAGCTGTGAAAAGTTTAAAAATCTCGATTTAAGCGCAAAATCCAAGTTTGCGACGGAGTCTGGCTTGTGCACGAACTGCTTGAGCCCAGGTCATTACAAAGCTAAATGCAATAGTTCGTCTGGATGTAGGGTTTGTCATCAACGCCATCACACTCTTTTACAAAACACCGCTTCTACATCCAATGCCGCTGTAACCGCCGCACATTTCACAGCACCCAAACCTCATTTAGTACTGATCCGTTTACAAGGAGCGCTACCGCATTGATGTCTTCATCCTTAAATCCCGTGGCCAATTCGCCGACTCCAAAGGAAAAAGCTGTACTGTTGGCAACCGCCATAGTCAAAGTTCGCGATTGCTCCGGACACTGGCAATCAGCCCGCTTGCTGTTCGACTCTGGTTCACATGCCGCGAAAATCTTCTGCAGTAGTATTAGTAGTAGTAGTAGGTTCCTCACAAGGAGGTCGCTCTAGAGGCGAACCATTACTTACGCTGTCCTCATACTGTTCAGATCGATGCTTCTCCGTAAACGCATTAATTCTCCCTAAAATTACAAGCGACTTGCCAACCCAGACATTAGCAATCGCATCATGGTCGCACATACAAGGGTTGTTTTTAGCCGATCCGCAATTTATGAATCCTGGTCGCATCGATATTCTAGTCGGCATGGATGTTATGGAACAACTTCTCTACTCCGAATTCCGGAAGGGTACACCTGGTATGCCCATGACTCAAAGAACTGTGTCCGGTTGGACGCTGTTTGGTTGTGTCGACGAATCCGAAGTTACTACGACTTGTCTACAGTCGTTGTATTGTGAGGTTCAATTGGATAAGGCGCTTGCCAGATTGTGGGAGTTAGAGGAAGCACCTAAAAGCACCACCTCACTTCGAAGAACGCCTCTGCGAAGAACTTTTTGAAGCAACGCATACAAGAGCATCCGACGGTCGATTCATTGTGGAGCTACGTGCTCTTGGGAGAGCCCCGAGATTTTGCTGTGAGAAGTCTACTACGCATCGAGAGACGCCTGGCTCCTGATGACGATCTACGTGCACGCTACAACGAGTTCATGCAGGAACTCATCAACATGAACCACATGGAGTCTGCAGGAAAATCAGAAAAGCAAACTTTTTACATGCCTCACCATCCCGTCGTTAAGGATTCAATCACCACAACTAAGTTGAGAGTTGTTTTCAATGCATCGGCTAAAACTACGAATGGGAATTCGCTGAACGACGCTTTGCTCGTTGGTCCACAATTGCAGCAAGACTTATTTTCAATTTTGACACACTTTAGAACTCATCGGTATGCAGTAACAGCAGATATAGCTAAAATGTACCGCCAAGTATGCGTCTCTGAGAAACACGTCGACCTACAACGAATCGTCTGGCGTTGTGATCCGTCCTTACCCATACAAGACTTTCGCATGTTACGAGTGACTTATGGTGTGGCAGCTGCGTCCCACCTAGCCGTAAAATCTCTGCAACAAACTGCAAAAAAACCCTACTAACATTTGTAAGAAAGCTGCCGGCGTCATTCTTAATGATTTTTATGTGGATGATCTTCTCACCGGCACGTCATCAAAAAAGGATCTGGTGAATTTTCAAAGGAATGTTTCAGAGATCTTGAAAGAAGGTGGATTCGAGCTTCGAAAGTGGGCTTCGAATAGCGCCGAGTTGGGCGCGGCTATTTCGAACGCGTCAGAAAATATATCTTATTACCTAATCGACAGTAAGGAGATTCGCGCTTTGCGTGTAATGTGGAATACGGAGGAAGATGACCTAACGTTTACAGATAATCTGCGAAAATCGCCTACTACTCTGACAAAAAGAGCATTTTTATCGGACGCAAGCACTCTATTCGATCCTCTGGGGCTACTCTCTCCCGCAGGTATTAAACCAAAAATATGGTTCCAGGAGCTTTGGCGGAGCAAGGTTGGCTGGGATGACGTTATCCCAGAAACCATCGCAGTAAATTGGTTGGAACACCGCTCTGAGTTGCAAATTTTTCCAACTTAAAGGTTAACCGCTGGCTTGGCTTAGGTACGAATGGCTCGATCACAGAGTTGCACATATTTTCCGATGCATCCGAGCGAGCATACGCTGCGGTTGCATACGCCCGGACCGTGAGAAACGACGGCACGGTAACTGTTGCTCTGATCTCGTCAAAGAGCAAGGTGGCGCCTCTCAAATCAACCACATTGCCGCGATTAGAATTGTGTGGTGCGCATCTAGCCGCTAAATTGGTGCGTAGCATTCGGCAGAGTTGGCACGATTTACAATATCCTATATTTGCATGGACGGATTCAACAATCACTTTGGCATGGCTACAAGCCCACCCTAGCAGATGGACGACTTTTATTGCCAGCCGCGTTGCTGACATCCAGGAAGTTCTTCCTCCTGAATGTTAATTATGACTAGGTATTCGTCGTTTTCGAAACTTCGTCGTATCATCGCCTACGTCTTAAGATTTGTCGCCAACGCTCGAGCTGCCACAAGCAAGCATATCTCGATGAAAAAAATGTATTACGCGTTGGAGGTAGGTTGAAGAACGCGGCAGTATCTCCTGACGTCCGAAACCCCATTATCTTACTAAAAAACGCGCCTCTTGCGAAGTTGATTATCCACGACAGTCATGAATATACTTTACACGCTGGGCCCCGCATCATGCAGACAGTTGTACAACGCCGATACTGGGTTGTTGGCGCTCGAAACTTGATACGAAGCATCTATCACAAATGCGTCAAATGCACATGCCTGAATCGTAATCTCGCCACACAAGCAATGGGAGATCTACCTACAGCTCGTGCTACCTACGCTCGGTGTTTCACCCGCACCGCGGTTGATTTCGCTGGGCCGTACATGTATAAATTCACTCACGGAAGAGGAGCAAAGGGCACCAGGGGATATATATGTTCTTTCATATGCATGGGCACGGGCACTATGCATTTGGCAATTTGTTGGAGACCTGTCGACACCAGGATTTCTCTGCGCTTTCAAGAGGTTCGTAAACCGCAGAGGCTACTGCAAGCACATGTCGTCAGACAATGGCACAAATTTCGTTATTGCTTAAAAGGAACTGCGAACGCATTTCAGCAGTGTATGGCTGATACCAGATTACAATCTTTCTTTGCCGATTCAAACATCGAGTGGCGTTTCAATCCACCATCTGCATCACACATGGGCGGTTATTAGGAAACCGGAATAAAACGAGTAAAATATCATTTAAAGCGCGCATAAAGGGAAACTCTGCTTTCCTACGAGGAATTCAACACTATATTGACTGACATCGAAGCGTGCGTAAATTCTCGACCGCTTTGTGACAACACTACAACCGCTGGTGATTTGGAAGTCTTTACTCCTGGTCACTTCGTCATTAGTGAACCGCTCAAGTCAATCCCAGAACCTGAGGGTCAAGGGTTCTGTGGAAATTTGTATCAGAGATGGCAGGTAATATCTGCCACAAGACAGCATTTCTGGCGTCGTTGGAGAGACGAGTATCTCGTCAGTTTCAGCGCCGCACCAAGTGGCATCTTCCTTCACGCAATTTCGAAGAAGGAGATGTTGTAGCTGTATTTAGTGGATACACAAAGTGGATACTCGCTAGGGTAACACGATGTCATCCTGGAGCTGATGGTCGCGTGCGGTTCGTGACGGTAAAGACTGCTAACGGAGAATACGTTCGGCCGATTGCTAAATTATGCCTCCTCCCAACAAAGGCAGATCTATTTTGTGAAGAGAAAGAATCGTCATCATGAAATCAAAAATTTTCAACTTTATTTTTTGCATATTTCCAATATTTTTTTTCTAACTCTGCATGGTAATCTTAATTTTGAATGTATCTTGCTTATATTTAGATAGTTCAAGGGCGGCGGTATATTGAGTTCATAATCACAATATTTATAATATTATATTTTAGTTCATAAAGGGTTAATGCGCAAGCATAACAATCATATGTTTGACATTTACTTTGTATCCTTTTTCGTTGTTATTACTTACTTACTGACTTATCCTTGCAACTACCGCCAGCAGAATTCATTGTGTTCTAAACCATTTTAATATAAATAAATAAATAATGTTAGTTTATACAATTAATGAATATCGTTTCGAGTCAGCATTCGTTTATTTAATTGGATACTATTGGTAAGCCGCTACCCCCATACAGTCCACCGCAGCTGATAAACCGCATCGCCACCTCCTATGCGTTTCGATGAAATTTTTTCATCTTCATCAGGGATACTGTATATTTATCATAAAATATGACATAAAACAAAACAAACACTAACACATTAGTTAGAATTACACAATTCACATCACCCTGTTGTTAACATAATACTTACATTGAATTTATAAATCTGCCGGGGAACGCACAAATTTGCTTGATGGTTACCATAGCAACGGGTAGTTGTGTGCGCATCGGGTGATTGTCGCTTGCCCGGCCACCACACAAGCATAAAGCTTCAAGCGCCATTTGCATTGAAAATTCGTAGCGTGCGGACATATACATGTCATCGGATGACGATTTTTTATTGCCTATAAATTTGGCGAATTTTCATAAACATATTTGAACTTTTTTCTAAGAATTTTTTCGAGTGTGAAGTTTTGTAGCTTATTCAATTTTAATATAATAAGATGCTACTCTTAAGCCACTAAGGAAATTACCTGATTTTTGGCAATTTTTTTTCATCCGACCTTTGCATTCGTAGGTTTCAATAAACCGCAATGTAAAATCTTTTTCTTCCGCGAAGTTGCTCATTGCACGTTCTCACAAAACTAATACATTAATGCTTGTCAACCACGTCGGCCACGATCAAATAGACCAGCTGTCAAGCGAAAAAATCTAAAAATTTTAATTTTCCTCAACGCGAAGCCGACTACAAATACATGTGATCACGACATCGCCCGATACGCACACAACTACCCGTTGCTATGGTAACCATCAAGCAAATTTGTGCGTTGCCCGGCAGCTTAACATTGAAACTTTAACATCTAACACATAAATAAACAAAACTTTAAATTTAATTTACTGCCTACATTCATGTTTCCTGCTTCGTCCATTGGCTGATAATGCCGTCATATAAGCGCAGTTTATATTGTTGACGTCTTCTTTAAAATTCATTGCAGTATTGATTTTTGTTGTATTTTTAGAGCTTCCAGCGTCATTCGTGTTCGTTCTTTCCCCTCAACGTCTAATATTTTCGCGTTTTCGAAGTCCGCTGTTTGTCCTTTGTTGGTCAAATGTTCACATAGTGCTGTTGTTGTTTTTCTATTTTTGGCGTCTAGTCTATGTGCGTTTATTCGTACACTTAGCGATCGCTTCGTCGTTCCAATGTATATTTGATTGCAAGTTTCTCCTGCGCTCCCATTACATTTTATTTCGTATACCACATCATGTTGTTGTTCTTTGTCGATTTTGTCTTTTGTTTGTGTAAAGATTGTGTTCAAATTTCGATTTGGTTTATGCGCAAATTTTATATTGTTGTAGCGTATGATGCTATACAATTTTTTGTTGTCCGTTAATCCTGGTATGTAATTGACGCCTGCATATATTTGCCTTTTCTTTACATTTTTTTGTTCAGTGATGCTTTGCGCGCAGTTGGTTTGACTAATTGTTGGTGTTATCCATGCGTCTATTAATGTATTAAGGTAGCCATTTTTATATAAAATATTTTTAATTTTTTTTAAATTTGTGGTCATGAACTCCTGTTAATTTAAATTGTAGGTTTTCTTTATAAAGCTTATAGCCGTGTCCTTTTTTTGAATCCATGGGTGATTTGAATGGTAGTTCTTCTACGTCTTTAGTTTTAAGTATAGCGAATATATCATCTACATATTTGTTTATGTATTTGATATATATGTCCTTTAATTTAAGTTCGGCAGTGCTGTCGTTAATTACTTTGTCTAAGACTATATCAGCTACAGTGGGCGATAGAGGATTCCCCATAGGCGTGCCATATACCTGTTGGTAGAACGTACCATCAAAGGTGAAATAATTGTTATCCCTCAAGCAGAATTCGAGACAGGTTTGAAATTGTTTCTTCGATAATGTTGTGGGCATTTCTAGGAGGTTACCCTACTGTTTCATGATCGTATTTATAGTTAGATGAATCGGTATATTAGTAAAGAGGGATACCACGTCGAGAGATACTAGGATTTCATCTTCGGCAATTGTGATATATTTTAAGTTGCGCTTTAGTTGAAAAAGTTTTTTATATTGAGACTATCCGAAATAATATGTTTCAGTGTTTTCCTTATGTATTTTGATAGTTTGAAACATGGCACACTTACTGATGATGATATAGGTCTAAGTGGGATGTTATCTTTGTGCATATTTTTGGTAAGCCGTATAGTCTTGGGGATGTAGCTGCAGTACAAGTTCATTGCTTTTTTAAATACAGACTAATATTCTTTTGTTTGTATTTCGGATAGTCTCAATATAAAAAAACTCTTTTCAATTGAAGCGCAACTTAAAAGATATCACAATTGCCGAAGATGAAATCCTAGTATCTTCGACGTGGTATCCCTCTTTACTAATATACCGATTCATCTAGCGATAAATACGATCATGAAACAGTGGGGTTACCTCCTAGAAATGCACACAACATTATCGAAGAAACAATTAAAAACCTGTCTCGAATTCTGCTTGAGGGATAACAATTATTTCACCTATGATGGTACGTTCTACCAGCAGGTATATGGCATGCCTATGGGGAATCCTCTATCGCCCACTGAAGCTGATATATTCTTAGACAAAATAATTGACGACAGCAGAGAAAGAGAAAAACAACAAGTTGCCCTTCCTAGATATCGAAGTTATAAAATCGAACCAAACCCTAAAAACTAATTGGTATGCTAAACCGTATCATCATCTAGAATGATAAAATACCATTTAAATCACCCATGGATTCAAAAAAAGAACACGGCCATAAGCTTTATAAAGAAAATCTACAATTTAAGTGAACAGGAGTTTATGGCCACAAATTAAAAAAATATATATAAAATCGACAAAGAAAAACAACATAATGTGGTATGCGAAATAAAACGTAATGGGAGCGCAGGAGAAACTTGCAATCAAATATACATTCGAACGACGAAGCGATCGCTAAGTGTACGAATAAAGGAATATAGACTAGACGCCAAAAATAGAAAAACAACAACAGCACTATGCGAACATTTGACCAACAAAGGACACACAACGGACTTCGAAAACGCGAAAATATTAGGCGTTGAGGGGAAAGAACGAATGACGCTGGAAGCTCTACGAATACAACAAAAAATCAATACTGCAATGAATTTTAAAGAAGATGTCAACAATATAAACTGCGCTTATATGACGTCATTATCAGCCAATGGACGAAGCATGTAACATGAATGGAGGCAGTAAATTAAATGTAAAGTTTTGTTTATTAATGTGTTAGATGTTAAAGTTTCAATGTTATAAGTTGAATGTAAGTATTATGTTAACAACAGAGTGATGTGCATTATGTAATTCTAACTAATGTGTTAATGTTTTTTTTTGTTTTTTTTTTCATATTTTATGATAAATATACAGACTCCCTGATGAAGATGAAAAAGTTTCATCGAAACGCGTAGGAGGAAAAGAGAAACCTTGTGTTTTGTCTTTATTTTATCGGCCGAAAAGCTCCAAATAATTACAATTGTAACAAAAAACTGGGCCAAAATAAATATATTACAAAATTAAATTTCAATTACAAAATTCGTGCCAGACAGCCAACCAACCAGCCAAGTCAAACTAAGTAAAACCGTTTAAAAATACTACCAGTAGAGACAGACTTATCAAAAGCTTTTGATACAGTCAACCACGGCGCTTTACTGCAAGACTTGTAGAGGTCACCTCTTCCTCCTAGTCCCAAAAGGTGGACCGCAAATTATCTCTCTGTTCGGCAGACATCGGTGCAATTCAGGAAATTCCCTTCGCCCCCGAAGGAGTTACCATTGTTTCCTGCGCCTACGAATGGGCGATAATGGCTACAGATCCCGACCTACCCATCGATGATTATGTAGTTAAATAAACAACTATCTCGCGGATTTCTCTAGTTGTTTCCTCTGACGAAACATTACAGAGTCACCGACCAAATCACAGGCGGCCTTATTTACAAGATACACAAAACAAATGTCGACCAGAATCTAGAGCCGTAACAAATTCTTAAATCTCTTTCCGGCAGCACTTTTGGGCAAAGATAAAGGTACGCTCGTTACCACTTACAAAGCAACTGGCCCGCCACTTGCATGCTACGCGTCTCCGATGTGGTCGCCGAGCCTTAAGTTTACTCAGTGAAAGAAAATACAGGCCTGTCAAAACACCGCACAGAACCGACACGGGCTGTTTTCTTATGTCCCCAGAGCACCACCTATATAGTGAGGTGAGAGTACTGCCCATTAGGGAGAGAAATGAAATGCTGAACAAACAGTTTCTGCTGAATATACAGAATCCTGGGCATTCCAACATACAACTTATTAAATAGGTCCAGCCTCCCAGAGTCTTAAGAAATCCTATCCGCAAGCAACAAGAAGGTCCCCAGTTAGTTGCGCGTCACTCTAGCTCAACTTCGATCTGTATACTGTAAGAGGTTTAACTCTTACCTATTCAGAAGCAACTCCGACATATATAATGTACATCCTGCTTGCGGCGTGTCCCCACATGGAACCATCGCCTCTAACACCCCTTTCTATGAGGTCCACCCCTCTTGAAACTGCAGGTTTCCTTGGACTCCTTTTGGAAGATATTGATGACAATTTGTGCTTGGTCGCACCTATTTGATGGGGCGAAGCACTGTTACAACAAAAACCAGTAGAGATATGGCAGTGCAAAGTACATAAGTTCTATTTAAAGCTCTATTTAGTTAATCTCCATACAAAACGTTTGACGCCATAAAATACTTGACGCGATTTACCCCCGAGGAGATTTAGACACAGTTCCCTTCCAATTTGCGTCGTGCTACATATTTTATGGCGATTTCGAACGGCATCTGCAAGGCAAATGAATCTTCACTGGGAAGCTTTTCATGGGAGAAGTACACTCGGAATGCTTGACAAACCACTGCCAAGCGGCGACCGCGTTTAGAAAAACTTTCTTCTTAGTGATTTTTATTTTTTAGACGCCATGAGAAATCATAAATCTTAGGTTAGGTTGAACTGGCCCGTCCATGAGGACCTCACATAGACTGAATGAATCCATAGCGTTACCATAAGTTTGTTTTAACGACCAAACTGAATAACCCTCTCAAAAACCAGGGCTTATGTTATAAAATATCTCCGTCCTCTTGGCAAATACTAGAATCTTCCTAGGATTCAAGCCACTTGCTGCTTCTAGGTCTGACAGCTGTATCACTCCTTATAGCTGGAATCTTAACCAGGAAAGCGCAGGACACGAGCTCGGTCATTTCCTCCTCCAGCCCGCACTTCCTACATCTGCTATCACTGACCAAGCCTAATTTAAAGGCATGTGACGCCAGAAGGCAGTGTCCAGTCAGAATACCCGTCATGAGTCTACAGTCCTATCTTTTTGTTAATTTAAGGTTGTAAGACCTACCCATAATCTTCGACACTTTACAGCACCGTGCTTGAACCCACGCCTTTCCCGCTTGGTCGATCATTTGCACCTCTCGCCTCCGCTTAATCTCGCCCAGTCTAATTGGGACGTCTATGGAGCAAGCTTCTAGGGATGCACTCTTTTTAGCTAGTTCATCTACTTTTTCATTCCCATCTATTCCCATATGCCCTGGGACCCAATATAGATGTATGCTTCTCCCTATCCCGATTCTCTCCAGGGACTGTTTACACTTTAACACGCACTTAGATGCTGTGCTATGCGAGATTTTATGCTTTAATTGCTGCTTGACTGTCAATATAAAAGTTAATACGATTGCAGCTTAAGCTATTCTCTTCCAGGGTTTCTACTGCTTTTGTTACGGCTATTATTTCCGTTCGGAAAACGCTACAGTAATCCGGCAGCCTGTGGGATCTGTTTATTTCCGGATCAGCACAGTATAACGAAGACCCTACTCCTTCCACTACTTTGGAACCATCTGTGTACACATGTATCGCCTCGTCCGCCATTTGAGCACCCTTACGCAAACCGTCCAACTCTATTGTGGCCTTCAGATCTTCCTCGAAGCGCAGATAGGGAATCAGGTAGTCTGTTCGTGTTGTGATTCATGACGCTATACTACTATGGCCGTATGGTAGCCGCTCAAGCTGCCCCGAGGCACCGAGCCTGGTTGCAGTTGTTAACTCTATGTTCTTTGCTACCAGGTCTACAGGTGGAATGTGCAGAATGGCATACAGTGCAGCCGTCGCGGTTGTTTTCAGGGTTCCCGTAGTGCTAAGCATTGATAGTCTGCATAACCCTCTAACTTTTTGAGGTAGGTTGTTTTTTGTGTGGCTTTCCACCAAAAAAGAACTTCATAGTATAGAATAGAATAGAAAAACACAAGGAAAGCTAGACGTCGAAAAGCTTCAATCACAACAGACTGCCAATGATTTCGCAACTCGACTCTCACATGTGAGGTTCGACGGATATCCGCTAGACATAAACATTCTATTTCCGGTAGCCATAGGAAATGCTTCTCGTATATTAGTAAGAGGTATAGCAAACCTGTATGATGTTAACAGGGCCAGCCCAAATAGATGGTTTAACAGCATATGAGCAGTTTCGAAGTTCAAGTTAATGTTACATTAATGAGTTCAAACATAAGTTCTAATAAGAGAAGTGAGAACAGATGGTAACAGGTATCATAACAGCAGGGCTTACACTGTGGGAGTATTGTAGAAAAATGTTGCAGAAATTGTGTGAGAGATTGCTTATTAAAAAAGAAAAAAAAATAACCGCGGGAAGTACGGGAGAAAAATATAAATTCTATAGGTTTGAAGAGACTGAAAATATAAAAACTACACAAAGGAAAATAGTTCGAAAACAGCCGATTAACGGGGAAAAATAGCTCGTAAACATTTTTTTGAATAGAAAATAGTTCGCAAACAATTTTTTTGGAGAGCAAGTGGCTTAATTGCGGTGGTTACCGAGCATGGAAACGGATAGCAAAAAGTTGGACAAGTCAGTTGCTGAAGGAGTTGAATCATGATCGGATGTCCGGGAAAAAGTAATAAAAAAAAAAAAATATATATATATATATCAATGGTTTTAAATCCAGCCCGCGAGTAAATTGTAAAAGTTAATAAAATTAAAAACCTTACAAAGTGAAACTTTGGAAACATACAAAAAAACAAAAAAAAAAAAAAACAAATTTTTGGTTTAAAATTTATCAAAATCGATAAAGAAAGTGTATCCAAAATAAACAAGTGAACAAAAACGATTGTAAAAATGTTTAAAGTTAATAAAATTAAAAAACTTATAAGTGACAAAAAAACGAAAAAAAAGTAACCTTACAAAATCTAAGAGAAAAGTTATATCGGTACGGGAAGCGAACCGAAAAAAATTATACAAAGAAAAAAGGTATATTGGTTAAAGCAGGAAAATAAAAACTAACTATTTGGATTTTTGGTTACAAAAAGTAAGAATTAACAAAAAAAAAAAAAATCCTATTTCAAAAAAAAGTTAATTAGTTTACAAAAAAAAAAATAATTGGTTGGAAGCTTGAACGTTGGAATACAATAATAAGAACGGAACCATAAATATACAAAGATTCAAGATTTAGCTTAGAATCAACGAAACTATTACAGTGAACAGAAAAGTTATACAATATTCGATTAATTTTGTCAAAGAAAAAAAAACCAATCATTTGGGAACTTTGAAACAAAAAGAGAAAAAATTATATATATTTATATATATATGTAAGACCAAATGAAAAAACATTGAATTTCGAAAAGCATTTACACAAAGGAATTAAAATAGAAATAAATAAATTAAATAAAACACGAGTGAGCCGAAAAGTTATATACAGAAAAATTTGAAGACGAAAAAAAAATAAAAACGGAACGCAAGTGAACCAAAAACTTGATTGGTAAACTTGAAATATATATATATAATTTGCGTACTTATTACAAAAATTAAAACCAGAGGAAGAAATGTTTTCAAGGCAATGAGCCAGAATGGCCAGTGGAAGTCCCTAACATCGCCAAGAGTTTCCAGATGCAGGAGGCGCAGCGGCTAAATATTTTTTTTTTAGTTTGAAGGAATCACAGAAAAAAAAGAAAAAAAATTAAGTAAAAGAAAAATTAAAATTTACGCAGGCTATTAGGCTCTCTAACATATACAAAAAAAAAAAACAGAGAAAAAAAAATATTTTATTGTAAAAATTTGAACGTGGGTGAGTGAGCGAATCAAAAAGCCCCAGAAAATATACCACTGGAGAAAAATGAGTACGGTTAGCAACAGGTGCTAATAAAAAGTGATTGTGTTTTCTTCCTAGGAATACTGTAGCTTCAACCGACAACACTCCATCAACTGGCCAGCGGAAGGAGGATGATTCGGTAAGTGCCCCATCTTTTATACTCATTTATACATATTATAGATACAGACCTGTGATTGGTATTGATTCACATGCTTTGAATTAGATTATTCAATTAATTGATTAAGAGCGATGAAATTAGGTAATCCAATTATCTGTTTTCATTGCTGAGTCATTCTATAATTGTTTAATTTTTGCATTTTTTTTTGTGTGCTATGAATGTTGGACTCATAGTTTTCTTTTCATTAAAAACGATTACCTCAATGAAAAGAAAAAGTAAGTTATCATAGAAAAAAAATTTAACCGGTCTGTATATCTGTTGTAAATATCTATACAGCAATTCATGTTTTTATTTGCACCACTTCGGGGGGGTTACTTCGTCAAAAAATTCCACAAGAAATTTGACGATAAAAATAGTACAAAGAAAAATGTATTAATATCAAAGATTTTATTTTTGAACATTAATAAACTTTGCAGTAGGTTTTGAATTTCATTTATTAGTGTCTTTTTGTGCAACTCTGTTAATTGGGCCATGTAACATCGTTAAAAATCAGATTATGTTGCAAGAAGGCTATGTATAGCGTTCACATAATTTCGATTTTCTGCGAAAGATTTTTTTTCTTTCCTTCTCTTAACTCGAAAGAGAATTTCATTTTTATAAATATGATTTCTAGCTGCTCATACTCAGCTGCTCATTAATTTCAATTTTCTTTCATTCATATTCCATGCACCAACTCAGTTAATTCTAAGTGTTGTGAGCATATGAGAGCGCAACTTCAAGAGTTAACATACTGCGTATTAAGTGCAAGCGGTGCTTCTCGCTCACTCACCAACTGAGAGCGATATATAAATATGTTTGAAACTATGGAAAAGATAAATTTACAGAGATCTCTATATGAATTATGTTGAGTGCGAGAGAAATAGTATTGAGAAGCAACATTGTAAAGAAGTCATGGAAACCAGAGAAATGTTTTCTTCTGCTCAAGAGAATTAATTTAAACATATGCATTTGTCAATTTGTGAACTTATATTTTTTTTTGGATTGAGAGACTTCGAAATAAAAATGCAGTATTGAGAATTCCAACATGTTGAAATGTAAGCTAACATATATGATATAAGGAACAGTTTAGGTAGGTTAACATATATGTACATAAATACATATAGCACAAAGTAATAACTAAATACAAAAATAAAAATTCAAGTCTATCGTAGTAGTAGATGTAGAAACGACGAAATGTATGATTGAAGAAAGTTTGATTAAAATTTAAGGATTTGTAAAAGAGGAAAAATGAAGGTTTAACTTTTATTGGACATTTGTGGTAGGGGCAACGGTGAGTATGTGTGGGCTAAGAGAACAACTTTTACCATTCTTTTAGCAGGTTGGGTGGGTGAAGACGGGAGGGCAACGACAGCCTAGCCTTCCACCTCTGCCGGTGGAACCCCAAACGATGCAGCGCGTGGCAGGTAGTTGTGTAATAGATAACGCTTTTCTTCTTTATTTCCGTAGCAAATTGATATGTTCTTTTGGGTATTGTTTGATTTGGATGAGCCTAACCCTTCGAGGGCCTCGAAACTTAACTTTTTTTTGTAAATCTCTGTTTGAATTTGTTTTTATGAGAAACCGAGATAAAAGACAGTGTAGGAGCAAGATTCCCTCCATATACACCGTAGACTAGCCGTTTGTAGCAAACAGAGTACCCGCTCCTTAAACCCTATACCCACTCGGAGAGCTATTGCATAGCAGACCTGAGGTTCCATAATTCAGTGCCAAGCAAGCTGGACAATTGTCTAAGTGAAGAAGTCTGTGGCTGGAATGACAAACGTTAATGAGGTCAGCTTCTTTGGATAGATGGTGCCCTATGAGGGAGCCAACGGAGGCATGATGTGATTGGTTCATTACATAAAATGGCGCCCAACGTGGGGCCAGAGAAGGTTAAGAGTTCATCAAATTTTTTGTAGTTTATTCAAATTTTGATCACTTAAAAGATTTAGCCTTGGATTGTCATTATCTGGATTATTTCGGATATGAACCGGTGAACTTTATAAGATTTTTTTTTTATTTTTTTAGTATGTTTTGCAGCTCATAAAATTTTTTTTGATTGCTTTTACGCAGTTTGACCAATTTTTTTTTGTTCTCCTGAAGATATTGCCTTGGATTTTCATTATCTGGATAATTTCGGATATGAACCGGTGAACTTTATATCAGCGTAAGTTTTGGATGCTTTCCTCGGCGAAATAGATGACATTGGCTAATGTCGAAGTCATACCCGATCAAAGCTTTGATAAAACCCTATATTTGTTTCCGTAAATTTATATCGCACATCGTTAGAGATTTTTTCTGCTGGGTTATCTTGGTGGATTACTCACGAATTTTACCGCTTGATAATTTTTTTTTTTGGGATTAAGTGGCTAGAGATTGCTTTAGTTGATGACTAGACTCTCGTCACTTTCCGAACTTGAACTCGTAGCCATTAAATAACTAAGTTTTTGCACTGTCATTTCGTTGCAAGGTTGGGCTCAACCGGTATTACGTACATACATGTACTGAAGCCCATGTAAGACCCCGATGCCACAAATATGTAATCACGATAATAATATTTTTTTTGCAAAAAGAAAAGAAAAATACCTAGTATATAAAGAGATAAAACCGAAATAAGTAAACGTGTAATAAAACTAATATACGTAAACCTAAAACGATCAACACTAAACATATAACTCTACGTTCGCCAATAATAAAATACGGGGTGCATATCGACTATTTTGCACAACGCAAAAAAATAAGTACATCGACACGCTTTCAAGCAAGGTGATAAACGGCTTGTTTTTTTTTTGGAAATATCATTCTTATAACGGAAATTTTGTAGTGCACGGATTTATCTAGAAAACCCAATAACTACAAATACGAATAACTAAAAACATATATAAATATTAACACCAACCAATACAAATACCAAACTTTTTTTTTCATAATGGCTGGTGGCCTAAACACATAGCAATGAGGAATTGAAGGTGGTTAACACAGCCGAAGAAACGATCTGCACCATTTGTAGCGAAGGTGTGACGCAGGATCGTATTGATACTCCTTGCAAGCACATATTTCACCGATCATGTTTAGGTAGGTGGATAGATACGAATTCCTCATGTCCTTCGTGCAGGGAACCAGTCACTATGTCCGATCTACAAAGCCCTAATGGAGTAGCGGGGGTGACAGCCTCACCAGCATCTACTTCAGTCCGAGCCAGAGGAGGAGCTATACCAGTGCGAAGAATATTTTGTTATGGATGTGGGAAACCAGACACGTACAAACCTACATGCCCAAAATGTAATCGGGGTGCGGAAAACGCGATTCAGGATGTCCGCAGAAGGAGATATCCGAACCACCAGCCTCGGATGTAAATAACAGCAAAAGTCTTGTCAACTCCAACGACATGTTTCCCAAGCCATCTTGCCAGCCAAAATTAATACCTATAAGACCTTTTCATGTCCGGTTAGCCGAGTACAACCAGCGTCGCGCTGAAATTTTCTCAGGGCCACCAAAAATTGTTTCTCGTTCGACACAACGAATGAAAAATTTCTGGGCTAAAAAGAAGCGTTTATGAAAATTTACCATCTCAGCCATTGTTTACAAAATCTCGGATATTAGGCCTTATATACGAATTAACATTAAAGGTGAAAATGTGTTAGCATTATTAGATAGCGGTGCGAATAAAAGCGTAATAGGTGGTCAGTTGGCCAAAACCATTTTAGAGCAGAATTCTACTTCCCCAGCCTTTAGTGGCTATGTGAAAACAGCTGATGGCCAGCGACAACAAATAAATGGTATAATAACTGTAGCCGTTAACTATAATGGTCAAATTAAGCACATGGAATTTTTGATAGTCCCATCAATAACTGAATTAGCCATTTGCGGTATGTATTTTTGGAATGAGTTCGATATAAAAGTAAAGATTGAGACCCAAGGCGGTCACATAAATACATTAGAAACTAATTCTAATTTTACAGTTCCTAACAGGCCACTGTACCAATTCAAAAGGATGCCTTTTGGATTGTGCAACGCGCCACAAACTATGTGTAGACTTATGGATAAAGTGATACCATATAACTTGAAAAATCACTTTTTCGTATATTTTGATGATTTATTAGTAGTGTCGTCTTCATTTAATGAACATTTGGTTCACTTTTCCGAAGTCTTCGCATTATTGCGAAAGGCTGGCTTGAATATTAATATTGGAAAGAGTAAATTTTGTCTAAGCCAAGTCAACTATTTAGGTTTTGTAGTGGGGAACGGATCTCTCCAGGTAGACAAAGAAAAGATTTCTGCAATCCAGAATTACCCTATTCCGAAGACTGTACGTCAACTTCGGAGATTCCTTGGCATGGCCGGATGGTATAGAAAATTTATTGATGATTATACTTCGACGACTTTTCATTTAACCGAGCTACTCTCCAAGAAAAAACAGTTTGTGTGGAACTCAGAGGCCCAGCAAGCTTTCGAGGACCTAAAAGAAAAATTGACTTCAGCACCCATATTAATACACCCCAACTATAACAAACCTTTAATTTTACAATGTAATACTAGTCAAGTAGGAGTAGGAGCATGTTTGATGCAGGAAGATGATAACGGTCAAGAACGACCGATAGCATACATGTCACAGAAGCTGAACAAAGCGCCGCGGAATTATTCAGTGACAGAGCTTGAGTGTCTAGCCGTTGTTCTTGCAATAAAAAAGTTTAGGATGTATATTGAAGGGATGGAATTCAAGGTTGTGACCGATCATGCTAGTGAGTGGGAGACTAGCGAGGTGGGCCATAAAACTGCAAGGCCTCAACTTTTCAATTGAGCACAAAAAAGGTAGTGAGAACGCAATCGCGGATGCCTTGTCTCGAATGTATGAGGACGTGCCAGAATCCGAAATTAATGGTATAGAACTTCTAGTCCTACCGGAAATTGATTTAGGCTCCGATGCCTTTAACTCGCCTGAATATGAGGAATTAAAACTTCGGTTTCAGTCCTCAAATTTGCCGGACTTCCAAGTCGTTGATGGGTACATTTATCATCGTACCGAATTCGCAACTGGTAACAGCGATACTGATGACAATGTATGGAAATTATATGTGCCTACAGAATTACGTCACAATTTGATTTCTGCTGCCCACGAGCAACCATCAGCAGCCCATGGAGGGATACCAAAAACGGTAGAACGTATTAGACGTCGGTCCTATTGGCCCGGCATGGTCATACAGATACGCCAATATGTACTGAACTGCGAGAGCTGTCAAACGTCGAAAACACCATCAAAGCCACTACGACCACCAATGGGACAGCAAATCGTTTCACATAGGCCTTTTCAAATTTTATATGTGGACTGGATAGGACCATTTCCGCGTTCCAAAAAGGGTAACATGGGCTTGCTAATTGTACTGGATCATCTCACGAAGTTCGTATTTTTGAAGCCAGTAAAGAAGTTTACATCGAATTTAATAATAGAATATTTGAAAGAGAATATTTTTTATTGCTTTGGTATTCCCGAAAGTGTCGTAACCGACAATGGTAGCCAGTTTAAAAGCAAAGAGTTTGAGCATTTTTTGCAAAAATATGGTGTCTCCCACATCAAAATAGCTGTTTATTCCCCTCAGTATAATGCCTCTGAGCGAGTTAACAGATCCATCAATGAAGCCCTAAGAAGCTACATACGAAAAGATCAGCGAGATTGGGATGCATTTACCAGCAGCATTAATTGTGCGCTCCGAAACAGCTTGCACCAATCTTTAGGTTATACGCCGTATTTCGCAGTGTTTGGACAGCACATGATTATACACGCCGCTGATTATAAGCTTCTGCGGAATCTGAATCTACTTAGTGACAATACGGTAAAACTGGAGCGTAGCGACAATTTTCAGTTAATACGGGAAGTAATAAAGAAATATCTGGAGAAAGCTCATCTCCGAAACGCCAACTCGTATAATCTACGCAGTCGGATTAGAAGTTTTCAAGTGGGTCAAATAGTAACGCGTCGAAACTTTGCACAGAGCAATCTAGCCAAAAACTTTAATGCTAAGCTAGCACCTACTGGAGTAAAAGCGAGGTTCAAAGCCGTGAAGGGAAATTGCTATTACCTTTTGGAAGACCTAGATGGCAAAGTCGTAGGAACATATCATGCAAAAGATTTGTGGTAAATTAGTCACAGTTATGATATCATTTTTTTTACTCTCCCTGGTATGGTAATTTTATACTCAAAGATTATGATTTTTGTGTCTTCAGACCGTTTCCTCTCTCTGGATCCATATCAGCAAGAGCAAACGATCTGTGTTGTGAGGTTCGACGGATATCCGCCAGACATAAACATTCTATTTCCGGTAGCCATAGAAAATGCTTTTCGTATATTAGTAAGAGGTATAGCAAACCTGTATGATGTTAACAGGGCCAGCCCAAATAGACGGTTTAACAGCATATGAACAGTTTCGAAGTTCAAGTTAATGTTACGTTAATGAGTTCAAACATAAGTTCTAATAACAGAAGTGAGAACAGATGGTAACAGGTATCATAACAGCAGGGCTTACACTGTGGGAGTATTGTAGAAAAATGTTGCAGAAATTGTGTGAGAGATTGCTTATTAAAAAAGAAAAAAAAAATAACCGCGGGAAGTACGGGAGAAAAATATAAATTCTATAGGTTTGAAGAGACTGAAAATATAAAAACTACACAAAGGAAAATAGTTCGAAAACAGCCGATTAACGGGGAAAAATAGCTCGTAAACATTTTTTTGAATAGAAAATAGTTCGCAAACAATTTTTTTGGAGAGCAAGTGGCTTAATTGCGGTGGTTACCGAGCTTGGAAACGGATAGCAAAAAGTTGGACAAGTCAGTTGCTGAAGGAGTTGAATCATGATCGGATGTCCGGGAAAAAGTAGTAAAAAAAAAATATATATATATATGTATATATATCAATGGTTTTAAATCCCGCCCGTGAGTAAATTGTAAAAGTTAATAAAATTAAAAACCTTAAAAAGTGAAACTTTGGAAACATACAAAAAAACAAAACAAAAAAACAAATTTTTGGTTTAAAATTTATCAAAATCGATAAAGAAAGTGTATCCAAAATAAACAAGTGAACAAAAACGATTGTTAAAATGTTTAAAGTTAATAAAATTAAAAAACTTATAAGTGACAAAAAAACGAAGAAAAGTAACCTTACAAAATCTAAGAGAAAAGTTATATCGGTACGGGAAGCGAACCGAAAAAAATTATACAAAGAAAAAAGGTATATTGGTTAAAGCAGGAAAATGAAAACTAACTATTTGGATTTTTGGTTACAAAAAGTAAGAATTAACAAAACAAAAAAAAAAAAAAAAAATCTTATTTCAAAAAAAAGTTAGTTAGTTGACCAAAAAAAAAATAATTGGTTGGAGGCTTGAACGTTGGAATACAATAATAAGAACGGAACCATAAATATACAAAGATTTAAGATTTAGCTTAGAATCAACGAAACTATTACAGTGAACAGAAAAGTTATACAATATTCGATTAATTTTGTTAAAGAAAAAAAAACCAATCATTTGGGAACTTTGAAACAAAAAGAGAAAAAATTATATATATTTATATATATATGTAAGACCAAATGAAAAAACATTGAATTTCGAAAAGCATTTACACAAAGGAATTAAAATAGAAATAAATAAATTAAATAAAACACGAGTGAGCCGAAAAGTTATATACAGAAAAATTTGAAGACGAAAAAAAAAAATAAAAACGGAACGCAAGTGAACCAAAAACTTAATTGGTAAACTTGAAATATATATATATAATTTGCGTACTTATTACAAAAAATCAAAACCAGAGGAAGAAATGTTTTCAAGGCAATGAGCCAGAATGTCCAGTGGGAGTCCATAACATCGCCAGGAGTTTCCAGATGCAGGAGGCGCAGCGGCTAAATATTTTTTTTGTAGTTTGAAGGAATCACAGAAAAAAAATAAAGTAAAAGAAAAATTAAAATTTACGTAGGCTATTAGGCTCTCTAACATATACAAAAAAAAAAAAAGAGAAAAAAAAATATATATATATTTTATTGTAAAAAGTTGAACGTGGGTGAGTGAGCGAATCAAAAAGCCCCAGAAAATATACCACTGGAGAAAAATGAGTACGGTTAGCAACAGGTGCTAATAAAAAATGATTGTGTTTTCTTCCTAGGAATACTGTAGCTTCAACCGACAACACTCCATCAACGGCCAGCGGAAGGAGGATGATTCGGTAAGTGCCCCATCTTTTATACTCATTTATACATATTATACATAGAGACCTGTGATTGGTATTGATTCACATGCTTTGAATTATCCATTGAATCCAATTATCTGTTTTCATTGCTGAGTCATTCTATAATTGTTTAATTTTTGCATTTTTTTTTTGTGTGCGATGAATGTTGGACTCATAGTTTTCTTTTCATTAAAAACGATTACCACAATGAAAAGAAAAAGTAAGTTATAATAGAAAAACAAGTAAAAACGGGACTGTCTTCGGCTGTGCCGAAGACTTCATACCTTTCATGAATGGGGCTGAACAATAATCTTATCCCGCTCGTAATCTCCGAATAATCGGATGTATAAGATAAGAAATATATAGTGAACAGATCTACATACCTTAACGATTTTTAAGATAAATATAAAATAAAAAACAGGTAGGTACTTTGTGTGAGGATGCAAAGTTTCAGGTTTTTTGTGGTCTGCGTGTAAAAACTATGACTACGAATCACGTATTTCAACAATATATGACGTAAACGTAACTATTTGATGAAATTTGATGAATTTTGAAGCTTCTAGCCGTAAAAAGGGGGCAAAAATTAGAGTTTATATGGGGTATATAATATATATACCACCGATCTCTATGATTTTTTCAAACAACAATATATGCTATATACGTAAGCATATGGTGAAATTTGAAGCGTCTAGCTGTTAAAAAGGGGCAGAAATTGCCCACAGTTTCTTATCTGAACAATCGGTTGTATGAGATATATACTATATATACCACCGATCTCAATGATTTTTTCAGACAACAATATATGCTATACACGTAAGCATTTGGTGAAATTTGAACATATCTAAACGATTTTTAAGATAAATATAAAATAAAAAATAGGTAGGTAATCTGTGTGAGGATGCAAAGCTTCACGTTTTTTGTGGTCTGCATGTAAAAACTATGACTACGAATCACGTCTTTCAAAAATATATGACGTAAACGTAACTATTTGATGAAATTTGATGAATTTTGAAGCATCTAGCCGTAAAAAAGGGGCAAAAATGACAGTTTATATGAAGTATATAATATATATACCACCGATCTCTATGATTTTTTCAGACAACAATATATGCTATATACGTAAGCATTTTGTGAAATTTGAAGCTTCTAGCTGTTAAAACGGGGCAGAAATTGCGCAAAGTTTCTTATCTGAACAATCGGTTGTATGAGATATATACTATGTATACCACCGATCTCAATGATTTTTTCAGACATCAATGTATGCTATACACGTAAGCATTTGGTGAAATTTGAAGCTTATAGCTGTTAAAATGAGGCCGAAATCGCAAAAAAAATATATATACTATATATATATACTATATATACCATCATATATATATTATATATATCACCGATCTCTATGATTTTTTGACACAACAATACATACTATATACGTAAGCAATCGGTGAAAGTTGAAGCTTATATCTGTTAAAATGGGGTAGAAATTGCGAAAAGTTTCTTATCTGAACAATCGGTTGTATGAGATATATACTATATATACAACCGATCTCTATGATTTTTTCAGACAACAATATATGCTATATACGTAAGCAATCGGTGAAATTTGAAGCTTATAGCTGTTAAAATGGGGTAGAAATTGCGAAAAGTTTCTTATCTGAACAATCGGTTGTATGAGATATATACTATATATACAACCGATCTCTATGATTTTTTCAGACAACAATATATGCTATATACGTAAGCAATCGGTGAAATTTTAAGCTTATAACTGTTAAAATGGGGTAGAAATTGCGAAAAGTTTCTTATCTGAACAATCGGTTGTATGAGATATATACTATATATACCACCGATCTTTATGATTTTTTCAGACAACAATATATGCTATATACGTAAGCATTCGTTGAAATTTGAAGCCTCTAGCTCTTAAAATAGGGCAGTAATTACGAAAAGCTCCTTATCTGAACAATCGGTTGTGGGGGATATATACTATATATATGACCGATCTCATCAATTTTTTCAGGCAACAATACGTGCAATATACGAAAGTATATGGTGAAGTTTGAAGCTTCAATCTGTTAAATTGGGTAAGATATTACAAATATCCTCTTTTTCTGAAAAATCGGTTGTATGGAGGATATATGCTATAGTGGTCCGATCCGGTCGGTTCCGACAAATGTCTAATCGCACACCCAAATACACCCGCTCACCAAATTTTATCAAGATATCTCAAAAATTGAGCGACTAGTTTGCATACAAACAGACAGACGGACATGGCTAAATCAACTCAGCTCTTCAACCTGTTTATTTCGGTATACTTAATGGTGGGTCTATCTATTTTCCTTTAAGGACTTACAATTTTCGGTTTCGTGACGAAATTAATATACCATTTCATTTTCATGAAAGGTATAAAAATTTAACCGGTCTGTATATCTTTTGTAAATATCTATACAGCAATTCATGTTTTTATTTACACCACTTCGGGGGGGTTACTTCGTCAAAAAATTCCACAAGAAATTTGACGATAAAAATAGTACAAAGAAAAATGTATTAATATCAAAGATTTTATTTTTGAACATTAATAACCTTTGCAGTAGGTTTTGAATTTCATTTATTAGTGTCTTTTTGTGCTGCTCTGTTAATTGGGCCATGTAACATCGGTAAAAATCAGATTATGTTGCAAGAAGGCTATGTTACAGCGTTCACATAATTTCGATTTTCTGCAAAAGATTTTTTGCTTGCTTTCCTTCTCTTAACTCGAAAGAGAACTTCATTTTTATAAATATGATTTCTAGCTGCTCATACTCAGCTGCTCATTAATTTCAATTTTCTTTCGTTCATATTCCATGCACCAACTCAGTTAATTCTAAGTGTTGTGAGCATATAAGAGCGCAACTTCAAGAGTTAACATACTGCGTATTAAGTGCAAGCGGTGCTTCTCGCTCACTCACAAACTGAGAGCGATATATAAATATGTTTGAAACTATGGAAAAGATGAATTTACAGAGATCTCTATATGAATTATGTTGAGTGCGAGAGAAATAGTATTGAGAAGCAACATTGTATTATTTGAATTAGTAGTAGAGTAATAGGAGAATGTATATACTGAGCGAATTTTGTTTAAATTGAATGCAGTGAGGAAATCTCAACTCAACATGTTTGACTAGTGATCAGAGATGAGAAGAATTTTGGAGAATGTAAAGAAGTCATGGAAACCAGAGAAATGTTTTCTTCTGCTCAAGAGCATTAATTTAAACATATGCTTTTGTCAATTTGTGAACTTATATTTTTTTTTGGATTGAGAGACTTCGAAATAAAAATGCAGTATTGAGAATTCCAACATGTTGAAAAGTAAGCTAACATATATGATATAAGGGACAGTTTAGGTAGGTTAACATATATGTACATAAATACATATAGCACAAAGTAATAACTAAATACAAAAATAAAAATTCAAGTCTATCGTAGTAGTAGATGTAGAAACGACGAAATGTATAATTGAAGAAAGTTTGATTAAAATTTAAGGATTTGTAAAAGGGGAAAAATGAAGGTTTAACTTTTATTGGACATTTGTGGTAGGGGCAACGGTGAGTATGTGTGGGCTAAGAGAACAACTTTTACCATTCTTTTAGCAGGTTGGGTGGGTGAAGACGGGAGGACAACGACAGCTTAGCCTTCCACCTCTGCCGGAAGAACCCCAAACAATGCAACGCTTGGCAGGTAGTTGTGTAATAGATAACGCAAATTTGATAAGTTCTTTTGGGTATTGTTCGATTTGGATGAGCCTAACCCTTCGACGGCCTCAAAACTTAACTTTTTTTTTGTAAATCTCTGTTTGAATTTGTTTTTATCAGAAACCGAGATAAAAGACAGTGTATGAGCAAGATCCCCCCCATATACGCCATAGACTAACCGGTTGTAACAAACAGAGTACCCGCTCCTTAAACCCTATACGCACTGGGAGAGCTATTGCATAGCAGACCTGAGGAATACAGGAGCAGTGGGAGCATATCTCCAAAGCACTTCGTACTGCCGCCGAGGAAAAAATTGGTTACCGGCGGCCACGAAAAAACAACTGGTACGATGAAGAATGCCGCGTTACAACCGAAAGAAAAGACGCTGCCTACAGGGCTACGTTGAAAGCGAGCGCGACAAGAGGAGTGTGTGAACGCTATCGTGAGTGGAAAAGGGAAGCGAGACGCCTTTTCAGGAAGAAAAAAGCAGAAGCAGGAAGGCATGAGTTCAAGGAGCTTGAGCTGCTATCCACCAGGAATAACGCCCGAAAATTTTACCAAAAAATACGGCGACAGACGAAAGGTTATAAGACCGGGGCAAACTTCTGTAGGAATGAAAGCGGCGACCTTGTAACTGAAGTCCAGAGAGTGCTTAGATTATGGAGGGAATACTTCTCGGCTATTCCAAATGGAGGCAGCAATCCACCGTGCAGAGTTGAAGAACCCGATCCCGCAATCGATGATGATGGAATATATGTCCCCCCGCCCGATTATGACGAAGTTAGAATAGCAATAACCAGATTGAAAAACAACAAGGCCATGGGCGCTGATGGATTGCCTGCGGAGCTACTTAAGTACGGCGGCGAGGAGTTGGTCAGGCGCATGCAGCAGCTTCTTAGCAAAATATGGGCGGACGAGTGCATGCCCGACGGTTGGAATCTAAGTGTTCTTTGTCCAGTTCACAAGAAGGGGAATACTGCAAAATGCACCAACTATCGTGGAATCAGCCTTCTTAATATCGCATATAAGATCCTTTCAAGTGTATTGTGCGAAAGATTGAAGCAAACCGTGGGCCGGCTGATTGGACCTTATCAGTGCGGCTTCAGACATGGTAAATCTACCATCGACCACACATTCACAATGCGCCAAATTTTGGAAAAAACCCGTGAAAAGAGAATCGACACACATCGCCTCTTCGTCGACTTTAAAGCCGCCTTCGTCAGCACGAAAAGAAGCTGCCTATATGCCGCTATGTCTGAATTTGGTTTCCCCGCAAAAACTTATACGGCTGCGCAAAATGACGTTGAGCAACACAATCAGCTCAGTCCGAATTGGGAAGGACCCCTCCGAGCCGTTCGAAACTAAACGAGATTTCAGACAGGGTGACCCCCTATCGTGCGATTTCTTTAATTTGATGCTGGAAAAAATTATACTAGATGCAGAACTTAACCGCACTGGAACAATATACTATAACAGCGTGCAATTACTGCCATATGCTGATGACATTAATATCACGGCCTAAACACCCGCGCTGTTAGTTCTGCTTACTCCAAACTGGAAAAAGAAGCGGTAAAGATGGGTTTGATGGTGAATGAGGACAAAACGAAGTACCTGCTGTCATCGAGAAAAGATTCAGCGCGTATGCGCCTTGACAACCACGATACTGTTGACAGCCATAATTTCGAAATAGTAAAAGACTTCGTTTATTTGGGAAACAGCATCAGCACTAGCAACAACATCAGCACTGAAATCCAGCGAAGAATCAATCTTGCCAATAAATGCTACTTTGGACAAGATATGCAATTGAAAAGTAAAGTCCTCTCTCGGCGAACGAAAATCATACTCTACAAGTCACTTATCGTACCCGTCCTGCTATATGGGGCAGAAGCATGGACCATGAAAACAGCAGATGAAGCGGCTTTGGGAGTGTTCGAGAGAAAAGTTCTTCGAAAGATTTATGGACCTCTACGCGTTGGCGATGGCGAGTACCGAAGAAGATTTAATGATGAGCTGTACGAGCTATACGCAGACATCAACATAGTCCAGCGAATTAAAACGCAGCGGCTGCGCTGACTAGGCCATGTTATGCGAATGAAAGATGATGCTCCGCCCAAGAAAGTGTTTCTATCGGAACCCGCCTATGGAAGCAGAGGTTGAGGCCGGCCCCCACTCCGTTGGAAAGACCAGGTGGAAAACGATTTAAACTCCCTTGGAGTGACCAATTGGCGCTGGTTGGCGGAGCGAAGGTGCGTCTGGCGTGCCTTGTTGGACGGCCATAACCGTTCAGATGGTTAAGCGCCAATTAAGTAAGTAAGTAAGTATAGAATAGGGCTTACAATCGCGGTAAAAATCCTATGAGAAAGAGAGGATGATGAGCCCCACGTACACGCCAGCATTTTTGTACATACATAAAGCGCCGTTGAAGCCTTCTTCTATACTCCACGTTGAGCTTCCATGACAGCTTACTGTCTAGAATAATTCCTAGATATTTTGTGCTTATCCTGTAGGGTCACCCCTGCTAACTTAGGCCTGATCCAATTTGGGACCTTGCACCTCTTTGTAAACAAGACCATATCCGTCTCCGTGGCGTTGACATTCAATCTGACATTTGATGCCCAGGTATGGATATGCCGAAGCGCCCGATCCATCAAAGAGCTAATCGTTGGAAGGCACTTTCCACTAATGACAATTTCAACATCATCTGCGTAAGCCGTAAGTTTTACGGGTCCCTTATCTAATCGCCTGAGCAGCTGGTTGATAACCAGCGTCCAGAGCAGAGATGATAGCACCCTTCCCTGCGGAATGCCTCTGCTACTGATTTCGTGGCCTCGTACAATTTAATATGCAGCCGGTCCATCTCGTTAAGGCTGGATGTACTTTAATGTAATTAAGACCACCCATAATCGCCCATTTAGAAACATTATTGAAAGCCCCGGCAATGTCTAGGAAGACTCCTAGAGCATATTTCTTATACTCCAGGTCTTTCTCTATGCTTATTACCTCCTTATGCAATGCGGTATCTACCGACTTGAATTTGGTGTACGCATGTTGTGTTGTGGAAAGCAGCTTTTCTTCCACGTTGGACTTTATGTACACATCTGTCAGCCTCTCAAACGTTTTGAGCAGAAATGATGTTAAGCTAATGGGTCTATAGTCTTTGGGATGCACGTGACCGATCTTCCCCGCCTTAGGTAGGATAGCTACACGAGCAGCTCTCCAAGAATGCGGTACATTATTCAGTCTTATGCACCCATCGAATATTATTTTAAGCCATTCCACGACCGATCTACTTGAAACTTATAGCATGGCAGGGAATATACCATCTGGGCAAGGCGATTTAAACTCAGAAAACGTCTTCACTGCCCATTCGATCTTGGTATCGGTCAGCAAGCCCGGCGCTACCCGCTCCGTGATCGAAGTGTGAGTGCTGTCTGCTGGCTCTTCCAACCATCTCCCGATGTGAAATGTGTATCGAGAAGCACCTCAAAGGATTCCTCACTATTACGTGACCATTCCCCTTTCTCTTTTTTATAAGTCCCTTAACTATGTTTCCCCTTGCTAGGACTTTTTTCAACCGTGGTGTTTCGCTGGAGCACTGTGCGTACAGACACATTTCCATGAGATTCTCTTCACCCTGGAAATATCACGCTTGTAGATCTTCAGTAGATCCTTGTACTCCTCCCGACACACTTCGCTTTCCGCGGTCTTTGCTAGCTTAAACATTTATTTTACCTATCTTCTTAGAAGACTCAGCTCATTGCTCCACCATGGCGGATTTGCTTTTCCTCTGAATCTTCTTAGAGGGCAAGCTTTGTTATACGCAGTCATAAGCGTCCTTGTTAGGAATTCATTAGACTCCTCCAGTTCCTCCACATTTGCAACCTCTTTGAGCTGTCCCAGTTTTGCTTCTACCTGTTTCTGGAATTTAGTCTTATAAATCATTTAATGTTCGTGACGTTTCTCTTTAAATGTGTCCTTAAAATACATGCACGAGCACACAAATGGGTATATAATGTTTGGTTTCGTCCAAACTTAAACTTCTTTTCTTTACTAAAATCAAAACATACAATCTCATTTCAAAACAAAAGTTTCTTGACTTTTGGTAAAAATTACGAAGTACTCACTTGGATCGAGTATACTCGATACCTTTTACTGAGTATGAGTACAGCATCGATACTGTAGCCCTAAAAAAACCATGATTTCGGGGTGTCCGGGGAAAATCCTGTATGCAGTCACTGTAAGATCGTCGATATCTACTGGAAAAATTGTATGACTTCACAGGTTTTTTTTGGTGTCACACAGTGTTATTAATTATACATATGTGACCTGGTCTATGAAGTGAAACAACTTTTTTCGTCAGTTTCTCGTTAGTTACTTTTTTGTTTACTTGTTTTTGGTTTTGATTTTTCTGATTTCACCACGTGAAAGGGCATCCCAAACTCTATCCGAATCGACAGAAAGTGAAAAATAAATTTTTTAAACATGTGGTCCTTTTTCATAGACCAGGTCACATATGTAAATATGTTTGTTTTTAACTGCGTACTCTTAAAATGTTCTTCTTTAATTATGTAAAGCAAACAATCTTTTGAACAATTTTTAGATAACGATACGCATTTACTTTATGTTATAATCTTGTTTTCTCAACCACATTTTTTTTTTTTAAACCTGGTTTGAGCCTATGACTTTTATTATTAAATTGCAAATATATTTTGCTTACAATATTTTATTATTTTCGAATGAAAAGGCCTCCCTTTTCCCTAAGACGGTATATTCTTGCGGTCGCGAGGTACCTCACATTGGGTGGCTCACAGTGGCTAACTTTTAGATTTTAATACATTGATTATCTATTCATAGGGTGATATGACTTGGATCCCTGGACGGGACCCGTTAAACATTTCCAACCGGAACAAAATTTATATGAGATTTAGTCTACTATGATATTATCGATATTGGTGAGATAAAGTAAATAAAATGGAAATATCTTTATTTTGGGTCTTTTGAAACACCCCTTAAACGTCCCCTTCCTGGACCAAAATTTAAAAGTGCTCTTTTTGCCCTTGGTATTATCGGTCAAAGTGAAGACAGTGAAAAATCATTTATTTGAATTATAAGAATCACCCTTATGATGTTGCATCTTTTAGTAGTAAGAAAATCCTGTTCCTGTCGTAGTTCTTTAAAAAAAATATATTAAAAGTGCTCTGGCATTTTAAACATCATTAAAAATAATCGGTTTATTGTCAAAATATGACAAAAAAATCACTTGTTGCGAAGTAAGGCGAAAATATGCTTTAAAAAATATAGCTTCAACTCTTTATCTTTTTGTAACCAACGTTTTTATATTATTCTCATTATAATGGATTTCAAGAAAATAAACATTTCTCGACCATACTTTGTCGAACCTGATTATTTTCACATTTCATATCAACGTGGCAGCCAAAGGTTGGCTTTTTATCAAATGCCCGAAAGCAGGGTGAATTCACAATAATCCCAAAAACACGTTGAAATATAGGATATAGCTAGGTCATGGAATCACAAAAAGGTGTGTTTCTGAAATAATTATCAATAAATGTATATCAATTCGGTGCTAGAAAGGAAGCCATTTCTTTGCAATACCGAATGCAAGTAAACATTTTTAACCAACAAACACAAACATGCATTAGAGTATTAATAAGAATAGATATTAATTTATTCCGATATGCTTTGCCAAAAATTTTGTGATTTTTGTATTTGATAGACAAACTTTCCAAAATTATTTGTTGTATAGGGCTTCCGACCCATAATCTTCCACTTTCAAGCCAAGCCTACAAACCACTTTATCACAGTGGATGCCGTACACTGCTCCTCCGTTATTTATAACCCATCCAACTAATTTTAAAAGTTGTCAAAATGAAGTTGTAAAAGTATTTGGTCAAAAAACGGGTGCCGGTCGTGGTTTTTACTTTCTTATTTACCACGTACTTTATGATAATTGTGTTTCTTTTATTCATGTGGAATGCTGCTACTTATACATTTTTGCTATACATATATGTAGTTGCATTTGTCAATTTGATTTGGTTCCTTTTCTGTACGTTTTTCTACCTGAGCATATATGTTTATTTTATTGCCTTGCTTCGGTAGGTATCTATTAAGCTTTCTTTTGGTGGCATATATTACTTTTGGACAAATCTTTAATGTGTTTTCATTCCTTATTCTCATCGAGGCTGCTGGTTTATGACATTTATTGTGTTTTCCGCAGTTTTTATATAACTTGTTAGCTTTCCACGAAAATTTGTTATGTTGGATGTATTTTTAGTATTAAATGTTATTTTAAATGGTTGAAGTTAAATAATTAGACACATTCCTCGCCAGAAAAAAATATGTGTGTATTAAATAACCCAGAAATTGCCTTATTATGAAATAAAACCAGTTCTGTATTAATGAAAAAGGTAAGCTACTAATCAGCATGGTATTCAGTCAACGCCATCACCGGCAGTGCCATTGGTATCGCCGTTTGCGCTGGCGTTCTATCAACTACATGCTTTGTCTTAAGCGCCAAATACACGACACGAACATTTCCGCGAACATTCCGCAATCTTGTTCGCAGCTTTGGCCATACACCGTACGAACTTTTGGCCGAACATTAGTTCTCTTTCAGACAGCGATGAATACGGACAACAATTGTGCTGCAGAAATATTGCTCGCTGTGGCAATTAAGCGTAAAAAAAGAGAGAAGATCGCAAAAAAAGAATTTGGTGCAAAGAATGGTTTAAAAAACGAGCAGTTCTTGGACAAAGTGACTTATTAAAGAACTGGAATTCACGTCACAAAATTATTCTATTACAATAATCTTTGCTTTTTACTTGCCACAATGATGGCAAAGATTTATACATTTCAATAAATTCACTCAGAAATTTTTTATTGTCCATTTTACTTTTCCGCGCACGTCTGTTCCGTTCAGAAATTACTACGATTATGAGCTATTTCGCCATACACGCACGAACAGTTGGCGCAAATGTTCGCCAAAAATTAAAATATTTTGATTTTTGGCGAACATTTGCGCGAACTGGCAAACACCCCCATACACGACAGGAAAGGTCGCAGAAACATGACATAACGGGAATGTTCGCGGAAATGTTCGTGTCGTGTATTTGGCGCTTTAATGTACAGCATATGAACATAGCCGATGACGATTCAGTTGCAGCGCACAGTGTACCCTCTTGAACACTTTTCCAAAACTGATTCATTCGTTTGAAAGCATTGTGGGCACTAATTAAGAAAAACGTAAAAGAAGAACTATATCGCACATTTTATTGTAAAGAGACCAATCAAACATTTTCTTTCCAGAGATTTCTGGCGGCCACCTGGTGTGATGGTAGCGTGCTCCGCCTACCACACCGTATGGCCTGGGTTCACACCACGGGCAAAGCAACATCAAAATTTTAGAAATAAGGTTTTTCAATTAGAAGACATTTTTCTAAGCGGGGTCGCCCTCGGCAGTGTTTGGCAAGCGCTCCGAGTGTATTCCTGCCATGAAAAGCTCTCAGTGAAAACTCAAATTGGAAGAGAAGCTCGGCCTTAAATGTCTTCGGAGGTTATCGCGCCTTACATTTATTTTTTTTACAACTAGCCGGCAGATCAGATACATAAAGAATACTGAAAAAAATTGTCATTTATATAATGAAGCTGTATGAGGAAATACAACTTTTTCTTGCGTTTTTCCAAAAAAAAAAATTTGCGATATGATTTTTTTGAGATTTAATATAATATATGTAGGATCTTGTGAGCTCGAGGCCTTGCTTTGAATAAAACACTATGTTAATATTCATACATTTATTTGGTCGATATTTCGACTTCAATCTGAAGTCATTTTCAAGACTTTTTTTAAAAAATACAACATGAAAAGATAATAAACACAAACATATTTATTATATCACATACATACATACATTTATAACACTAGATCGACTTACTTGCATGGAAATGCATTGCGATATTTAAAATGTTACAATTCTCGATAAAGAAAAACATTACAATAAACGGTATATTTTGGAGATGCTCCATATTATGAACACCCCTAATAGAATGAATTACAAGTCTGACATAGACTAATGTGCCTACGCGTATCGCAATTTAGTTTCAAAGCAGCAACAACACACAGGGCAAATCACAAAAGGTTCATCGAGAGCGCCACAGCCCAGCAAATATCCCGCTACGAAAGAGATTGGGGACAACAACTAATGTAAGGGGGGATGATATTATGCACAATTTGCTTTGTTGCATTTTGTCTTGTTATTCTTAAAAATTCTCTGTGTATGATTGTTGTTGTGTAATTTTGTTTACTTATACGGTTCCTTAAAATTTGTTTATACTTGCGGTACTCTAATTGCTCACTTTCCTTTCTTTCACCTTCTTCCTATTATTTTGTTAGAACACCTGATTAGTCGATCATGCATTTCCATGCAAGTAAGTCGATCTAGTGTTATAAATATATGTATTTATGTGATATAATTAATATATTTTTGTTTATTATCTTTTCATGTTGTGTTTTTAAAAAAAGTCTTGAAAATCACTTCAGATTGAAGTCGAAATATCAACCAAATAAATGTATGAATATTAACATAGTGTTTTAGTCAAAGCAAGGCCTCGAGCTCACAAAATCCTACATTTTGTAAATAAACAAGACCAAAATCAAAAATTATGGTTCAATATAATCCCAATAATTGTTGTTAAACTTAAAAAAACAATAATTTCCAACGGTTTACCCTCCAAAGCTCGGCCAACCGATACGTGGGGCGGATCTGTATGATGCACGGATGTGCTATTTTGGTTTGCTGAATTTTTGAAAGGCATTCATTTGTTAAGCGGCAAGATCTAAAACTGGTTAGCGACAGTGAGTTTTAAACTCATCAGAAAGATGTTGTTTCACTTCATTGTTAAGACAGGAAATATTTGACAAACGAAAGATATTTTACTCAGCATTTCTGTGGACATTTTTAAGTAAGGTTGCCACCTCACGTTCTTTTTTATATTTCTTTGTATATCCACTACCATCTCGGAAACGGCTTAACCGATTTGAATCAAATTTCGTACATCGATATTGTGTTACATTTTAAGACTTTTCACCTAGGTGTTGCCACTGAGGATGTTTCCACAAGATTGCCACCTTTTTTAAGTTAAAAAAATTACATGAGAATTGCTAATAAAGGTACAAAAGAAAAGGTATTTCGCTCCCGCTTTCCAATAAATACATTTGTCATTGTAGATATATCTGAGTATATACAAAACTCAATTATCGGAGAATTTAAAACTATATCACGATAACTAAAAAATACTTGTTTTCATGACAGTCTCTCACAAAATTGATAACAACTAAAAAAATCGCGGTTATGCGCAGCCCTTTTTCTTATTAAACTTTGAAACAAACACAAGCTTATGTATTGCCAAAAAATTACTGACATGATTTGCCACGAAAAAGATAATATCTTTTTGTTTGCAAGGTTTTAAAAAATTTAATACTGAAAAGTAGTAGTATTATAAGTAGATTAACTCAGTTAAAACACGCGGTACAAAAAATCTATCATATGAATTTAAAACACATTTACCTGTCCGACAAGAAAATGTAACTAGGTTTGATTAAGGCTAAACGAGTGAACAAGTATTTTGGTTAGACGTGTCCATTGCCTTTAATACAGAAATACATCGAACAATTTTTATACAACTAGATTTGCGCGGTTAGCTCCGTTGACGTTGCAGATGGGTTTTGGGGTATGTACACTATTCAGTTGACATCTAGACGCGCCAGGAAGTATATTTAAAAATAATTGAAATATTTTAAAAAATCGACTTTTGGCCAGCTAAATTGATGAGAGTGAGTCCGTTCCAAACCGTTCCAAACCTCAATTACCGGAAGTTTCAATAATTTTTCTTTGAGATGTATAATTGTTCAATGAGAAATAGTTAACTTAAAAAGATGCCTAGATTTTATACATCTACTAAACTTGTATAAGATAGTTATTAGAGTCAATTGGTTTGGAGTAGAACGATATTATTGTCTTTTGGCATTACTTGGGCCTAACAAACCATATTTAACCCTCATTTCACTTGGTTGCCCATGGTCCCATGGTCGCCAAACTTACACTCTAGTTCTTCTCAAAAATTCCCGAACAGAATTAATGCCCCTGGTGAGTGTAGTCAACGGAATCGAACAATCGATATAAATCGACTAGACCGAGAAAACTTTTGTCAGCTGAAATTAGCTAGAAAAGTTGATTCATTTCAATACGAAATCTGTATAAACTAGTTATACAGTTGGATATAAAGTTGTATTTTCTGCTCTTGTATTTTATAATTCAGGTAGTTTGTTGTTAATGTAAACTGCAAATCGTTCCTCGCAAGTGATCATATAATATCACATACAAAGTAATTGTTTTAAAATCACAAGTGGATGACACATTCGAGGCGTATATTTGCAAGTTTCTTAGAAAAAATACTGTGGCGAATATCAGCATTTCGATACATCACTATGCTGCTAGTAAATAAATGCACAATAATAGAAAAGTAAGCAACCACACATATGTACATGGAAACCTCAACGGCGGCCGCCGCACAGTGGCATTTTTGCTTGGTTTAGACGCGAAAAAGTAAAAATTTTCAAGTATTTTTTTTTTGAAATTTGAATGCAGTTCGTTTTCAAAATGTCCACAGTATATAACGGTAATTATCGTTTCTTATAATTATTGTTCTTCATTGAATAATCTGCTGTCAAACTGTGAGTTGTTGATGACGCGCTAAGTAGTACAATTTACAGAAGTGAAATAACGCGTGGCTTAAAATTAAATAAAACTTTGTGGTGAAACAAAACTAAAATATTTTGTGGTTATTTAAAAACGATAAATAATTACATTATTTTGTAAGTGTTCAAAACTTTTCCGGTTGAGTATTTTTTACAAAATTATAAGTTTTTTAATGTGTATTATTTTTGTGATGAAAATATATAAAACCGTGAAAAGAAAAGCCTGCCAAAAGTTTGAACCACGCTGTACCACAATAATTTTTGAACTTCTACAATAACTGAATATTATTGCATAAAACTCAAATGATTCTTAATCTCCGTAGGTCCGCCTTTTGATATAATGACGATCACAAAGAAGGAGTTGTATGAGGTGTGGGTTGCAGAACGTGGCCGAAAGCAAAAGGATAAAGCCGTTTTAGACCACGTGTGTACTGTTTTAGGGAGGGAGTGAATAGAGACGTGGGATTGTATGATGAATGCTGTAGTAAATTTCGAATTTTTTTTTTCAAAACTTCGTATGAGATGGATTCAAGTGAATTACACCAAAGTTAATTTTCTTGGAAAAGTTGCCTCATGGCTTGAAGAAGATAAGAAATTTAAATATAGGTACGTTCAATTGTGAACAAAGGAAAAAGATTAGGCTATAAGAAAGTTTTTGTTTGGGGTAAATTCAATATTTTTGGAGGGGGTCTAACCCCTCTCCCCCGCCAGTCCTCTATCCACACTGAAGGGGAGTAAGTTATACAAACATATAAACTTGGTTTAAATGAAATATATTAATTTTTCAGTGAGTTATAAATTTTTCGCGTCTAAATCATGCAAAAATGCCACTGCGCGCCGTGGTGTGGTGGTAACGTGCGTCGCTTACTGCATCGAGGATCCTGGGTTCACGCTCCAAGCAAAGCAACATGAAGATAATAGAAACAAGTTTATTCAATAAGAAGAAAGTATTTATAAGGGTGTCGCCCCTCGGCAATAGTTTGGCAAGCACTCCGAGTGTACTTCTGCTATGAAAAGCTTCTCAGTGAAAACTCATCTGCCTTGCAGATGCCGTTCGGAGTAGGCGTAAAACATGTAGGTCGCGTCCCGCCAGTTTGTAGGAAAAATTAAAAGGCGCACCACGCAAATTGGAAGAGAAGCTTGGCCTAAAACCTCTTCGGACGTTATTCGCGCCTTACATTTATTTATTTATTTAAACCTCAAAGCAAGCAGCCACACATGTAAACAGCGAAGCTAACAGCGAAGAGAATATTTCACATACATACATATGCTAGGAGCAGAATTTCATTGTGAATCAAACTAAGTGTGATATCTTCTGCATAGACGTCAAAATTTTAAAGGGATTGGATCACCTGATTTGTAATTGACTATCGCTGTCTCATTCTGTATCTCTTTCTATCACCCGCTGAAGATAGCCGGCCCTATGCGCCGCCATATTGAACACCCTGTCAAAACGCTAAAAAGTAGCCATATTGAACATCCTGTCAGGCAGTTGACAGATAAGCTATCACACTTAGTTTGATTCACAATGCAGAATTTATTACTAACACACCCACACGCATATAACTTGAAGATAAACCTGAAAAACAGATACATAAAAGAGAAATAAATATGCAGATTTTCGCGAAAAGTCTAGTTCCTAAGGGAAAGATGGGAACGAAGTAACTGAGAGTATAAAATCAGCGCAAGCCGAGGAATATTGAGTCAGTTTGATTTTAACAAGCTACAAGTGAAGTACGCGGGTACTGTAATTGTGAAGTACTACTACTACAGTAGAGTTGTAAATAAATGAATGTAATTTACGTAGTGCAACCCGCTGAAGTAATTAAAAGTTAAAAGTTTATACAAACTACTGTGTTTTACTTCATATACAACCGCTATCGTTACAAATGCATAAAGTTGCGTACAATAAGAAGTTCCTGTATCTAAGGTCGTATACATCAATAATTTAATAACTCAACATACATTTATTCTGCTTGTTGTACACAACAAGCTGGTCCTTCGAGCCGGATAGTGCCGGCACACGTACATACATACATAGTTTCGAGTCACAATCTGCGACTAAATTTCATCGGAATTGAATCTTTTATGCCGAAAAAAGGTTATAAACCTACGTAAAACTTTTCTAAAGCTAATCAAATGTTTTTGCTGGTATAAGTGCGGGTTTAAATACACATTTAGTAGTAACATTTTCATGTGTATAACATAACCCCAAATTTGCAAATCACGCCATGTCAAAACTAAAGGTGCGCGATTCTGCATTGAATGCAATCAAGCGACATGTGGTAACAAGCAAAAAGGATGAGTTAGCCTTAGATAAGGAATCGGTAGAAACATATCTACAACTTCTCGAGGAGCAGTGGCTCCGATTCGCTGACGCTCAGCAAGAAGTAGAGTTGTCGTGCGGTGAAGAAAACGCAGCGGTTGAAGAGCAATCGCGTGCACAGGCAGAAGAATGGTACATTACAGCAAGGCGAATTTCAAACGTCTCATCGGAACCCCTGAAACCCCGCGTATACCTACGGCAACAAGTTTTTCATCGTCTCCAGTTCAACTACCCAAGTCACAGTTACCCATTTTTAGCGGTGATCCTACAAAATGGCTGGCTTTTCACGACGCCTTTCAGTCACTCGTACATAAAAATGCAAGCTTGTCTGATAGTCAGAAATTGCATTATTTACGTAACTGTCTTCAAGGTGAGGCACTTCAACTTGTAATTAGTCTACAAATATGCGATGCCAACTACAGTGCGGCGTGGGAGTTACTCACCGCACGGTACAAAGTTTTGCGTGTCATGGTCGACGCTCATTTTAAAGCTATTTTCGAGATCGAAAAAGCACCGCGAGATACTGGTAAGGCTATTAAGCAAATTCTAAACGTCGCTATGCAGCACGTTGGTTCACTTCGTGCGTTAGGTAGGCCTGTCGAATTTTGGGACGACTGGCTCATTCACATCACGGTTTCAAAACTGGCTTACGAGACCAGAAAACAATGGGAGCTTTCGTTAGTCAAGGATGCTTTGCCTACCTTCGAAGAGTTGGTCGAATTTTTAGAAATACGCGCTCGCTCGCTCGAAATGTTGCCGACGACTACTACACTGTCGACGACATCCCAAGGAGCGCGTCAGCTCAAAGTAGCAGCGAAGACTACAACAAACGTCCTTCATTCGGTTGGTGAGCAGCACACACCGTCTTCCAACTCTAGTGCCGTAGCGAACGTAGCACCCTGTATGCATTGCAATGCCAAACACAACATCTACGCTTGCCCAAGTTTTCGTAATTAGATGCCGCTTCTAGGTTTGCAGTTATTAAGAAACACAGCGCTTGCCTCAATTGTTTGAGAAAAGGTCATTTTATAGCAAAATGTCGTAGTTCATCAGTATGCAACATCTACCGACGTCGACATCACACCCTACTTCATGGTGCTCATCTAAATGTTCATGCATCTCCGTTCGTAAAGCCGCAAAGCAATCTTTTTATTCAAAATTCTACGTCTTCAACAATGAATGATTCAACCGCAACGTCGTCTAAAAATGCCAACCGTGAGGAACCGCATCTTGGTTGTGTAGCATCTCACCACGCTGAAGCTGACAAGGCCATCTTGTTGGCAACTGCGGAAGTCTACCTGCAAGACCAGGCAGGTCGATGGCAACCCGCACGTGTGTTGTTTGACGACGACTCACATGCATCCTTCGTGACAGAGGCCTGCATCCAACGCCTTCGTTTACCTAGAACACCTTCGGCAGCTCGTGTCACTGGGATTGGTTCGTCAGATGGTGGTCAAGTTAAAGGAGAGACCGTGCTCTCACTCACACTTCGATCTCTTGCTACGAATTTTACAATCAATTCGCTTATATTATCGAAGATCACAAACGATCTACCTAGCGTTTGTGTACAGATGCGATCTTGGCCGCAAATACAAAATCTCGATCTCGCTGATCGGCACTACGCCAAATCTGGCCCTATCGATGTTTTAATAGGGATGGACGAAATGGACAAATTGCTGCTGTCTGGGCTCTGTAAGGGGCCGCCTAATACACCTATGGCACAAAACACAGTTTTCGGTTGGGTACTTTTCGGAAAAGCCATGCGTTCATCCAGTCCCAATACTGGTCTTCTCTCACTTCATTGTGATGTGCCACTCATTAGAATGGTGAGTATGTTGTGAGGGCCAAATATAACACCATTAATTTGGCCCACACAAAACGACCCCACATCATATTCGATACAACACTAACACAACAGCCAGTCACAAAAGGCTATAGCAACAGACCAACCAACAAGTTCAATACAGCATACATCATATTCGATACAACACTAACACACCAGCCAGTCACAAAAGGCTATAGCAACAGACCAACCAACAAGTTCAATACAGCATTGACACAACAGCCAGTCACAAAAGGCTATAGCAGCAGCCCAACCAACAAGTCTCAGCAACACAACGGGCAAGCACAACACTTTAATGCCAACACAACAAACTAACAAATCTCAGCAACGCAACGAGCGTTCGCAACATCGAACAGCAACCATGGCAACGCAACCATTCGAGCCAGCAATACCAAACAAAGCAATAAAGGGAGCAACACAGCAGGACAGAAGTTAGTTAGCACGGAGCTGTGGCCGTGACCAGAGCTACTTGTGGAGAGTCCCTTGAAGTTGTCGGTTCTACCATGCGGACAGGTCGTTTCACAGGAGTAAGTCGTGGCCTCAAGTGGTTGATGTGTCGGTTATACCACCAAACACCGCTTGAGACTTCGCCAGCAACGGCACTACCACAGTAACCCGCACCCGCGAACAGGCAGCGTCCGCCCGCCTGCGCCGACAGTAACAGCGCCACAAACAGCGATACGCAAGCATATACGTTGGCCGCAGCAACACTACGCAAACATACAACGCTAGCCGCGACAGCATCATAGCTAATATATACGCTGGGCATACCATTACGCCAATCTACTACGCTGGCCGCAACAGCACCACGCTAATACACTACGTTGGCTTCAGTACTGCGCCGATCTACTACGCTGACCACGACAGCGCCCCGATAAAATACTGCGTTGACACAGCAAATTTACGCAAACCTACTACGTCTACTGTACCAGAGTTACCCTCGTGCCGAAGCACGGAGCTGTGGTCGTGACCAGAACTACTTGTGGAGCGTCCCTTGGAGTTGTCGGTTCTACCATGCGGACAGGTCGCTTCACAGGAGTGAGTCGTGGTCTCCAGTGGTGAATGTGTCGGTTGTACCACCAAACATCGCTTGAGACCTCGTGAGCAACGGCACCAACACAGTGACGCGCCCCGCGAGCAGGTGACATTCGCCAGCCAAACTACCACGCTGGTCATAATCGCAAACATACTACGTTGGCCATAGCAATACGCCAATCCACTACCCCGGGCACAGCATTACGCCAGCCACTACGCTGACCGCGAGCGCACCACGATAACATATTACGTGGACCACATCACTACGTAAACATACGACGTTGGTCACAGCATTGCGCCAACCCACTACGCTGACCGCAAGCGCCAACATACGACGCGGGCCACAACAGCGCTACGCAAGCACATTACGTTGGTAACCGCACCACGCTGGCCACAACAGCACTACGCACACATACTACGGTGATCACAGCAGAGTCACGCAAATACACTACGTCAACCACACTAGGGTTGCGTACATACACGCCAACGCATGGCGTCACCGAAACACGTTTTACACGCACTCAGGCAACGACCAGCCGGGCGTCCTAACGGCACGTTCCTAACGGGACACGCACGCCGACGCAGGGCGTCACAAAACACATTTACACACGCACAAGCAACGACCATCGAGGCGTCATAACGGGACACGAGTACCGTTGGCCCACCACGCAGTATAGAGCAAGCATACAGTGAAACAAAAACAACAAATATTTCTTCTTTTGATTACGTAAAATTTTCATTTTAATTGTAGTGTACATGCATATATAGAATCAGAGAAATAAAATGAATTTATATGAAAACGATTTGCACGGTGTCCCAAATTTACAAATCTATTGTAAGCGAACCTTGGACACGGCGAGTATACCCCTAGAACTTATTGAAGAAGCGCCGGGACGGAAAAGCTTCGTTACAATTGGCGCCCGAGCAGGGACCTGTAAATCGTTACCACGTCAGAAGGAACATTCCTGACGAGAAACCTAACCACAAAATGGTCGACCAGATCGATACCACGTGGTTAGACACAATTTCAAAGGAGCAGCTGATATCCATCACACAGGAATTGGGTATTGAGCAGACAGGTACCACCCGAGAAATCCGACAGCGCATAGCAGCACTGGCCTCAAAGGCAAATACGGACTCGGAAATCCACGAAAAATTTTTATCCCTACAAGCCACCTACAAGGAAATTACGCACATGAGCGACGTAAATGAGGTTAAGACACCGACTCCGTCGAACGGAGGAGGCACACCGAAGGTCGCCGTTACAACAGTAGAACAAACTCAATTCGCTTTTCCTCCCAGGAATACAGTACCCACACAACAGCACGTACCATCAGAAATTACGGCATCATCAACCGGCACATCTCAACCCACGCAACCGTACTTACCAGCGGGAACAATACATGCCAGGTAACTCAAGCACCGACCGTGGTGTTCGCGACCATCATCGATCATGTAAGAAAGTGGTCCGTAAAGTATGAAGGTGGACGGGACCCGTTAGCTTTCATCGAACGGTTAGAGGAGTTAGCCGAAGTATACGCGCTAAACGTGGACCTCCTGCCAAAAACCATGCCCGAGCTACTAGTGGGCGCCGCGCTACAATGGTACCGCAATAACAATGCGCACTGGGGAGAGTGGACAAGCTTCAAAAAGGATTTTTTACGTTTCTTCCTACCAGTCAGGTACTTCGAGCGGCTCGACGACGACATACGCCAACGAAGGCAGCACAACAAGGAGAGGTATAAGGACTACGTTCTAGGAATCCAGAGCTTGATGAGACACGCAGGGTACACCAGCGAACAGCGGCTGGAACGAATCTTCCGTAACAGCCACCCCGATTACCAAATTTACATCCGTCGGAGGGACTTCACTAATCTCGCAGAGCTCCTGACACTTGCCGAAGAATACGATAACATACGCGAGGACTATCGAAGATCATCAGGCGGACATCACCGCGAAGTTACGCGACACATCGCCAGTGACACAACCCGGGTGTCACCATCAAAACCTGCAACACAACCACCGAACCTAATGAACCGCACGCCTCCAGGCAATCAGAGATACGACCCCAACGGCGTATGCAGGAGATGAGGCGAACGAGGACATGACACCAATAGGTGCCGACCCACAGAAAATGTTTTGCTGGGAATGTTGCCGCAACAATATACGAACCATCGAATGCTGCCGCCGACGTCAGGGAAGCGACAGAGGGCTCCACGAAGAACAAGGCTCCGTCAGGCCAAGGGACCAAGCGCCGAAACGGCAGTAACGATACCCAAGGGACCTAGCGCCGAAACGGAAGTAACGATACCCAAGGAACCCAGCGCTGAAACGGCAGTAACAATGTACCAAGAGCAAGGTCGCCTCTACGCCGTAGTCAAGCTCGGCGCGGAATCAGCCGAAGCGGTCATCGACACAGGGGCATCAAGAAGTTTCGTCTCGAGCAGCTTAGCAGAACGTGTGGTGAACTCGGGAAGGGGAGAAATTGTGAGAGTGGCCATCAAAATAACAATGGCAAACGGGACTAGCACTACCATCTTCGACGCCATAAGGACTGAGGTACGCCTCGGAGAAGCGTCACTCCACACAGTTTTACACGTCATGCCCGGAGCGATAGACGACATCATACTGGGCCTAGATACGCTAGGAAGCATGGTAGCCACCATATCATGTGGAGAAGGCCACCTCGTGCTAACCAGACCCCTTGCCCAGCACACACCGAATCCTGGAGCCGCGCCAGAAACTATTCAGAGAACAACACAAGCAAGAACGAATATCGCCAGGTACGACAGCCCTGGGACTATTCCAAGTTCAATATCATCAAGAAAGGATATCGCCAGATACGACAGCTAGGGACTATTCAAAATACACCATCAGCCAGAACGGATATCGCTAGGTACGACACCCCGGGGACTAATCAGAGTATAACACGAGCGAGAAAGGGTAACGCCGGGTACGACACCCCTGGAGCCCCATATGGAACCATTCAGAGTGTAACAGCACCGAGCAGTAGTAACTTCAAACACGACGGCATTATGCAAAACAACGACGACGACATGCAAGAAGAAGCGGAACGAGTGCGCGGTTTTCTGGCAAAGGAACTCCGAAAATTCGAGAGCATGAGTGGAGTGACGACAATAGCCGAGCACAAGATTGTCCTGACGGACGAACGCCCCATCAAGCAACGTTAATTCCCACGCAACCCAGCCATGCAGACAATCATCAACAGCGAAGTTGACGAATTTCTCCAGAAAGGATGCATCGAGCCATCCTGTAGCCCACACAGCGCACCGATCGTACTGGCCAAGAAGAAAAACGGGAAGTGGAGGTTATGCGTGGACTATCGGCAGCTCAACGCCCGATCCGTACCCGACGCACACCCCTTACCCAGAATACAACACATCCTGGACAAACTACGACGAGCGAAGTACATCAGCAGCTTGGACTTGAAGAACGGCTACTGGCAAATACCACTGGAGCCCAAGAGCCGGCCCTACACAGCTTTCACAGTACCGGGACGCGGATTATTCCAGAGGCGTGTTATGCCTTTCGGCCTACACTCTGCACCCGCAACGTTTCAAAAAGCACTAGATCAGGTTATTGGGCCTGAAATGGAACCCAACGCCTTCGCATACCTCGATGACATAATCGTCATAGGATCCACTGTGGAGGAGCACAATCGCAATCTGAGAGAAGTAATGCTACGACTACAGCGCGCCAACCTCAGAATAAATCCAGAGAAATGCGAATTCTTCAAGAAGGAAAGCCGATACCTAGGACACCTAGTAGGCGACAAGGGAATTCACACCGACCCTGAGAAAGTCACAGCCATCAAAGACTTGATGCCACCAACGAACGTGAAAGAGGTACGCCAATATCTCGGTATAGCATCCTGGTACCGATGTTTCGTACCCGACTTCGCCACGATCAGCCAACCACTTACAACCCTGCTGAAAAAGGGCAAACACTGGAAGTGGGGGGCCGAACAACAGGAGGCCTGCGAGGTCTTAAAGCAAAAGCTCACGGAAGCACCGATACTTGCCTGCCCGGACTTCACCAAGACCTTCACCTTACAAACGGACGCCAGCAATTTCGGGCTGGGTGCCGTATTGACACAGGACCTGGAAGGCGGAGAACGCGTGATCGCCTACGCCAGCAGGAAACTCAACAAGGCGGAAACCAACTACTCGCCCACCGAGAAGGAGTGCCTCGCGACAGTCTGGGGAATACGCAAGATGAGGACATACTTGGAAGGATACCGATTCAAGGTAATCACGGACCACATGTCTCTAAAGTGGTTAAACTCCATCGAAAGCCCCTCAGGCCGTATAGCACGATGGGCCTTGGAGCTTAATAACACACTTTCGACATCGAGTACAGGAAAGGGAAGCTGAACCTGGTAGCGGACGCACTATCACGGCAGCCACTGGAGACCCTACGCCTAGCAACGACAACAGAGCCACAATGCAAGTGGTGGCACAAGCGCGTCGGCGAAGTACGCACTAACCCCGAGAAATTTTCTGACTACAAGATACAAGATGGGCAACTGTACCGCCATATTCCCTGCCGGTCACACGATGAGGAAACGGTCCCTTGGAAATTTTGTGTACCAACACCACTGCGACAACGAGTGTAAAAGAAAACCACAACATCCCAAGCGCTGGACACATGGGCATCCGCCGGACGGTAGCACGGATTGCCAACCGGTATTACTGGCCCGGCATGTTTCGGGACATCAGTCGATATGTACGGCAGTGCGAGTCTTGCCAGAAATACAAGGAGGCACACCAAAATCCAGCAGGAAAGATGCTCACACAGGTGGCCCAAGAACCATTCGCCACGGTATGCGTCGATTTCGTCGGACCACTCCCACGATCCACACACGGGAACACGATGTTATTAGTATTTTTCGACCGCTTCAGCAAATGGGTGGAATTGGCCCCCATGAGGCGTGCGACAGCAGAGGGCCTTCGCCGCGCGTTCAGAGAACGCATCCTAGCAAGATTTGGTGCTCCCAAGATACTGATATCGGACAACGGCGTTCAGTTCACCAGCATAATGTGGCAGCGCTACCTCAAGGAAATGGGGATACGACAACAATTCACGGCGCCCTACACACCGCAAGAAAATCCGACGGAACGAGCGAACAGAACGGTAAAGAGGATCATAGCGCAACTCACCAAATCACAACACAACAAATGGGACGACTTTCTCCCAGAGATCGAGCTGGCCATCAACACCACTGTAACCGCGTCCACAGGGTACAGTCCAGCCTTCCTCGTACAAGGACGGGAACCGCGATTACCAGGGGCATTGTTTGACGAGGTCAACCTGGGACGGGCAGAGCCACCACCACGGCAGAAGAAAAATCCGACAGAATGCAAGACGCATTCAGAATAGTGAGGCAGAATATGGAACGAGCAGCGGCAGACCAAGCACGGCATTACAATCCACGGCGGAGAAAATGGACCCCCGTTGTCGGCGAACTAGTGCTCGCAAAGGAACACCATCTCTCCAAGGCCGGGGAAAATTTCGCGGCAAAGTTGGCCCCCAAATATGACGGACCCTACCAAATCCTAGGATATGTATCCCCAGTGATACTCAAAATACGAAAACCCAACGGAGGAAAGGAAAAAACTGTCAACATCGCGGAACTAAAAGCATATCATACAGTAGAGATCATCGCGTGAAACCAAACAAATTCAGGGAGAACAATTGTTTATATTATTAATTAATATCAAGGACAATCAAGCGCCGGTCATTCCAACGCAAACCACAGAGGTGACAACATCGTTTTCTTTTGCTACGAATTTTTTTCACAAACCAATAATCTACAATGCAGAGCTATAACGCTAGACTAACCAACAGCGTCAAGCGTATGCGCCAGCGCTACGAGGAGGAGGAAGCAAAACGCCCGAGGGCCGTATTGCTGGAAGGAGTTACAGGCGCCGACGTCAGCCACACGCGTGCAACTATACGCGCAAACAGGTACGCTGACGTCGCACGCATCATTAAACTACCACACATCACGGGCACCAATGACAACACCACGAACACCGAACCAGTCACGGCCAAGGCCCACAATAAGACCGGAGCATCGCCGATAACATTCACACTCGGTAGGATAGAAGTGAAGGCAGGGCAGTTGCCGGCAGCCATCGAGTTCCCCTCCAATGAGGACACAGCTCCACCGGAAAAGCCACAGTCGCCGAAAATTATCGAGCTCTCCTCGGATGAGGACACAGCCCCACCGCCGAGAGACACGCCTAAAATAATATTCCCAGCAGGACCAGGCGGCATACCCCTCTATACGACTGACCTCGACACTCTCAGAAAATCGAAATGGTTGACCGACACCGTTATTGACGCTTGGGCAAAGGGACTGGAAGAGCAACATGAGCAACAAAATACGACTCTCAGCCCGTTCGTGATCTGGCAGCTGACCCAGAAGAGTAACACGGAGGAAGACTACCAACGCATAAGCCGATGGGTCCGGAACGTCGACCTGTTTGGCAAGAGTGCGATCCTAGCACCCCACAACACAGCTAACCACTGGTACCTGCTCGGTCTGGCAAATGCAGCAGTCACCCACCACGTCACCGACACGGAATGCTGGCAGGAACGATATATATGGGTAGCAGACTCAATGCACAGGACCAGAGTCCCCCACGCAACCCAGGTTTGGGCAGATTTCCTCCGGTGGGAATACATACAGCGGTGCGGACACGACGGTTTTAAAGTGCAGGAACTAATACTCGAGCTGCCCCAACAACTCAACAACAACGACTGTGGCGTCTACGTAGCCGATAATATGGAGAGGGTTTTACGATACACAGGGAGTGGAGAAGGAATGCCCGGACTGTATAAACAGCCGTTCACAGAAATGCTGGCACGGTTCCTACGAGACGGCCGAAAGCCCAAGGAAACCATACAAAACACTACCACCACATACCGCTCTCACGCAGCTCCACAACTAAGCACCGAGGACAACACCCACCCCATAATACCGGACACCAAAACGAAGCCACACACGACAACAGAAGACCTCCAAGTAATAACCATCGAGGCTAAAGACGCAGATGGACCAAAGCTGGACCGATTCCCGGAGATAGCAGGGGAGGTACGGGACAAACTCCGACGCATCGCCGAAGGCAGAACCTACTCCCGAACACGATTCGTGACAGAGAAATAACGGGTCACCATAATCAAAAGCAAGGCGCGCGTACGACACAGCAAAGTTACGCAAACCTACTACGTCAACTGTACCAGAGTTACCCTCGTGCCGAAGCACGGAGCTGTGGTCGTGAGCTACTTGTGGAGCGTCCCGTGAAGTTGTCGGTTCTACCATGCGGACAGGTCGCTTCACAGGAGTGAGTCGTGGCCTCAAGTGGTGAATGTCTCTGTTATACCACCAAACATCGCTTGAGACCTCGTGAGCAACGGCACCACCACAGTGACGCGCCCCGCGAGCAGGTGACATTCGCCAGCCAAACTACCACGCTGGTCACAATCGCAAACATACTACGTTGGCCATAGCATTACGCCAATCCACTACCCCGGCCACAATCGCACACACACTACGTCGGCCACAGCATTACGTCAGCCACTACGCTGACCGCGACCGCACCACGCTAACATATTACGTGAACCACATCACTACGCAAACATGCGACGTTGGCCACAGCATTTCGCCAACCCACTACGCTGACCGCAAGCGCCAACATACGACGCGGGCCACAACAGCGCTACGCAAGCACATTACGTTGGCCACCGCACCACGCTGGCCACAACAGCACTACGCACACATACTACGGTGACCACAGCAGAGTCACGCAAATACACGACGTCAACCACACTAGGGTTGCGTATATACACGCCAACGCAAGGCGTCACCGAAACACGTTTTACATGCACTCAGGCAACGACCAGCCGGGCGTCCTAACGGGACGTTCCTAACGGGACACGCACGCCGACGCAGGGCGTCACAAAACACACTTACACACGCACAAGCAACGACCATCGAGGCGTCATAACGGGACACGAGTACCGTTGGCCCACCACGCAGTATAGAGCAAGCATACAGTGAAACGAAAACAACAAATATTTCTTCTTTTGATTACGTAAAATTTTCATTTTTATTATAGTGTACATACATATATAGAATTAGAGGAATAAAGTGAATTTATATGAAAACGATTTGCACGGTGTCCCAAATTTACAAATCTATTGTAAGCGAACCTTGGACACGGCGAGTATACCCCTAGCACTTATTGAAGAAGCGCCGGGATGGAAAAGCTTCGTTACAAATTTCTGGGAATTTGAGGAGTTTCCACCTAAGCAATTTTTAACTGTTGAAGAAGAGGCTTGCGAAAAGCACTTTCGCCAGCATTGCCGCTGCGCCAAAGACGGGCGCTATATAGTTCGCCTGCCTTTTAAGGAGTCTGTACCCTTAGGTGAGTCGTGAAACATATCTATACGAAGTTTGCTACGAATGGAAAAACGTTTCGCTATGGATGACGAGCTACGTCGACAATACTCCGAGTTTATGCGGGAGCTCTTAAGTATGGGTCACATGGAGCTCATGGGTGACGCGCCACCGCATAAAAGCTACTACATGCCTCACCATGCTGTGGTGAAAGACACTAGTTCCACCACTAAACTTAGAATGGTTTTTAACGCTTCGATGAAAACATCGACCAGTTTCTCGTTAAACGACGCTTTGATGATAGGCCCACAGCTACAAGAGGATTTGTTCTCTATAATGGTACGTTTTTGGACTCATCGCTACTCTATGATGGCCGACGTCGAAAAAATGTGTCGGCAAGTTCATGTATATGAAGAAGATGCTGACTACCAACGCATAGTTTGGCGTGATGCACCAACCGAACCTATTCGAGACTATCGAATGATCCGTGTAACTTACGGCGTCGCTTCGGCTTCACACTTGGCCGTACGTTCTCTGCACCAAGCAGCTTTAGATGCCGATGATGCGATTTTTATATGGACGATCTCCTCACGGGATCGTTTTCTATCGACGAACTTATGAAGCTGCAAAGTAATATAACCGTAGTTCTATCTAACGCTGGGTTCGAATTACGTTAATGGGCTACAAATTGCATTGAGGAAAATATACCGCACGCATCGAAGCAAATTTCACACTTGTTGGCTAACGGCGATGAAGTACGTACATTGGGTACTATTTGGAATACGAGCGACGATTATTTATCGATAGCAGTGAACTTAACACCACTGCCTGCAGTTCTTACGAAAAGACCTTTTTTGTCGGATTCAAGTAAAATCTTCGATCCACTCGGATTAATCGCACCTTGTACAATTTTATCGAAAATTTGGCTGCAGCGAATTTGGCGAGCGGATGTTGATTGGGACGAACCAGTGCCTGTCGATGTCGCAAAGGAATGGCTTGCTTATCGTCAGCAGTTGCCTGAACTCACTGCACTCAAATTAAATCGTTGGATTGGCACCGGCGAAATTTACGATCACGCTGAGTACCATGTCTTTACGGACGCATCGCAACGCGCCTACGCTGCCGCACTCTTTACTGTCGCACGCAAATACTCAATGGAAAATTTAAAGTAGTTTTAGTCGCCGCACGCGCAAAAGTCGCGCCTTTAAAAAGTACGACCCTTCCACGCTTAGAATTGTGCGCAGCGCATCTAGGCGCTAAACTTGTCAAGCAGATCCAGCTAAGCTTCGGTGGTAATTTGAAAAAGTTATATGCGTGGACTGATTCGACTATAACTCTAGCTTGGTTAAAAAGTCATCCAAGTCGATGGTCAGTCTTCGTAGCGAACCGCGTAGCCGCTGTGCAGGAAGATTTGGCTCCTCAGTGTTGGCGACACGTCCGTTCAGAGGATAATCCAGCGGACTGCACATCTAGAGGATTAACTCCTTCGTATCTGCTCGCGCATTGTCTTTGGTGGAAAGGCCCAAGTTGGTTATCCGAAGGTGAAAATCAGTGGCAACATCAGACGAACGAAGATTTGGAACAAATGATGAAACTCGATCCAACTGCTAGTTCCGAATTACGAAATAGCAAGTCCGCATCGCGTCTCACTCAAGCAACGGAATAGTGGGACCTATTAGCAAGATATAATTCGTACACTACACTAAAGAGGGTTATGGCCTACGCTATACGCTTCATCAAAAATCTACAAACAATCAGCAGTCAACGCACTACTGGCGCTCTCACCTGCGGTGAAATTCTTCACGCTGAAAATACTCTGGTAAAGTATATCCAAACTAACGCTTTTCCGAAAGAGATTGTTTCTTGCAGGTCAAACAAACCTATACCATTGCGAAGTACTCTAATCCGGCTTCAACCATTTTTGGATCCTGAGGGCATTCTCCGTGTTGGCGGGAGGATAAAACGTGCTTCGATCTCTGCAGACGTCAAACACCCTATAATTCTACCGAAAAACTCAGTCCTGGCTAAGCTAATAGTTCTCGACATTCATCGCAGCACGCTTCACGCCGGTCCGCAAATTATGCAAACCGTTCTTCTACGTCGTTTTGGGTTATGAGTTCTCGGAATCTCGTTCGCGCAGTCTACCACAACTGCGCAAAATTTAAACGTATAAACCAACCACTAGCCAACCGCTAGGTCAAGCGATGTCGGATCTGCCAAGCAGCCGCCCAACAAGTTATAGATGTTTTTTGCACAGCGCTGTCGACTTTGCAGGACCCTATTTTATCAAGTTCTCTCAAGGCAGAGGAGCTAAATCATGCAAGGCATATATATGCAGTTTCATATGCATGAGTACTGGGGCAATGCATCTCGAACTCGTCGGAGATCTCTCCTCACCAGCGTTTATTGCCGCTCTTTCGAGTTTTATAAAAAGAAGGGGTTATTGCCAGCATGTCTATTCGGACAACGGCACCAATTTCGTAGGTGCTGAGAAAGAGTTATACGCCGCCTACCACCGCTGCTTTGGAGATGAAAAAGTTACCTCGTATCTGGCAAATATGCAATTGACATGGCACTTTACCCCGCCGAGCGCGCCACATATGGGTGGCTATTGGGAGACAGGGGTAAAGCGAGTTAAATATCATCTGAAACGAGCTCTGGGTAATTCATTATTAACATACGAAGAATTTTCTACCCTGTTGACGGAAATTGAAGCTTGCGTCAACTCTCGACAGCTCTATTGGCACTCTGCTAATGCTGATGACCTGGAAGTTCTCACCCCTGGTCATTTCCTGATTGATGAGTCAATCAAGGCGCTGCCTGAACCTGATACCGAAAATTTCTCAGGAAGGTTGCGTCAAAGATGGCAAGCTATTAGCGCAATGCGACAACATTTTTGGTCCCGTTGGCGAAACGAATATCTCGGCAACCTACAACAAAGGGTTAAATGGTTTCGTTCCTCCGCAAATCTAAAGGAAGATGACGTCGTTATCATTCACGATCCAACTAGCCCACCTACTAAATGGCGACTTGGGCGTGTCATTCAGTGTCATCCTGGTACAGACGGATTAGTACGTGTAGTAAGACTGAAGACTGCCGATGGTGAATTGGTTCGGCCTATAGCGAAACTAACGTTGCTGCCAACACAAGATGAGACTGTACTGTAATGTTGATCTCTTAATACATACGTATTTGAAATGTAAATATTTAACTATCTAAGATAGTTTTAGTAATTGAAATGTGAATTCAATTTGTAAACATGAATTTAATTTCGAACTCTTATCGGTCGTTCAAGGAGGCCGGCATGTTCGTGCCCATCTGGCAACCCTGTTATTCCAATGCGAAGGAATGTAATGAAAGAATATGAAATGTCATTGTTTAGTTTTTATACTCAGTTGAGCAGAGCTCACAGAGTATATTAAGTTTGATTGGAAACCGGTTGGTTGTACAGGTATAAAGGAATCGAGATAGATATAGACTTCCATATATCAAAATCATCAGGATCGAAAAAAAATTTGATTGAGCCATGTCCGTCCGTCCGTCTGTTAATACGATAACTTGAGTAAATTTTGAGATATCTTGATGAAATTTGGTACGTAGGTTCCTGAGCACTCATCTCAGATCGCTATTTAAAATGGACGATATCGGACTATAACCCCGCCCACTTTTTCGATATCGAAAATTTCGAAAAACCGAAAAAGTGCGATAATTCATTACCAAAGACAGATAAAGCGATGAAACTTCGTAGGTGGGTTGAACCTCTGATGTGGAATAGAAAATTAGTAAAATTTTGGACAATGGGCGTGGCACCGCCCACTTTTAAAAGAAGGTAATTTAAAATTTTGCAAGCTGTAATTTGGCAGTCGTTGAAGATATCATGATGAAATTTGGCAGGAACGTTACTCCTATTACTATATGTATGCTTAATAAAAATTAGCAAAATCGGAGAAGGACCACGCCCACTTTTAAAAAAAAATTTTTTAAAGTAAAATTTTAACAAAAAATTTAATATCTTTACAGTATATAAGTAAATTATGTCAACATTCAATTCCAGAAATGATATGGTGCAACAAAATACAAAAATAAAAGAAAATTTCAAAATGGGCGTGGCTCCGCCCTTTTTCATCTAATTTGTCTAGGATACTTTCAATGTCATAAGTCGAACAAAAATTTACCAATCCTTTTGAAATTTGGTAGGGGCATAGATTTTATGACGCTAACTCTTTTCTGTGAAAATGAGCGAAATCGGTTGAAGTCACGCCCAGTTTTTATACACAGTGGTCCGTCTGTCCTTCCGCATGGCCTTTAACACGATAACTTGAGCAAAAATCGACATATCTTTACTGAACTTAGTTCACGTACTTATCTGAACTCACCTTATCTTGCTATAAAAAATGAACGAAATCAGACTATGACCACGCCTACGTTTTCGATATCGAAAATTACGAAAAATGCCATAATTCTATACCAAATACGAAAAAAGGGATGAAACATGGCAATTGGATTGGTTTATTGATGCGAAATATAACTTTAGAAAAAACTTTGTAATATGGGTGTGATACCTACCATATTAAGTACAAGAAAATGAAAAAGTTCTGCAGTGCGAAATAAAAAACCCTTGAAATCTTGGCAGGTATTACATATATAAATGAATTAGCGGTATCCAACAGATGATGTTCTGGGTCACCCTGGTCCACATTTTGGTCGATATCTGGAAAACGCCTTCACATATACAACTACCACCACTCCCTTTTAAAACTCTCATTAATACCTTTAATTTGATACCAATATCGTACAAACACATTCTAGAGTCACCCCTGGTCCACCTTTATGGCGATATCTCGAAAAAGGGACCACCTATAGAACGAAACCCCACTCCCTTTAAAAAATACTCATTAACACCTTTCATTTGATACCCATATCGTACAAACAAAGTCTAAGTTGCGATACCTCGAAAAGGCGTCCACCTATAGAACTAAGGCCCACTCCCTTTTAAAATACTCATTAACACCTTTCTTTTGATACCCATATTATACAAACGCATTCTAGAGTCACCCCTGGTCCACCTTTATGGCGATATCTCGACCACCACTCCCTTTTAAAACCCTCATTAATACCTTTAATTTTATAACCATATCGTACAAACACATTCTAAAGTCACCCCTGGCCCACCTTTATGGCGATATTTCGAAACGGCTTCCACCTAAAGAACTAAGGCCCACTCCCTTTTAAAATACTCATTAACACCTTTCATTTAATACCCATATTGTACAAACGTATTCTAGAGTCACCCCTGGTTCACCTTTATGGCGATATCTCTGAAAAGGCGACCACCTATACAACTACCACCACTACCTTTTAAACCCCTCATTAATACCTTTAATTTGATACCCATATCGTACAAACAAATTCTAGGGTCACCCCTGGTCCACCTTTATGGCGATATCTCGAAACGGCGTCCACCTATGGAACTAAGGGTCACTCCCTTTATAATACTCATTAACACCTTTCTTTTGATACCCATATTGTACAAACACATTCTAGGGTCACCCCTGGTCCACCTTTATGGCGATATCTCGAAACGGCGTCCACCTATGGAACTAAGGATTACTTCCTTTTAAAATACTCATTAACACCTTTCATTTGATACCCATATCGTGCAATCAAATTCTAGAGTCAACCCTGATCCACTTTTATGGCGATATCCCTAAATGGCGTCCACCTATAGAACTATGGCCCACTCCCTCATAAAATACTCTTTAGTGCCTTTCATTTGATAGACATGTCATACAAACACATTCCAGTGTTTCCCTCGGTTCATTTTCCTACATGGTTATTTTCCCTTATGTTGTCACCATAGCTCTCAACTGAGTATGTAATGTTCGGTTACACCCGAACTTAACCTTCTTTACTTGTTCTTCTTGCTTTTGCTTTTTCTGAATGTAATTTACATAGTTCAACCCGGTGAAGTAATTAAAAGTTAAAAGTGTATACAAAGTACTGTGTTTTACTTAATATACAACCGCTATCGTTACAAATGCATAAAGTTGCGTACAATAAGAAGCTCCTGTATCTAAGGTCGTATACGTCAATAATTTAATAACTCAACATACAGAATAAATGTAATGTTGTACGCAACAAGTTAGTATATGCAAGGGCGTAGCCAGGATTTGATTTTGGAACAATCATGGGGGGAAATCCAATTTAATGTGTTTTTTTTTACGAGGAGGAAGCATCGAAAGCCTCAAAGTCAGTGTGGGGATCTAACCGCACTAAACCTCCTACTGTCTGAGTACCATATACCCCCGGTACCACCGTCAAGTATTCCGTCGGGAGTTAGGTTGAGCACTAAGCTCTACGTCTGTCGGGGTCACGTTGCGCAGTTCCATCCAATTTGAATTATATAAGTGCCAAACGGCGTGGGTCTTGTGCAAATCGTTCTAAAACTCGGAGTACCATATCCTTTCCGTTATCTTTGACCATTTTCCTATGTACACTCATCATGCATAATCCTAAAAAAATTATTCATATTCATCATTTTCTTACCATTCAAACGATTTTCGACCATCGTTGAGCGAAGCCAAGTCTTTACTCTTCTCAACGTACTAAAGGTCCGTTCTATGGATCTTGTCGTACAAGGTAATGCGATAGCAATATATAAAGCAAGCTTCGTCGTTGGATAAAACATTTCTATTTCTTGAACGACATCACACAGGTCTAACTTATGAAGATCTTCAGCCTTTAAGTTTTTCTCCTTCCAATGAAAATACCACAATTCGGCCTCCGCAGCAAAACTTATAAGACCGTAAAACTGAATAAAATTTTCTATTGCTTTCTTGAAGTTTTGGAAAGTCATTTTCAACATGTTAGCTGGGTACAAGGTATACGCTGGCAGGAAATCTTTGCTCCAGTGAAGCGACAAATGAATCTAAATACGGAATTAAAAGTGATCTCTTCCAAAATTGAGCATCATCAGAAGCAGGATGATTTGAGCGATGTTTTTGACAGTCCACGGTCCTAGGTTTTTGTAGTTCTAATCCTAGTTGTTCAGCAATCGACTTTGAATCTGTCAAAAGTTCATAAATTCCAGAATCCGCATTCATTCTATGATCTTTTGCTAATTGAATGATCCATTGGATTTTTTTTTCTGCACGAAAGAAGATCCAACTGCTTTGATTTTAAAATATTAACCACTGGCTCAAGATAAGACGAGTATTTGGAAATCACAGAAAGATATATGATGAAAGTTGATTGAGTGACAGCTGAGTGCAGCTGAAAGGCAGTTGTTTTTGTTGAAGTGTGTCCTTCGATGGACAGTTCTTTTAATCCATTAACGATGCTGACAAAGTGCTGTAGAAATATCGAAATACTCCTGTATTTCTCTGACCATCGTGTTTCGCAAAAAGCAGGAATATGTGGAACATATTTTCTTCTGGAAAGAAAACCACGATAAAATTTGATGACGTCCTTAGTTGTTGCAATAGTGTTACGAATTTCGGGGGCTTCATTTAAATCATTCACTACTAAATTCAATTTGTGATTTGCGCAATGAAAGTATAAAGCTTGTGGATATTTCTCCCTCAAAATAGCTTGTACACCATTTTCTGAACAACCGTCATACCCTTGTCCTTCAAGTTTCATAGGATCAAGTCCTGTTTCAGTGATAAATTTATCTATCGCGGTGGCAATTGTTTTGGCATCCATCTGTGTACACATGTATCGCCTCGTCCGCCATTTGAGCACCCTTGCGCAAACCGTCCAATTCTATTGTGGCCTTAAGATTTTCTTCGAAACGCAGATAGGGAATCAGGTAGTCTGTTCGTCTTGTGATTCATGACGCTATACTACTATGGCCGTATGGTAGACGCTCAAGTTGCCCCGAGGCACCTAGCCTGGTTGCAGTTGTTAATGCTATGTTCTTTGCTACCAGGTCTACAGGAGGAATGTGCAGAATGGCATACAGTGCAGCCGTCGCGGTTGTTTCCAGGGTTCTCGTAGTGCTAAGCATTGATAGTCTACATAACCCTCTAATTTTTTGAGGTAGGTTGTTTTTTGTGTGGCTTTCCACCAAAAAAGAACTTCATAGTATAGAATAGAATAGAAAAACACAAGGAAAGCTAGACGTCGAAAAGCTTCAATCACAACAGACTGCCAGTGATTTCGCAACTCGACTCTCACACCTGCTCTCTGAGAGCACAACTCATCCTGAAGGAATACAGGACCTTAAGCTGCTAGCCACCAGGAATAACGCCCGAAAATTTTACCAAAAAATACGGCTACAGACGGAAGGTTTTAAGACCGAGGCAAACTCCTGTAGGAATGAAAGCGGCGACCTTGTAAGTGAGGTCCAGAGAGTGCTTAGATTATGGAGGTAATACTTCTCGGCTATCCTAAGTGGAGGCAGCAATCCATCGCGCAGAGATGAAGAACCCGATCCCGCAATCGATGATGATGGAATATATGTTCCCCCGCCCGATTATGACGAAGTTAGAATAGCAATAACCAGATTAAAAACAACAAGGCCGTGGGCGCTGATGGATTGCGTGCGGAGCTATTTAAGTACGGCGGCGAGGAGTTGTTAAGGCGCATGCAGCAGCTTCTTAGCAAAATATGGGCGGACGAGTGCATGCCCGACGGTTGGAATCTAAGTGTTCTTTGCCCAGTCCACAAGAAGGGGATACTGCAAAATGCACCAACTATCGTGGAACCAGCCTTCTTAATATCGAATATAAGGTCCTTTCAAGTGTATTGTGCGAAAGATTGGTGGACCGGCTGATTGGAACTTATCCGTGCGGCTTCAGACCTGGTAAATCTACCATCGAACAGATATTTACAATGCGCCAAATCTTGGAAAAAACCCGTGAAAAGAGATTCGACATACATCACCTCTTCGTCGACTTTAAAGCCGCCTTCGTCAGCACGAAAAGAAGCTGCCTATATGCCGCTATGTCTGAATTTGGTTTCCCCGCAAAACTTAAACGGCTGCGCAAAATGACGTTGAGCAACACTCCGAGCCGTTCGAAACTAAACGAGGTTTCAGACAGGGTGACCCCCTATCGTGCGATTTCTTTAATTTGATGCTGAAGAAAATTATACTAGCTGCAGAACTTAACCGCACTGGAACAATATACTATAAAAGCGTGCAAATGCTGATGACATTAATATCATCGGCCAAAACACCCGCGCTGTTAGTTCTGCTTACTCCAAACTGGAAAAAAGAAGCGGTAAAGATGGGTTTGATGGTGAATGAGGACAAAACGAAGTACCTGCTGTTATCGGGCAATGAGTCAGCACGTACGCCCCTTGGCAACCACGCTACTGTTGACCGCCATAATTTCGAAATAGTAAAAGACTTCGTTTATTTGGGAACCAGTATCAACACTAGCAACAACATCAGCACTGAAATCCAGCGAAGAATCAATCTTGCCTATAAATGCTACTTTGGACTAGGTAGGCAATTGAAAAGTAAAGTGCTCTCTCGGCGAACGAAAATCATACTCTACAAGTCACTTATCGTACCCGTCCTGCTTTTTTGGGGCAGAAGCATGGACCATGACAACAGCAGATGAAGCGGCTTTGGGAATGTTCGAAAGAAAAGTTCTTCGAAAGATTTATGAACCTCTACGCGTTGGAGATGGCGAGTACCGAAGAAGATTTAATGATGAGCTGTACGAGCTATACGCAGACATCAACATAGTCCAGCGAATTAAAACGCAGCGGCTGCGCTGGCTAGGCCATGTTATGCGAATGAAAGATGATGCTCCGGCCAAGAAGGTGTTTCTATCGGAACCCGCCTATGGAAGCAGAGGTAGAGGGCGGCCCCCACTCCGTTGGAAGGACCAGGTGGAAAACGATTTAAACTCCCTTGGTGTGACCAATTGGCGCCGGTTGGCGGAGCGAAGGTGCGACTGGCGCGCCTTGTTGGACGGCCATAACCGTTCAGATGGTTAAGCGCCTATTAAGTAAGTAAGTAAGTATAGAATAGGGCTTACAATCGCTGTAAAAATCCTATGATAAAGAGAGGACGATGGGCCCCACGTACACGCCAGCATTTTTGTACATGCATAAAGTGCCGTTGAAGCCTTCTTCTATACTCCACGTTGAGCTTCCATGACAGCTTACTGTCCAGAATAATTCCTAGATATTTTGTGCTTATCCGGTAGGGTCACCCCTGCTAACTTAGGCCTGATCCAATTTGGGACCTGGCACCTCTTTGTAAACAAGACCATATCCGTCTCCTTGGCGTTGAAATTCAACCTGACATTTGATGCCCAGGTATGAATATCCCGAAGCGCCCGATCCATCAAAGAGCTAATCGTTGGAAGGCACTTTCCACTTATGACAATTGCAACGTCATCTGCGTAAGCCGTAAGTTTTACGGGTCCCTTATATAATCGCCTGAGCAGCTGGTTGATGGCCAGCGTCCACAGCTGAGATGATAGCACCCTTCCCTGCGGCGGGCCTCTTCCACTGATTTCGTGGCCTCGTACAATCCACATTGTTATGTAATCTTCCTGCAATTTAATATGCAGCCGATCCATCTCGTTAAGGCTGGATGTACTTTAACGTAATTAAGACCATCCATAATCGCCCATTTAGAAACATTATTGAAAGCCCCGGCAATGTCTAGGAAGACTCCTAGAGCATATTCCTTATATTCCAGGTCTTTCTCTATGCTTATTACCACCCTATGCATTGCGGTAACTACCGACTTGCCTTTGGTGTACGCATGTTGTGTTGTGGAAAGCAGCTTTTCTTACACGTTGGACTTTATGTACACATCTGTCAGCCTCTCAAACGTTTTGAGCAGAAATGATGTTAAGCTAATGGGTCTATAGTCTTTTGGATACACGTGACCGATCTTCCCCGCCTTTGGTAGGATAGCTACACGAGCAGTTCTCCAAGAATGCGGTACATTATTCAGTCTTATGCACCCATCGAATATTATTTTAAGCCATTCCACGACCGAGCTACTTGAAACTTGTAGCATGGCCGGGAATATACCATCTGGGCCAGGCGATTTAAACTTAGAAAACGTCTTCACTGCCCATTCGATCTTGGTATCGGTCACCAAGCCCGGCACTACCCGCTCCGTGATCGAAGTGTGAGTGCTGTCTGCTGGCTCTTCCAACCATCTCCCGATGTGAAATGTGTATCGAGAAGCACCTCAAGGGATTCCTCACTATTACGTGAACATTCCCCTTTCTCTTTCTTTATTAGTCCCTGGACTATGTTTCCCCTTGCTAGGACTTTTTTCAACCGTGGTGTTTCGCTGGAGCACTGTGCGTACGGACAATTTTCCATGAGATTCTCTTTACCCTGGAAATATCACGCTTGTAGATCCTTGTACTCCTCCCGACACGCTTCGCTTTCCGCGGTCTTTGCTAGCTTAAACATTTATTTTACCTATCTTCTTAGGAGATTCAGCTCATTGCTCCACCATGGCGGCTTTGCTTTTCCTCTGAATCTTCTTAGAGGACAAGCCTTGTTATACGCAGTCATAAGCGTCCTTGTTAGGAATTCATTAGACTCCTCCAGTTCCTCCACATTGGCAACCTCTTTGGGCTGTCCCAGTTTTGCTTCTATCTGTTTCTGGAATTTAGTCTTATAAATCATTTAATGTTCGTGACGTTTCTCTTTAAATGTGACCTTAAAATACATGCACGAGCACACAAATGGGTTTATATGTTCGGTTTCGTCCAAACTTAAACTTTCTTTTCTTTACTAAAATCAAAACATACAATCTCATTTTAAAACAAAAGTTTCTTGACTTTTGGTAACAATTACGAAGTAATCACTTGGATCGAGTATACTCCATACCTTTTACTGAGTATCAGTACAGCATCGATACTGTAGTCCCAAAAAAACCATGATTTTGGGGTATCCGGGGAAAATCCTGTAGGCAGTCACTGTAAGATCGTCGATATCTACTAGAAAAATTGCATGACTTTACAGGTATTTTTTGGTGTCACACAGTGTTATTAATTATACATATGTGACCTGGTCTATGAAGTGAAAAAATTTGTTTCGTCAGTTTCTCGCTTGTTACTTTTTTGTTTACTTGTTTTGGTTTTGATTTTTCTAATTTCACCTCGTGAAAGGGCGTCCCAAATTCTATCCGAATCGACAAGAAAGTGAAAAATAAATTTTTTAAACGTGTGGTCCTTTTTCCTAGACCAGGTCACATATGTAAACATGTTTGTTTTGAAACTGCGTACTCTTAAAATATTCTTCTTTAATTATGTAAAGCAAACAATCTTTTGAACAATTTTTAGATATCGATACGTATTTACTTTATGTTATAATCTTGTTTTCTCAACCACATTTTTTTTTTAAACCTGGTTTGAGCCTATGACTTTTATTATTAAATTGTAAATATATTTTGCTTACAATATTTTATTGTTTTCGAATGAAAAGGCCTCCCTTTTCCCTTAGACGGTATATTCTGGCGGTCGCGAGGAAACTCACATTGGGTGGCTCACAGTGGCTAACTTTTAGATTTTAATACATTGATTATCTATTCATAGGGTGATATGACTTGGATCCCTGGACGGGACCCGTTAAACATTTCCAACCGGAACAAAATTGATATGTGATGTAGTCTACTATGATATTATCGATATTGGTTAGATAAGGTAAATAAAATGGAAATATCTTTATTTGGAGTCTTTTGAGACACCCCTTAAACGTCCCCTTCCTGGACCAAAATTTAAAAGTGCTATTTTTGCCCTTGGTATTATCGGTCAAAGTGAAGACAGTGAAAAATAATTTATTTGAATTATAAGAATCACTCTTATGATGTTACATCTTTTAGTAGTAAGAAAATCTTGTTCCTGTCGTAGTTCTTTAAAAAAAATATATTAAAAGTGCTCTGGCATTTTAAAAATCATTAAAAATAATCGGTTTATTGTCAAAATATGACAAAAAAATCACTTGTTGCGAAGTAAGGCGAAAATATGCTTTAACAAATATAGCTTCAACTCTTTATCTTTTTGTAACCAACGTTTTTATATTATTCTCATTATAATGGATTTCAAGAAAATAAACATTTCTCGACCATACTTTGTCGAACCTGATTATTTTCACATTTCATATCAACGTGGCAGCCAAAGGTTGGCTTTTTATCAAATGCCCGAAAGCAGGGTGAATTCACAATAATCCCAAAAACACGTTGAAATATAGGATATAGCTAGGTCATGGAATCACAAAAAGGTGTGTTTCTGAAATAATTATCAATAAATGTATATCAATTCGTTGCTAGAAAGGAAGCCATTTCTTTGCAATACCGAATGCAAGTAAACATTTTTAACCAACAAACACAAACATGCATTAGAGTATTAATAAGAATAGATATGAATTTATTCCGATATGCTTTGCCAAAAATTTTGTGATTTTTGTATTTGATAGACAAACTTTCCAAAATTATTTGTTGTATAGGGCTTCCGACCCATAACCTTCCACTTTCAAGCCAAGCCTACAAACCACTTTGTCACAGTGGATGCCGTACACTGCTCCTCCGTTATTTATAACCCATCCAACTAATTTTAAAAGTTGTCAAAATGAAGTTGTAAAAGTATTTGGTCAAAAAACGGGTGCCGCTCGTGGTGTTTACTTTCTTATTTACCACGTACTTTATGATAATTGTGTTTCTTTTATTCATGTGGAATGCTGCTACTTATACATTTTTGCTATATATGTAGTTGCATTTGTCAATTTGATTTGGTTCTTTTCTGTACGTTTTTCTACCTGAGCATATGTTTATTTTATTGCCTTGCTTCGGTAGGTATCTATTAAGCTTTCTTTTGGTGGCATATATTACTTTTGGACAAATCCTTAATGTGTTTTCATTCCTTATTCTCATCGAGGCTGCTGGTTTATGACATTTATTGTGTTTTTTCCGCAGTTTTTATATAACTTGTTAGCTTTCCACGAAAATTTGTTATGTTGGATGTATTTTTAGTATTAAATGTTATTTTAAATGGTTGAAGTTAAATAATTAGACACATTCCTCGCCAGAAAAAAAATATGTGTGTATTGAATAACCCAGCAATTGCCTTATTATGAAATAAAACCAGTTCTGTATTAATGAACAAGGTAAGCTACAAATCAGCATGGTATTCAGTCAACGCCATCACCGGCCGTGGCATTGGCATCGCCGTTTGCGCTGGCGTTCTATCAACTACATGCTTTGTCTTAATGTACAGCATATGAACATAGCCAATGACGATTCTGTTACAGCGCACAGTGTGCCCTCTTGAACACTTTTCCAAAACTAATTCATTCGTTTGAAAGCATTGTGGACACTAATTAAGAAAAACGTAAAAGAAGAACTATATCGCACATTTTATTGTAGAGAGACCAATCAAACATTTTCTTTCCAGAGATTTCTGGCGGCCACCGTGGTGTGATGGTAGCGTGCTCCGCCTACCACACCGTATGGTCTGGGTTCACACCCCGGGCAAATCAACATCAAAATTTTAGAAATAAGGTTTTTCAATTAGAAGAAAATTTTTCTAAGCGGGGTCGCCCCTCGGCAGTGTTTCGCAAGCGCTCCGAGTGTATCCCTGCCATGAAAACTCTCAGTGAAAACTCAAATTGGAAGAGAAGCTCGGCCTTAGATCTCTTCGAAGGTTATCGCGCCTTACATTTATTTTTTTTTACAACTAGCCGGCAGATCAGATACATAAAGAATACTGAAAAAAATTCTCATTTATATAATGAAGCTGTATGAGGAAATGCAACTTTTTCTTGCGTTTTTCCAATATTCATACATTTATTTGATCGATATTTCGACTTCAATCTGAAGTCATTTTCAAGACTTTTTTAAATAACACAACATGAAAAGATAATAAACACAAATATATTAATTATATCACATACATACATACATTTATAACACTAGATCGACTTACTTGCATGGAAATGCAATGCGATGTTGAAAATGTTAAAGTTCTCGATCAAGAAAAACATTACAATAAACGATATATTTTGGAGATGCTCCATATCCCTAATAGAATGAAATAAAAGTCTGACATAGACCAATGTGCCTACGCAATTTAGTTTCAAAGCAGCAACAACACACAGGGCAAATCACAAAAGGTTCATCGAGAGCGCCACAGCCCAGCAAATATCCCGCTACGGACGAGATTGAGGACAACAACTAATGTAAGGGGGGGGGATGATATTATGCACAATTTGCTTGTTGCATTTTTTTCTTCTTCTTTTTTTTTATCTCGGACGTTGTGGCAGCGCACTGCCCTCAAGTAGCCCGACGAAACCAGGCTAATCCTGTTTTTGTGTTTTTTTTTTTTTTAATTCATACATACTTTTTTGTTTTTTTTTATCCTAATTCTTATTTATGTGTTATTTCTAATTTTTTTGTTACCGAGTCTTTGAGGCGCAGTGGCTTCTTAAGCGCCGAGATCCAAAACCGCTCAGCTACAGAGAAACTCATCAGCTGAGAAATAAAGATTCACAAAATATAATAGATTAAAAGTATAAATATAATTTTTTAATTATTAAGAGAAGATAGAACCGTCTTTTTTATGGCAAAGAGCGAGTCCGAAACATCAATTATTCTCGAGTGAGAGTTATAATCTTCACACAAACATAGAAAAGGTTCGTGTAGTTGGAAATTGCTTCTGCATTGTTTAAGAATATAGGTTTATAATACCTTGAAACTCGGCATGGAACATTCAAGTTTACTTCGTTCAAAAGAAATGGGCTTGAAATCGATCCATTTAAAAGTCTAGCCATAAATAGTACACCTAGCATTTCTCTACGACTTGCAAGGGTAGGAAGATTTATTAGTTTTAATCGATTAGTGTAAGAAGGAAGATTATACTGAGAGTCCCATTGAAGATTTCTCAAGGCGAAAAGTAAAAAATGGTTTTGAATTGATTCTAGTCTATCTACATGAACTTGATAACGCGGATTCCAAATTATCGATCCATATTCTAATATCGGCCTCACCAATGATGTAAAAAGGGTTTTTGTAACGTAAGGATCACTAAACTCTTTTGCCCATCTTTTCACAAATGCTAAATCTCCTCTCGCTTTATTGACTGTGGCATTAATATGAGGGTTGAAACAAAGTTTGCAATTCATTGTAACTCCCAAGTCGTCAAAAACATCAACGCTTTCCAGAGTTTGGTCACAGATTGTGTAGGAAGCTGGCTGTATGTTCCCACGTGAAAAACATATGGATTTACATTTTTCTATGTTGAGAGGCATAAAATTCGCATTACACCAAGTAACTAAACGATTTAAATCCGCCTGGAGTACAGAACTTTCTTCAACCGACGCGTATGACTTAAAAAGTTTTACGTCGTCGGCATACATTAAAATTTTAGAATATTTTATAGTTGTGGAAACATCGTTTATAAAGATCAAAAACAGAATAGGACCGAGATGGCTGCCCTGAGGCACACCGGAGGGAATATCGATGACATTCGAACAAATGTTTTTAAAAATGACTCTTTGAGTTCTACCGCAAAGATAGGAGGAGATCCAGCGAGTTAGGCCGAAACTAAGCAATTCGAGTTTATAAACAAGTAATGAGTGGCGTACTTTGTCGAATGCTTTGCTGAAATCAGTGTATATAACGTCGGTATGATGATTGTTTCTAAACCCATTAAAGACGTGAATTGTAAATTCAAGCAAATTGGTTGTGGTTGATTTGGCTCTACAAAAGCCATGCTGAGAACTATCTATCAATGCAGAAATCGAAAATGTAAGGTGATTAGTAACGATTGCTTCGAGAAGCTTAGGGATAGCGGAGAGCTTTGCTATTCCACAAAAGTTTTCAATAGACGACTTGCTTCCTTTTTTATGGAGTGGGATAAGAAAAGATTCCTTCCAAGCCGTTGGGAAAATGCCATTTTTTAAAGAGAGGTTAAACAGATCAGTAAGGGGCTGGTAAATGTATTCCGCACAATTTTTAAGAAAACATGTTGGGATCAAATCGGGACCGTACTTGAAGGATTCTTTTAGGGTCTTTAGATGTAGTAGAACATCTTCAGGCAACAAATGTGGGGCATATATTGAGTTACTAGAATGGAGTTCATACGGATAATTTGTAGGTGATGAATCAACCACAGCAGAGTAATTAGAGTGAAAGAATTGAGCGAAGAAGTTTGCAATCTCTTGATCGTCGCTGGAAATGCTATTTCTAAACTTCATGGCAGAAGGAACCCCGTTAGTTCTGCGTTTAGAATTTACGAAATCATAAAAAGACTTCGGGTGGCAAATATTGTTTCTTTTAATTTTACATATGTAAGCTTTATAACACTTTTTATTAAGTTCAAAATACTTATGACGGAAAAAAGCGTACTGTTCATAATGAGAATGTAAATCGGTTCTCTTATATAATTCGAATAAACGTCATTTCTTATTTTTTAAAGCTTTTAAATCTTTAGTAAACCAGGATTGCACTGGTTCAGTGTAGGAGCACGTGCGTTTGGGCACATGCTTTTCAAATAAAGTATAAATGGTTTTATTAAAATGTTAAACGTTTTCCTCTACATCCCCTTTATATCGAACCCACGTTATCTCAGAAAGCTCTTTATTTAAATTGTTGAAATTAGTTTTGGAAAAATCAAAGCATCTGGTAGAGACACGTGTTTTGTTAGTGCAGCCGACTTCGTTGCTTATGATTTCGTAAGTTATCTCAAGGGAAGGATGGTAAACGTCTTCTGGCAAAACAAGAGGTTCACACCGATTTCTAGAGAATTTAGATATGTCGTCAACAAATGCTAAGTCTAAGAATTTTCCATACTTATTCGGAAAGAAGTTGATCTGATTAAGGCAAATATCAGTAATTCCATCCAAAAAGTCATTGTTATGCATCTTGGATGACACGGGGACAATATTGTGATCAACGGTATTCCAAGATATATGTGGCAGGTTAAAGTCGCCTAAAAAAATCATTGTGTCCGTGGGCTTTATCATCGAATTGACTGATTGTAACAGTGAAATATGGTGCGTATACACTGATAGATCAAAAGACCGTGGAATATAGCAAACGGCTAAGTAAATATGACCCGGGCCTAGTAAGATTTTTAAACTCGATGGAATCAACTTCGGCTAAATTAACATCTTCAGATGGAATTGAAGAATGTACAGCTAGCAAGACACCACCTCCGGTCCTATTTAAGCGATCATTTCTATAGGTCTGATACTCACCGCAAAAAATTTGGGAATTTAAAACATTGGGTTTCAGCCATGTTTCGGTAAAAAGCAATAATATTATAGTTACAGTGAATGGTTTTCAAATATAAGTCAGTTAATTTAGTATTTAAGCCTCTAACGTTTTGATAGTAAATGCTTAAGCAAGAGGTTAAATTAAGTTTTTTGGATCGGAACTTTGAGGAGGAATTTTTGCTACATTTTGAGTAATCTCAATAGTTTAATGCACAAATTCGCGAACAAAAGCCCCTGGCGGCCAAAATGCGCTGTCCAAAAGTTTATCAAAATCTTTTGAGTAGACATCAATTCTAAATGAAGAAATGTTTCTTTCGTAATTAAATTTAAATTTTCTTAAAGTCATGCCGTCAGCCTTAATTTTCGAAGTGACATAAGACTTGATATTCTCCACGGAATTGTCTTTGTCAAAGCGAGATACAAAAATCGATTTTTTGAGCGGGACTACAACCTGCTTCTTAGCCGGTGCTTCTGAATAAGAAGTCACAGATTGAGAAGTTACAGTTTCAGAAGTTACAGTTTGAGACTCTAAGGTTTTTTCCGCGGCCTTAGAAGTGAATGGACCCACAGCTTGCGGATTAGGGGAAGCCAAGTCTATGAGCTCCACTTGCGGAAGATTAATGTTCTGAGCAGGATTAAGATTCAAAGCGTTAGGTGAGTCTTCAGAGTGTTTTTGTTTATTATCGCGGTTGTCTTTATTTCTATTTAAACAATGCGCTAACTCATCCAAACACTTGAAGGATTTGAACGAGCTATCGTATTGATTGAACTTTTCCGTGATTATGGAAAACTCTTTAGCAATTTCAGAAAACGCATTTCGTGTTTGTCTAAACAGTTTAAATAGGTCAACCTCAGTTGATCTGCATTTAATGCATGACCAACGTACTCCCTTCTCCCCATCATTGACAGTGTCAACAACTCTAGCCGTCAGTCCCGCGCACTTTCCATGGGCGAGCCCATCGCAAAGCCAGCAAGAGACAAAACGTTCGGATTCGCTTTTTACCTGACAGTTTTTGAAAATGCAAGTCATTTTTTATAGAAAGGTAAGGAAAATAGCATAGTATAAGAATATAGAAATGTTTGTAAATTACAAGGAAAAAACAGTTGAAATAGCACTGAGAATGAGAAAAGTTATATGATGAATTTCATATCAAAGGTTGAAAAAAACGTACATTTTGAACCCGACCCCCTCAGAATTTGATTAAATTTTGCATGGGATTACATCTTACCCACCCAAACACAACCTCATTTTTAGAAATTGCATTTTCGAAAAATTGTGGGCGTGGCAAGGTATCGAAATATCCGAAAAATGACGATAATAGGTACAGTTAAAGTGTGATTACTACGGAATGGCTTTACCGATTTCAAAGATCTTCATACCATTAGAAAGGTATTGAAATAACTGTAAAAATTTGTAGTACACTGAAAAAAAAATCTTTAAAACTGAAAAAACACTTCAAAGATCAAGCGATTTTGAAAAATAAAATTTTATTTTAGAAAGGTCTATTTAATATATATAACATATCTGAAAACTAAAATGGGTTTTTTTTCTTTTAATTTTTTTAAGTAAATGCATCTCTTGGTTACTTTCTCATATTTGGATATCACGCGTAAATTAATCAACCAATTTGAAAATTTTTTATACCGTTAGAAAGGTATTAAAATCACCTTTGAAAACATATACTGTAAAGATTCTATATTACACTGAAAGAAAAAATTTTTTTTAATTTTTTTCTAAATTTTTGTTGTTATATCGGCCTACTGATTTTAAGATCGCGGGTTCGAATCGAGCTCAAGGCCTAACAATAATTTTTTATCATTATTATTGTTATGATAAATTTTTTCTTAATTGAAAAAATTTTTAAATTAGAATAGAAGAAAGAATAAATTTACATAATTTTTTTTTTTTCTTTCTTCTATTCTAATTTAAAAATTTTTTCAATTAAGAAAAAATTTATCATAACAATAATAATGATAAAAAAATTATTGTTAGGCCTTGAGCTCGATTCGAACCCGCGATCTTTTTTCTAAATTTTTTTTTTCAAACTGGGAAAACACTTCAAAGACCAAGCGATTAAAAAAAAATTTTTTTAGAAAGGTAGATTTAATATATATAACATATCTGAAAACTATAAGGGTGTTTTTTTTTTCTTTTTTTTTAATTTATTTAAGTAAATGCATCTCTTGGTTACTTTCTGATATTTTGATATCACGCGTAAACTAATCAACCGATTTCAAAAATTTTTATACCGTTAGAAAGGTATTAAAATCACCTTTGAAAACATTCACTGTAAAGATTCTATATTACACTGAAAAAAAATTTTTTTTAATTTTTTTCTACATTTTTTTTTTTTTAAACTGTGAAAACACTTCAAAGACCAAGCGATTTAAAAAAGATTTTTTTTAGAAAGGTTGATTTAATATAAAAACTAGAATGGTGTGTTTTTTCTTTTAAAAAAATTTATAAGTAAAACCATCTCTTGTTAACTTTTTTTTATTTTGCTATTATTGTGTGACAAAAATGGTACCTAGCTATACTTTGGAAGTTATACAGATACAGATACTATGACTAAGTATTCTAATATATTCGAACAAGAATCGTTTTATCAAATTTTTCAGACACGCACAATAAATAGACATACACTTGATAAAGTTAATTTTTTATTTTTATTTATTTAGATTTAATATACAATTTTGCGCAGCTCATACTGCTGACTTTCGGAATATTTGCTTACTTACTAGTTTGTTCAGGTAAACTACGCCTATCCATGCTAGAGCATTTGACGTCCGAAAACTTTGTTTTATTTTTTTGTATATCTTTGCTAATTTTTATCAATTCGTAAGATAAATCATGCCCAAAAATGTCTTTAATTTCCTTAGATGTCATGGTGTTTGGTAATAGAGATAATATTTTTTGCTTATCCAAATTATTTGAGCAGTTTTCGATTTGATATTTCATGTTCTCCAAAATTTGTTCGTAGTAAGCTTTGATCTTCTTTAGGTCTTCTGATAAAGTTGACAGTGAACCAACTTCAAGTGAATCCGAAATACTCTGCGCAATTTGCTGTGTTTTTTTTTTTTGCAGTATGAATCCCTTTCTAAATATTTTCGCTTCATTGGCGATGGATGACTTCCAAGATGAGGAATAACATGCTTATTTATATTGTCGACGAGTTCGTTGCGTTCGAGTGATTTAGTATAGCTGCTGCATGTTGGAACTTCCTTATATTCTTGATACAATTCACCGCTAGTCAAGATTTATTGTGCCTCTTCACTTTCCGTTTCAGTAGAACGCTGATTATCAGCAATCTTGATAGCATCCTTAAGTTTAAAGCGACAACTTTCGCAAATACGGCAACGATGAATGTCGGAGGCTGCTGGAAAATGCTCAGATATTAGCGCTGCTTCGTTTAAGCTAATGTTTCGAAGTTGAGAGGAACATTTTCTTGATAGCTGCACACATCTGTATTTATTAGTTGATTCCATATCAATGCCTAGTTTCGTTCTGGTCTGTGTCTATCCGTTGTGTTGTTTTTTATAGTCCATGGGTGCTGTGGCAGGTAATGTCAATCTATGTGTCCGTGGTAGGTAACGTTAATATGCGTGTGTGTGTGCGCGGTATTGATACGTCCGAATTGTTACCTTTTCCAAGAGTTGTTTTTGTAGGTATCTAGACATACCGCTTGTTAGCTAAGCGGTAGGTTGAGGTAGGTTGAAATCGGTGATTTTTGCCGTTTGGTAAATTTTTCGTTTTTGCTTGTTCATTGTTACGTGTTTGGTTGCTGTACCTTCTGGCTTGTGCTGTTTTTTGTAAACTAGTATTAAGGGTTCAAATACTTCGTCAGAGATAGTGTTGGTTTGTTCGTTTATTATCCTGCCGTCAAATGTTTTTAACTTGTATATCTCCATGTTCTCAAGTACATTGAGCCGCCGACCTTTTCCTTGTACGTGAAGTATTCGAGCCGTTGTTTTGATGTTAGCTGGGGTGCACCCCACTGGAATAAAAATTTTTTACAGTGTATTTTTTCAAAGGTGATTTTAATACCTTTCTAACGGTATAAACATTTTTGAAATCGGTTGATTAGTTTACGCGTGATATCAAAATATCAGAAAGTAACCAAGATATGCATTTACTTAAATAAATTAAAAAAAAAAGAAAAAAAAACACCCTTCTAGTTTTCAGATATATTATATATATTAAATCTACCTTTCTAAAAAAATTTTTTTTTTAATCGCTTGGTCTTTGAAGCGTTTTCCCAGTTTGAAAAAAAAAATTTAGAAAAAAATTAAAAAGTTTATTTTCTTTCAGTGTAATATAGAATCTTTACAGTATATGTTTTCAAAGGTGATTTTAATACCTTTCTAACGGTATAAAAATTTTTGAAATCGGTTCATTAGTTTACGCGTGATATCAAAATATCAGAAAGTAACCAAGAGATGCATTTACTTAAATAAATTAAAAAAAAAGAAAACAAAACACCCTTCTAGTTTTCAGATATGTTATATATATTAAATTTACCTTTCTAAAAAAAAATTTTTTTTTAATCGCTTGGTCTTTGAAGTGTTTTCCCAGTTTGAAAAAAATTTTAGAAAAAAATTAAAATTTTTTTTTTCAAACTTTGTTGTTAGGCTGGCTTTAGGTCAACTTTTCATAAAAATAAAACACAAGTGTTTTTCTTTTCTAACCAATATATTTCGGTTACTCCACGGTAACCGTCCTCAGGGTAAAACTGTTGATGAACATAAATAAAACACAAATTAACAAACTTCAAACGTAAGAAAAAAATAAAAAATTAATTAATTAAAAAATAATAATAAAAATACATTATTTTTCACATACATCAATTTTCACGTCTGCCCTGTGTGACGCGGAGTTTGGTACTGTTTATTAGTTAATAAGTGCTTATATATATGCGCGCAGTCGGAGCTATCACTCTTAAAGTTAAGTCGTATATTCGACGGTGTGTTTACTATATGTAACATCTCCAATGTAAATCTCTTATTGTAATTTCGTTCTTGTTGGAGAATTTTCGCGTCGTCGAAATTAGGCGAATGCCCACTAGATGAACAGTGGGCCATTATTGCTGTTTTTGGGTTATCAGTTGTATGACAATATTTGAAATCTGATTTATGTTGTGAAAGTCTGGATTTTAATTTCAATTTTGTTGTGCCTACATAGACACTCTTGCACGGCTCCCTGCCACTTCCTTTACACGGAATTTGGTACACAACATTGCTTTTTTCGTTTTGTGGTATTTTTGACTTTGTATTATTAAATAAATATTTTAAAGTATTAGTCGGTCTATGGGCAATTTTTATTTTTTCCTTATTGTAACAATCCGATTTTGCAAGGCGCTCGGAGAGTTGAGGTACGTACGTGAGAGATTTGAAAATGACTGACTTTTGTGGTTTTTGTTGACTAATAGCATGGTTTACTCTACTTAATAATTTTTTAATTGTGTATGTTGGAAAATCGTTGTTCTTTAAATTTGTAAATATTTCTTTCTTTATTTCATTGTGGTAAATTTGGTCCGAAGTCTGTAACATCCGCTTTATACAGCCCATTGCTGTATTTAATATCATTGATTTAGGATGCTTTGAATTATAATTAATAATTCTCCCCGATGATGTTGGTTTTCTATACCACTTTAACTTAAATTTATTGTTTAATCTATTTACTATTGCATCTAAATAAGCCAATTTTCCATCCTTTTCGAGTTCCACTGTAAATTTTATATTTTTGTCGAAAGAGTTCAATGTGTTAAGTACATTTTCAACCTCATTTTCTTCTACGATAGCAAATAAATCATCAACATACTTCGTAAGTAATCTTGGTTTGTGCTCCAATTTATCCATCGTTTTTTCCAATAATTTTTCCATGATTATATCCGCTATCACTGGGGAGGTAGGTGATCCCATTGGCAGTCCTTTTAACTGCGTATATACATTGTCATTAAACTTAAAATATCTGTTATCTTTAATACAAAATTTAACAATTTCCATAAATAATTGTTTGGGTATCTTCGTAAATTCTTTTATCGTTGTCCATTTTTCTTGTATTACGTCAAGTGCTAGTTGTATCGGTATACTGGGAAATAATGAAACCACGTCAAAGGAAATTAACTTTCATTGTCAAATATGTTTGTGTCGTTTACTCGTTCTTTAAACTCTAATGTGTTTTTTACGTTATATACTGAAGCCGCCGTTGTGTTTTTCAATATTTCTGCAATATATTTGCATAATCCATACGCAGGTGATCCGACAGCAGAACAAATTGGTCTCAGTGGTGTTCCTTCCTTATGTATCTTAGGGAGACCATAGATTCTAGGGGGCAATGCCGTGTTTGTGCTAAGTTTCTTTTTCTCCGCTTTTGTGATAATTTCCGTTTTAAAGAGTTTTTCGACTAAAGTGTTGTTTTTGGTTTGTAATCGTGATGTCGGATCTTGTCTTTGGATTCTGTATGTTGTCAAGTCATTTAAAATACATTTCATTTTATTGTTATAATCTTCTGCTTCCATTGCGACCGTTTTATTACCTTTATCTGATGTCAAAATTCTAATGTTTTTATTTTTCTGCAAAAACTTTCTTGTTTGTGCCACTGTATCAGATATTGCACTATCTATTGCACTTTTTTTGTTTCTTGTTGAGTGGCTTTTAATAAGTAGAGAGAGCTTTGTCCGAGGTTGAAAATGTACTTAACACATTGAACTCTTTCGACAAAAATATAAAATTTACAGTGGAACTCGAAAAGGATGGAAAATTGGCTTATTTAGATGCAATAGTAAATAGATTAAACAATAAATTAAAGTTAAAGTGGTATAGAAAACCAACATCATCGGGGAGAATTATTAATTATAATTCAAAGCATCCTAAATCAATGATATTAAATACAGCAATGGGCTGTATAAAGCGGATGTTACAGACTTCGGACCAAATTTACGACAATGAAATAAAGAAAGAAATATTTACTACTTTAAAGAACTACGATTTTCCAACATACACAATTAAAAAATTATTAAGTAGAGTAAACCATGCTATTAGTCAACAAAAACCACAAAAGTCAGTCATTTTCAAATCTCTCACGTACGTACCTCAACTCTCCGAGCGCCTTGCAAAATCGGATTGTTACAATAAGGAAAAAATAAAAATTGCCCATAGACCGACTAATACTTTAAAATATTTATTTAATAATACAAAGTCAAAAATACCACAAAACGAAAAAAGCAATGTTGTGTACCAAATTCCGTGTAAAGGAAATGGCAGGGAGCCGTGCAAGAGTGTCTATGTAGGCACAACAAAATTGAAATTAAAATCCAGACTTTCACAACATAAATCGGATTTCAAATATTGTCATACAACTGATAACCCAAAAACAGCACTAATGGCCCACTGTTCATCTAGTGGGCATTCGCCTAATTTCGACGACGCGAAAATTCTCCAACAAGAACGAAATTACAATAAGAGATTTACATTGGAGATGTTACATATAGTAAACACACCGTCGAATATACGACTTAACTTTAAGAGTGATAGCTCCGACTGCGCGCATATATATAAGCACTTATTAACTAATAAACAGTACCAAACTCCGCGTCACACAGGGCAGACGTGAAAATTGATGTATGTGAAAAATAATGTATTTTTATTATTATTTTTTAATTAATTAATTTTTTATTTTTTTCTTACGTTTGAAGTTTGTTAATTTGTGTTTTATTTATGTTCATCAACAGTTTTACCCTGAGGACAGTTACCGTGGAGTAACCGAAATATATTGGTTAGAAAAGAAAAACACTTGTGTTTTATTTTTATGAAAAGTTGACCTAAAGCCAGCCTAACAACAAAGTTTAGTTACATAAAGGTCGCCAAATAATTTTATTTAATTTTTTTTCTTTCAGTGTAATATAGAATCTTTACAGTATATGTTTTCAAAGGTGATTTTAATACCTTTCTAACGGTATAAAAATTTTTCAAATTGGTTGCGTGATATTCAAATATGAGAAAGTAACCAAGAGATGCATTTACTTAAAAAAATTAAAAAAAAAACCCCATTTTAGTTTTCAGATATGTTATATATATTAAATAGACCTTTCTAAAATAAACTTTTATTTTTCAAAATCGCTTGATCTTTGAAGTGTTTTTTCAGTTTTAAATTTTATTTAAAAAAAATTTGTTTTTTTTCAGTGTACTAAAAATTTTGACAGTGTATGTTATTGAAAGCTTATTTCAATACCTTTCTAATGGTATGAAGATCTTTGAAATCGGTAAAGCCATTCCGTAGTAATCACACTTTAAAAGTACCTATTATCGTCATTTTTCTAATATTTTCGGATAATTCGATACCTTGCCACACCCACAATTTTTCGAAAATGCAATTTCTAAAAATGAGGTTGTGTTTGGGTGGGTAAGATGTAACCCCATGCAAAATTTCATCAAATTCTGAGGGGGTCGGGTTCAACGCATATTGGATTTGATATGAAATTCATCATATATAAAGCGACTCTGTCTTGTTATTCTTAAAAATTCTCTGTGTATGATTGTTGTTGTGTAATTTTGTTTACTTATACGGTTTCTTAAAATTTGTTTATACTTGCGGTACTCTAATTGCTCACTTTCCTTTTTTTCACCTTCTTCCTATTATTTTGTTAGAACACCTGATTAGTCGATCATGCATTTCCATGCAAGTAAGTCGATATAGTGTTATAAATGTATGTATGTATATGATATAATTAATATATTTCTGTTTATTATCTTTTCATGTTGTGTTTTTTAAAAAAAAGTTTGAAAATGACTTCAGATTGAAGTCGAAATATCAACCAAATAAATGTATGAATATTAACATAGTGTTTTATTCAAAGCAAGACCTCGAGCTCACAAAATCCTACATTTTTTAAATAAACTAGGCCAAAATCAAAAATTATGGTTCAATATAATCCCAATAATTGTTGTTAAACTTAAAAAAACAAAAATTTCCAACGGTTTACCCTCAAAAGCTCGCCCAGCCGATACGTGGGGCGGATCCGTATGATGCACGGATGTGCTGTTTTGGTTTGCCGAAGTTTTGAAAGGCACTGATTTGTTAAGCGGCAAGATCTAAAACTGGTTAGCGACAGTGAGTTTTTAAACTCATCAGAAAGATGTTGTCTCACTTCATTGTTAAGACAGGAAATATTTGACAAACGAAAGATATTTTCTCCGCATTTCTATGGACATTTCTAAGTAGGGTTGCCATCTCACCTTCTTTTTTATATTTCTTTGTATATCCACTATCATCACGGAAACGGCTTAACCGATTTGAATCAAATTTGGTACATCGATATTGTATTACATTTTAGGACTTTTCACCTAGGTGTTGCCATGAGGATGTTTCCACAAGGTTGCCACCTTTTTTAAGTTAAAAAAATTACATGATAATTGCTAATAATGGTACCAAAGAAAAGGGATTTCGCTCCCGCTTTCCAATAAATACATTTGTCACCTCACCTTATTGTAGATATATCTGAGTATATACAAAACACAATTATCGGAGAATATAAAACTATATCACGATAACTAAAAAACACTTGTTTTCACGACAGTCTCTCACAAAATTGATAACCACTAAAAAAATCGCGGTTATGTTTTTGTTATTAAATTTTGAAACAAACACAAGCTTATGTATTGCCAAAAAAATTACTGACATGGCAAATCCATAATATCTTTTTGTTTGCAAGGTTTTTAAAAAATTTAATACTGAAAAGTAGTAGTATTATAAGTAGATTAACTCAGTTAAAACAAGCGGTACAAAAAATCTATCATATTAATTTAAAACACATTTACCTGTCCTACAGGAAAATGTAACTAGGTTTGATTAAGGCTAAACAAGTGAACAAGTATTTTGGTTAGACGTGTCCATTGCCTTTAATACAAAAATACATCGAACTGCACACAATTTTTATACAACTAGATGTGCGCGGTTAGCTCCGTTGACGTTGCGGATGGGTTTTGGGGCATGTACACTATTCAGTTGACATCTAGACACGCCAGGAAGTATATTTAAAAATAATTGGAATATTTTGAAAAATCGACTTTTGGCCAGCTAAATTGATGAAAGTGAGTCCGTTCCAAACCGTTCATTAATTTAATCAAAAAGATGTCACATATATCACTCTTTTTTATGAACCCCTCAATTACCGGAAGTGTCAATAATTTTTCTTTGAGATGTATAATTGTTCAATGAGAAATAGTTAACTTAAAAAGATGCCTAGATTTTATACATCTACTAAACTTGTATAAGATAGTTAGAGTCAATTGGTTTGGAGTAGAACGATATTATTGTCTTTTGGCATTACTTGGGCCTAACAAACCATATTTAACCCTCATTTCACTTGGTTGCCCATGGTCGCCAAACTTACACTCTAGTTCTTCTCAAAAATTCTCGAACAGAATTAATGCCCCTGGTGAGTGTAGTCAACGGAATCGAACAATCGATATAAATCGACTAGACCGAGAAAACTTTTGTCAGCTGAAATTAGCTAGAAAAGTTGATTCATTTCAATACGAAATCTGCATAAACTAGTTACACAGTTGGATATAAAGTTGTATTTTCTGCTCTTGTATTTTATAATTCAGGTAGTTTGTTGTTAATGTAAACTGCAAATCGTTCCTCGCAAGTGATCATATAATATCACATACAAGGTAATTGTTTTAAAATCACAAGTTGATGACACATTCGAGGCGTATATTTGCAAGTTTCTTAGAAAACATACTGTGGCGAATATCAGCATTTCGATACATCACTATGCTGCTAGTAAATAAATGCACAATAATAGAAAAGTAAGCAACCACACTTATGTACATGTAAACCTCAACGGCGGCCGCCGCACAGTGGCATTTTTGCTTGGTTTAGACGCGAAAAAGTAAACATTTTCAGGTATTTATACTCAGTTGAGCAAAGCTCACAGAGTATATTAACTTTGATTGGATAACGGTTGGTTGTACAGGTATAAAGGAATCGATATAGATATAGACTTCCATATATCAAAATCATCAGGATCGAAAAAAAATTTGATTGAGCCATGTCCGTCCGTCCGCCCGTCCGTTAACACGATAAATTGAGTAAATTTTGAGGTATCTTGGTGAAATTTGGTATGTAGGTTCCTGAGCACTCATCTCTGATCTCTATTTAAAATGGACGATATCGGACTATAACCACGCCCACTTTTTCGATATCGAAAATTTCGAAAAACGGAAAAAGTGCAATAATTTTGGACAATGGGCGTGGCACTGCCCACTTTCAAAAGAAGGTAATTTAAAATTTTGCAAGCTGTAATTTGGCAGTCGTTGAAGATATCATGATGAAATTTGGCAGGAACGTTACTCCTATTACTATATGTACGCTTAATAAAAATTTGCAAAATCGGAGAAGGACCACGCCCACTTTTAAAAAAAAAATTTTTTAAGTAAAATTTTAACAAAAAATTTAATATCTTTACAGTATATAAATAAATTATGTCAACATTCAACTCCAGTAATGATATGGTGCAACAAAATACAAAAATAAAAGAAAATTTCAAAATGGGCGTGGCTCCGCCCTTTTTAATTTAATTTGTATAGGATACTTTTAATGATTTAAGTCGAACAAAAATTTACCAATTCTTTTGAAATTTGGGGGATAGATTTTATGATGTTAACTGTTTTCTGTGAAAATGGGCGAAATCGGTTGAAGCCACGCCCAGTTTTTATACACAGTATTCCGTCTGTCCTTCCGCATGGCCCCTAACACGATAACTTGAGCAAAAATCGACATATCTTTACTGAACTTAGTTCACGTACTTATCTGAACTCACTTTATCTTGGTATAAAAAATGAGCGAAATCCGACTATGACCACGCCCACTTTTTCGATATCGAAAATTACGAAAAATGAAAGAAATGCCATAATTCTATACCAAATACGAAAAAAGGGATGAAACATGGCAATTGGATTGGTTTATTGACGCGAAATATAACTTTAGAAAAACTTTGTAAAATGGTTGTGACACCTACCATATTAAGTAGAAGAAAATGAAAAAGTTCTGCAGTGCGAAATAAAAAACCCTTGAAATCTTGGCAGGTATTACATATATAAAAAAATTAGTGGTGTCCAACAGATGATGTTCTGGGTCACCCTGGTCCACATTTTGGTCGATATCTGGAAAACGCCTTCACATATACAACTACCACCACTCCCTTTTAAAACTCTCATTAATACCTTTAATTTGATACCAATATCGTACAAACACATTCTAGAGTCACCCCTGGTCCACCTTTATGGCGATATCTCGAAAAGGCGTCCACCTATAGAACTAAGCCCCACGCCCTTTTAAAACACCCATTAACACCTTTCATTTGATACCCATATCGTACAAACATATTCTAGAGTCACTCTAGAGTCACCCGTGGTCCAACTTTATGGCGATATCTCGAAAAAGCGACCACCTATAGAACGAAGACCCATTCCCTTTAAAAAATACTCATTAACACCTTTCATTTGATACCCATATCGTACAAACAAAGTCTAAGTTGCGATACCTCGAAAAGGCGTCCACGTATAGAACTAAGGCCCACTCCCTTTTAAAATACTCATTAACACCTTTCTTTTGATACCCAAATTGTACAAACATATTCTAGAGTCACCCGTGGTCCAACTTTATGGCGATATCTCGAAAAAGCGACCACCTATAGAACGAAGACCCATTCCCTTTAAAAAATACTCATTAACACCTTTCATTTGATACCCATATCGTACAAACAAAGTCTAAGTTGCGATATCTCGAAAAGGCGTCCACGTATAGAACTAAGGCCGACTCCCTTTTAAAATATTCATTAACACCTTTCTTTTGATACCCATATTGTACAAACGCATTCTAGAGTCACTCCTGGTCCACCTTTATGGCGATATCTCGAAAAGGCGACCACCTATAAAACTACCACCACTCCCTTTTAAAACCCTTATTAATACCCTTAATTTTATACCCATATCGTACAAACACATTCTAGAGTCACCCCGGTCCACCTTTATGGCGATATTTCGAAACGGCTTCCACCTATAGAACTAAGGCCCACTCCCTTTTAAAATACTCATTAACACCTTTCGTTTGATACCCATATTGTACAAACGCATTCTGGTCCACCTTTATGGCCATATCTCTGAAAAGGCGACACCTATACAACTACCACCACTCCCTTTTCAAACCCTCCTTAATACCTTTAGTTTGATACCCATATCGTACAAACAAATTCTAGGGTCACCCCTGGTCCACCTTTATGGCGATATCTCGAAACGGCGTCCACCTATGGAACTAGGGATAACTCCCTTTAAAATACTCATTAACACCTTTCTTTTTATACCCATATTGTACAAACAAATTCTAGGGTCAGCCCTGGTCCACCTTTATGGCGATATCTCGAAACGGCGTCCACCTATGGAACTAAGGATTGCTCCCTTTTAAAATACTCATTAACACCTTTCATTTGATACCCATATCGTGCAAACAAATTCTAGAGTCAACCCTGATCCACCTTTATGGCGATATCCCCAAATGGCGTCCACCTATAGAACTATAGCCCACTCCCTCATAAAATACTCTTTAGTGCCTTTCATTCAATAGACATGTCATACAAACACATTCCAGGGTTTCCCTCGGTTCATTTTCCTACATGGTTATTTTCTCTTATGTTGTCACCATAGCTCTCAACTGAGTATGTAATGTTCGGTTACACCCGAACTTAACCTTCTTTACTTGTTTTTTTTTTTTTTGAAATTTGAATGCAGTTTGTTTTTAAAATGTCCACAGTATATAACGGTAATTATCGTTTCTTATAATTATTGTTCTTCATTGAATAATCTGGTGTCAAACTGTGAGTTGTTGATGACGCGCTAAGTAGTACAATTTACAGAAGTGAAATAACGCGTGGTTTAAAATTAAATAAAATTTTGTGGTGAACCAAAAGCTAAAATATTTTGTGGCTATTTAAAAACTACAAATAATTATATTATTTTGCAAGTGTTCAAAACTTATTCGGTTGAGTATTTTTTACGAAATTATACGTTTTTTAATGTGTAGTATTTTTGTGATGTAAATATATAAAACCGTGAAAATAAAAACCTGCCAAAAGTTTGAACCACGCTGTACCACAATAATTTTTGAACTTCTACAATAATTCAATATTATTGCATAAAATTCAAATGATTCTTCATCCCCGTAGGTCCCCCTTTTGATATAATGACGATCACAAAGAGGGAGTTGTATGAGGTGTGGGTTGCAGAACGTGGCCGAAAACAAAAGGATAAAGCCGTTTTAGACCACGTGTGTACTATTTTAGGGAGGGTATGAATAGAGACGTGGGATTGTATGATGAATGCTGTAGTAAATTTCGAATTTTTTTTCAAAACTTCGTATGAGATGGATTCAAGTGAATTACACCAAAGTTAATTTTCTTGGAAAAGTTGCCTCATGGCTTGAAGAAGATAAGAAATTTAAATATAGGTATGTTCAATTGTGAACAAAAGAAAAAGATAAGGCTATAAGAAAGTTTTTGTTTGGGGTAAATTAAATATTTTTTGATGGGGTCCAACCCCTCCCCCGCCAGTCCTCTATCCACACTGAAGGAAGAGTAAGGTATACAAACATATAAACTTGGTTTAAATGAAATATATTCATTTTTCAGTGAGTTATGAATTTTTCGCGTCTAAATCATGCAAAAATGCCACTGTGCGCCGTTTGCCGTATCGGGGATCCTGGTTTCACGCTCCAAGCAAAGCAACATGAAAATAATAGAAACAAGGTTATTCAATAAGAAGAAAGTATTTATAAGGGTGTCGCCCCTCGGCAATAATTTGGCAAGCACTCCGAGTGAGCTTCTGCCATGAAAAGCTTCTCAGTGAAAACTCATCTGCCTTGCAGATGCCGTTCGGAGTAGGCGTAAAACATGTAGGTCCCGTCCCGCCAGTTTGTAGGAAAAATTAAAAGGCGCACGACGCAAATTGGAGAGAAGCTTGGCCTAAAACCTCTTCGGAGGTTATTCGCGCCTTACATTTATTTATTTATTTAAACCTCAAAGCAAGCAGCCACACATGTAAACAGCGAAGCTAACAGCGAAGAGAATATTTCACATACATACATGTAGTCAGCAGCTAAGAGCAGAATTTCATTGTGAATCAAACTAAGTGTGACATCTTCTGCATAGACGTAAAAATTCTAAAGTGATTGGATCACCTGATTTGTAATTGACTCTCGCTGTCTCATTCTGTATCTCTTTCTATCACCCACTGAAGATAGCCGGCCCTATGCGCCGCCATATTAAACACCCTGTCAAAACGCTAAAAAGTAGTCATATTGAACATCCTGTCAGGCAGTTGACAGATAATCTATCACACTTAGTTTGATTCACAATGCAGAATTTATTACTAACACACCCACACGCATGTAACTTGAAGACAAACCTGAAAAACAGATACATAAGGGAGAAACAAATATGCAGCTTTTCGCGAAAGTCTAGTTCTTAACGGAAATATGCGAACGAAGTAACCGAGAGTATAAAATCAGCGCAAGCTGAGGAATATTGAGTCAGTTTGATTTTAACAAGCTACAAGTGAAGTACGCGGGTATTGTAATTGTGAAGTACTACTACTACAGTAGAGTTGTAAATAAAGGACATTTTTCTATACTGAATATTTGAGTTATTTATTCGACAGATTGTTCTCTACTTCATAGAGATAGTTCTCGAATTCGTGGAAGAGCGACTCATTAATTTAGTTTTTCTGAGCATAGAAATAGATATGCTCTGTGAGCAAGGTTTTGAAGATATTATCGAAATATTTACAGACAAAAAAATCTCGAAAAGGATTTTTTTAGTAGTTAGTATATGCAAGGGCGTAGCCAGGATTTGATTTTGGAACAATCAAGGGGGGTCAATCCAATTTAATGTGTTTTTTTTTTACGAGGAGGAAGCATCGAAAGCCTCAAAGTCAGTGTGGGACTTTAACCGCACTAAACCTCCTACTGTCTGAGTACCATATACCCCCGGTACCACCGTCAAGTATTCCGTCGGGAGGTAGGTTGAGCACTAAGCTCTACGTCTGTCGGGGTCACGTTGCGCAATTCCATCCAATTTGAATTACACAAGTTCCAAACGGCGTGGGTCTTGTGCAAATCGTTCTAAAACTCGGAGTACCATATCCTTTCCTTTATCTTTGACCACTTTCCTATGTACACTCATCATGCATAATCCTAAAAAAATTATTCATATTCATAATTTTCTTATCATTCAAACGATTTTCGACCATCGTTGAGCGAAGCCAAGTCTTTACTCTTCTCAACGTACTAAAGGTCCGTTCTATGGATCTTGTCGTACAAGGTAATGCGATAGCAATATATAAAGCAAGCTTCGTCGTTGGATAAAACATTTCTGTTTCTTGAACGACATCACACAGGTCTAACTTATGAAGATCTTCAGCTTTTAAGTTTTTCTCCTTCCAATGAAAATACCACAATTCGGCCTCCGCAGCAAAACTTATAAGACCGTAAAACTGAATAAAATTTTCTATTGCTTTCTTGTAGTCTTGGAAATTCATTTTCAACATGTTAGCTGGGTACAAGGTATACGCTGGCAAGTTCTGTGCAGGAAATCTTTGCTCCAGTGAAGCGACAAATGAATCTAAATACGGAATTAAAAGTGATCTCTTCCAAAATTGAGCATCATCAGAAGCAGGATGATTTGAGCGATGTTTTTGACAGTCCACGGTCCTAGGTTTTTGTAGTTCTAATCCTAGTTGTTCAGCAATCGACTTTGAATCTGTCAAAAGTTCATAAATTCCAGAATCCGCATTCATTCTATGATTTTTTGCTAATTGAATGATCCATTGGATTTTTTTTCTGCACGAAAGAAGATCCAACTGCTTTGATTTTAAAATATTAACCACTGGCTCAAGATAAGACGAGTATTTGGAAATCACAGAAAGACATATGATGAAAGTTGATTTAGTGACAGCTGAGTGCAGCTGAAAGGCAGTTGTTTTTGTTGAAGTGTTTCCTTCGATGGACAGTTCTTTTAATCCATTAACGATGCTGACAAAGTGCTGTAGAAATATCGAAATACTCCTGTATTTCTCTGACCATCGTGTTTCGCTAAAAGCAGAAATATGTGGAACATATTTCCTTCTGGAAAGAAAACCACGATAAAAATTGATGACGTCCTTGATTGTTGCAATAGTGTTACGAATTTCGGGGACTTCATTTAAATCATTCACTACTTAATTCAATTTGTGACTTACGCAATGAAAGTATAAAGCTTGAGGATATTTCTCCTTCAAAATAGCTTGTACACCATTTTCTTTTCCTGACATTGTTGAATAACCGTCATACCCTTGTCCTTTAAGTTTCATAGGATCAAGTCCTGTTTCAGTGATACAATTATCTATCGCGGTGGCAATTGTTTTGGCATCCATAGCGTCTAGTTCAACAAAACCTACAAACTCTTCTCGAATAACTTGCTTTTCTTCATCGTAGAATCTGATACCAATTGATAAATTGTTCATTTCCTGCTATGTCACGGCTTTCGTCCCCCATAAGACTGAATGCTGTAGCTTTTTTCGCACCATTTATAATGTCATCTTGAATAACCTGTCCACAAAAAGTGATGATTTCATTCTGGATTTGGGGCGAGGTGTGTGTAGCATTTTTTTCCTTTCTTCGAAATGCTGCTTAAGATGCTGATTACCCGCATTGATTTGGAGGCCGAGTAGGTCATAAAATACACCTTAAAGCATAAAATAGTTTTCGAAGTTTGCTCCAAATCATGAGATATGAGGATAGAAGTAAAAGTTTTGAAACGATAAGCAGTAACAAGGCAAATTAAACAAGGTAGAATTGACAACTGAAACATTTTAGTTTTGCATGAATTGTTACTTCAAAAAATTCCAAACAAGCGCATTTACCCTTTGTGGCCTAAGCATATATTTTGGATCCTACACATGATTCAACTACTGCAGGTTTGCTCACTCGAAATCAAAAATCAATACGGTTTGCTTTTACTTAGCATGGAAAAGGGGGAGAAATTATATCTTTCTCAGCAGAAATTGTAAGAAAAAAGGACTTAAAGTAGTATATAGTAGAAGTAGTGCTAGCAAATTCGTAAATGCGAGTAGGTTTTAAGAAAATTGTAGATTTCAAACTAAACATTTCGTCACTTTGGCGACCAGGTAGGTAGGTTGAACTGGCCGGTCTATGAGGACCTCACATAGACTGATTGAGTCCGCAGTGTTACCAGAAGTTTGTTTTAACGACCAAACTGAAAAACCCTATCAAAAAGCAGGACCTATGTTATAAAATAACTCCGTCCTCTTGGCAAATACTAGAAGCTTCCTAGGACTTAAGCCACTTGCTGCTTCTAGATCTGACAGCTGTATCACTCCTAATAGCTGGAGTCTTAGCCTGGCAAGTGCAGGGCACGAGCACAGAACGTGCTCGATCGCTTCTTCCTCCAACCCGCACTTCCTACATCTGCTATCACTGACCAAGCCTAATTTAAAGGCATGTGACACCAGAAGGAAGTGTCCAGTCAGAATAGCCGTTATGAGTCTACAGTCCTCTCTTTTTAATGATAGAAGCAACTGTGTTAGTCTAAGGTTGTAAGACCTACACATAATCTTCGACACTTTACAGCCCCGCATTTGAACCCACGCTTTTCCCGCTTGGTCGGTCATGTGCACCTCTCGCCTTCGCTTAATCTCGCCCAATCTAATTGGGACATCTACGGAGCAATCTTCAAGGGATGCGCCCTTTTTAGCTAGTTCGTCCGCTTTTTCATTCCCATCTATTCCCATATGCCCTGGAACCCAATATAGATGTATGCTTCTCCCTGCCCCGATTCTCTCTGGAGACTGCTGACACTCTAACACGCATTTAGATGCTGTGCTATGTGAGATTATTGCCTTAATTGCTGCTTGACTGTCAATATAAAAGTTAACACGGTTGCAGCTTAAGCTTTTCTCTTCCAGCGTTTCTACTGCTTTGGTTACGGCTAATACTTCCGCTTGGAAAACGCTACAGTAATCCGGCAGCCTGTAGGATCTGATTATTTCCGGATCAGCGCAGTATACCGCAGACCCTACTCCCTCCACTACTTTGGAACCATCGGTGTACACATGTATTGCCTTGGCCGCCATTTGCGCACCCTTGCGCCAACCGTCCACCTCTATTGTGGCCTTAAGATCTCCCTCGAAGCGCAGATAAGGAATCATGTTGCCTGGTTGCGGTCGTTAACGCTTTGTTCTTTGCTACCAGGTCTACAGGTGGGATGTGCAGAATGGCATACAGTGCAGCCGTCATGGTTGTTTTCAGGGCTCCCGTAATGGTAAGCATCGATAGTCTGCATGCAACCAGGTTTCGCAAAAAAATATAACCAGCTCGGTCGGAAATATGCGAAAACTTCCTCAACGTGAGCCCCTTGGAGTCGCTTTTCATTCGAACTAGATGCCTTAAAGAATTGAATAACAGATATTCTGAGTAACCCCGTAAACAGCACAACTTATGAATGTCATCCCACACTGATTTATTCCGGGATATCACTTATTTCGGATGCGTGTTGTTTTTTTTTCAACAAAAGTATTCAAATTGAAAATTTTGTGTGTTTGCAAAAAAATTAAATTTTTCGAAAGTCAACGGGTTAAATATTTTTTTTCATTTGACACAACAATTCATACAGAGAAGGGAGTACTGTCAAGTTCACTATTACTTTGATTAATATACTTTGAGTAGTAATATTCAGATTTGTCTTATTTACAACACTTCTATTCTATCACAACTGAAAATGAAAAGTGATATTTAGCTGAAGTGATGAAGTTACACAATTCTATATAAATCTGTAATTTACGAAGCTTCACTGGATGAGTCTTGATCTCCATAATACAAATGAATTGCAAAGTGCGAATTGCTGAACAGGATAATCAAAATGCGCTTAAGTTAGAACAACTAAGTTTCAAATGATACTTGTATTATTATTTGTTTGCGAGAAGCGTGCTTATGTATATTGTCACAATCACAATTTTAGATATTGATATATCGTAACGTGAAACTACAATACATCTGGCAATACACTTTTTCATTGGCATTTTACTTTACCCGTCTTTGGCAATCTGCCGCTTATTTTCGACGTCATTTCGTTTTTGCCCCCAACACGATCACATTTTAATTCCGCTACAATTCTTTTATTTAATATATTAATATTATTCTAAATTGTAAACCAATAAAATAATTAACAATAAAGTAATATAGTGAAGTCACAACATCTGGCGACGAGAAAAAATCACAATGGCTGAAGGAATAAAGGAATTGCTAGAACAGCAGAAAACGTTCTTCATAGATGCGCTAGGAGCACATGATATTCGAAAGAAAGAGTTCCAAAATAAGGAATATTAAGCCGCAGCAACAGCAGGCGCGCCAGGTTCCACTAAGTCGTCGATAGCAGATAACACTCATATCGCCGTACCAGCATTTGCACCTTCTAATCGCGAGAAGCAGCAGTGGGAGTCATATGTCGCGCAGCTGTCTCAACACTTCACCGCTGTTGGTTAAATTATTCGGCAACATAGAATTTCAGTCGAAATCGTATGACGAGCTTATAGAAAAACTAACCTCACATTTTAAAACAAGAGTGCTTGTGCTTGCATCTCGGTATGAATTATTTAAGCTGAAAATGAAAACTAATCAAAAATATTCAGAGTGGCTAGCTGAATTTCGCGGAGTGACTCGTAATTGTAAATACGTATGCCGCAATAAGGAATGCAATGAAGAATTTGTGGACGAGCTCATCAGAGACATAATTGTTTTAAATACACCGCATGAACAAGGAGAACGTCAGCGCTCCAAAAGTTGGAGCCAACACTTGAAGATATAATGTTGATAGCCGAAGCATTTGAAGCAGCGCAAACGGTCAAGAAGCAGGTATCGGCTGAAAATGAAACGAAAAATGAAGTATTCCAATTAAAACCTTTGCAAACGCAAACACAAACTCATAACAGTCAGGAATTTCAGTCTTGCTCTGAATGTGTAACACATCATACACGAGAAAAATACAAATTTAGGAAGGCGCAATGCCGTAAATGTAAGCGGTTTGGTCATATAGCGTCTGTCTGCAAAACTGGATCGAAGGTAAATGCCATACCCAAGCAGCGAAGCGGTCGGCAACAAAAGTCGAAGAAAAGTCAAAACGGTGTTTTAGCAATTAATCAAGTCAACCCCCTTGGCAATGCAGTAAACAAAGTTAATCGTAAATTTATGGTTGAATTAAAAGTGAGTGGCACACCTTTACAATTTCAGCTCAACTCCGGAGCAACCTGTTCGTTATCGGAAAACAGGGCTACAAGAAACTACATAGTCCCCAATTGCTGCCATGTAATCAAAGTTACCTCACTACATATGGTGGTGGGCACGTAAAAGTTCTAGGGACTATCAATGTTATGCTTCAACGGGGAAAATTTGAAAGAATGGCTCAGATTACTGTCACAAATATAGAGGAAAACGGAGAGATCTTAGGTACGGACCTTGTAGAGGAGCTGAGTTGTACACTTGCCAAGCACACGTTATAGCCCTAACTTTAAATTATTCTGACGAACTTGTTAAAAAGTTTCAAACCGTTTTCACTGAATCGCTTGGTCACTGTAATTTTTTTAAAGCGCAACTACAGATAAAGGCAAATGCTGTACCTAGATATTTTAAAGCACGTCCCTTGCCATTTTCGCAGCTGGAGCTTTTCAAAAAAGAATCACAGCGTTTAGTAGATAAGGGTATCTGGAAGCCAATAAATTTTAGCAGTTGGGCAGCACCCATTGTAGTATTACCTAAAGCAAATGGAAGCATACGAATTTACGGTGACTTCAAAGCTTTGAATGCACATTTAGATATCGACCAGTACCCAATTCCACGTATTGAGGAATTATTCCAATCATTGCGTGGAAGTCAATTCTTTGCCAAAATAGACTTCTCTGACGCATACCTTCAAATAGAAATGGACGACGCTTCGAAGAAACTTACATTAGTCAACACACCAGCCGGTCTCTTCGAGTACCAACGACTGCCTTTTGGTATAGCTAGCGTGCCAGCCATATTTCAGCGGCTTCTAGAGCAAGTAATTGTTAATATTCCCATGTGCGTTAACTAGCTAGATGACATAATAATAGGAGGAAGATCGGTCGAGGATCTTAATTTAAATATGGAGCAAATATTAAAACGCCTGAAAAAAACGGATTTACGTGTAAGCAAACCAAATGCAGTTTTATGCAAAGTGATGTAGAATACCTCGGATTCGTCATCAATTTAATGGAATAAGCCCCACCAGCTCAAAAATTGCAGCAATAAAGGAGTTACCACGGCCAAACAACAGTAAAGAGTTGCAGGCATTTTTAGGTAAGATTAGATATTACAACAAGTTTATTAAAAATTTTGCACAACTAGCAGCGCCACTTAATAAACTGAGCCGCATAAATGCAATATTTAAGTGGGGAAAAGAGCAAGAGGACGCATACGTGGAATTGAAGAGACAATTATCAACTGCCCCATTACTTTCTCATTTTGATGACAAATTACCTATTGTACTTGCGACGGACGCGTCATCACACGGCGTTGGCGCCGTCTTGTCTCACCGTCTCCCTGACGGCTCAGAAAAGCCAGTGGCTTTTGCTTCTAAAACTGTAGACGTGCATCAAAAGCGTTACAGCCAAATTGAGAAAGAGGCGCTGTCGATTATTTTTGGGGTTAAAAAGTTTCACCAATACCTTTATAATAGAGGGATGGCCGGAAAAGCTCTCAAAAGCCGACGTGGCTTTGCGGCCATATTTTACACAAATTACAGTCGCGTCGTAGTACCAGAATGTGTCAGGGCTGCTGTTTTAGACTTGCTGTATGAGGGACATTGGGGTGTTACCCGCATGAAGCAGATGGCTCGTAGACATTGCTGGTGGCCTCATTTAGATTCAGATATTGAAGAGCGCGTATCCAATTACAAACCCTGTCAAGAAAATAGTGCTTCTCCAGCACGAGAATTCTCTTCGTGGCCTACTGCAGATCGACCCTGGCAGCGCATCCACTTAGACTTTGCTGGGCCCTTCTTAGACTCGATACTCTAAATTCCCGTTTGTTGTAAGGATGCAAAGCATAACAACCAATGCAACTATAGAAGCTTTAAACTCAATTTTTGCACTCGAGGGGTTTCCAGAAAAAATCGTCTCGTATAATGGGCGACAGTTCATTTCCTCAACATTTAATGAATTTTGCAAACACCGTGGAATTAAGCACCTCACCACTGCTCCATTTCATCCAGCATCAAATGGTGATCCCGAGAGATTTGTGCGAACTTTTAAGCAAAGTTTTAAGAAAGCTATAGCTGATGGTAGAAACAAAACTGATGGCCTTATAACGTTCTTACCCACTTTTCGAGCTTCGCCAAATCCAACCACCAGTAAATTGCCAGCTAAGCTTTTACATGGGCGACAACCAAGAGGATTGCTAACGCTACTTCATCCCTTCCCAAATAATAATATTAGAGAGTGTAGTTCATCAGCAGTATTTGATACATCAGGCTTGGTTTGGGTGAAGAACTTCGCGAGGGGTCCACCTTGGATCCCGGGCACAATTACTTCCAAAAGTGTCATGTACAAAGTAGAGACCAATCAAAGCGTACTGAGGAGACACAAAAATCAAATTCAAGCGCGAAAAGCGAATGAAAGGTTTGTATCCGTAACTAAAGAACAGTCTAGTTCAGATGAAGACGTTTACCATCCTTCTCTTGAGATAACTTACGAAATCGTAAGCAACGAGGTCGGCTGCACTAACAAAACACGTGTCTCTACCAGGTGCTTTGATTTTTCCAAAACTATTTTCAAAAATTTAAATAGAGCTTTCTGAGATAACGTGGTCTCGATATAAAGAGGATGTAGGGCAAAACGTTTTACATTTTAATAAAACCTTTTATACTTTATTTGAAAAACATGAGCCCATACGCACATGCTCGTACATTGAACCAGTGCAATCCTTGTTTACTAAAGATTTAAAAGCTTTAAAAACTAAGAAATCACGTTTATTCAAATTATATAAGAGAACCGGTTTACATTCTGATTATGCACAGTACGCTATCTTCCGTCATAAGTATTTTGAACTAAACAAAAAGTGTTATAAAGCTTATATATGTAAAATTAAAAGAAACATTATTTGCAACCCGAAGTCTTTTATGATTTCGTAAATTCTAAACGCAGAATTAACGGGTTTCCTTATGCCATGAAATTTAGAAATAACATTTCCAGCGACGATCAAGAGATTGCAAACTTCTTCGCTCAATTCTAATTACTCTGCTGTGGTTGATTCATCACCTACAAATTATCCATACGGGCTCCATTCTAGTAACTCAATATATGCCCCACATTTGTTGCCTGAAGATGTTCTACTACATCTAAAGACCCTAAAAGAATCCTTCAAATACGGTCCCGATTTGATCCCAACATGTTTTCTTAAAAAATGTGCGGAATACATTTACCAGCCCCTTACTGATCTGTTTAACCTCTCTTTAAAAAATGGCATTTTCCCGACGACTTGGAAGGAATCTTTTCTTATCGCAGTCCATAAAAAAGGAAGCAAGTCGTCTATTGAAAACTATCGTGGAATAGCAAAGCTCTCCGCTATCACTAAGCTTTTTGAAGCAATCGTTACTAATCACCTTACATTTTCGATTTCTGCATTGATAGATAGTTCTCAGCATGGATTTTGTAGAGCTAAATCAACCACAACCAATTTGCTTGAATTTACAGCTCACGTCTTTAATGGGTTTAGAAACAATCATCATACCGACGTTATATACACTGATTTCAGCAAAGCATTCGACAAAGTACGCCACTCATTACTTGTTTATAATCTCGAATTGCTTGGTTTTCAACCGGGCTTAACTCGCTGGATCTCCTCCTATCTTTGTGGTAGAACTCAAAGAGTCATTTTTAAAAACATTTGTTCGAATGTCATCGGTGTCCCCTCCGGTGTGCCTCAGGGCAACCACCTCGGTCCTATTCTGTTTTTGATCTTTATAAACGATGTTTCCACAACTATAAAATATTCTACATTTTTAATGTATGCCGACGACGTAAAACTTTTTAAGTCATACGCGTCGGTTGAAGAACGTTCTGTACTCCAGGCGGATTTAAGTCATTTAGTTACTTGATTTAATGCGAATTTTATACCGCTCAACATAGAAAAATGTAAATCCATGTGTTTTTCACGTGGGAACAAACAGCCAGCTTCCTACACAATTAATGGCCAAACTCTGGAAAGCGTTGATGTTTTTGTCGACTGGGGAGTTACAATGAATTGCAAACTTAGTTTCAACCCTCATATTAATGCCACAGTCAATAAAGCGAGAGGAGTTTTAGCATTTGTGAAAAGATGGGCAAAAGAGTTTAGTGATCCTTACGTTACAAAAACCCTTTTAACATCATTGGTGAGGCCGATATTAGAATATGGATCGATAGTTTGGAATCCGCGTTACCAAGTTCATGTGGATAGACTAGAACCAATTCAAAAACAGTTCTTACTTTTCGCCTTGAGAAATCTTCAATGGGACTCTCCGTATAATCTTCCTCCTTACACTAGTCGGTTAAAACTAATAAATCTTCCTACCCTTGCAAGTCGTAGAGAAATGCTAGGTGTACTAATTATGGCTAGAATTTTAAATGGATAGATTTCAAGCCCATTTCTTTTGAACGAAGTAAACTTGAATGTTCCATGCCGAGTTTCAAGGCATTATAAACTTATAATTCTTAAACAATGCAGAAGCAATTTCCAACTACACGAACATTTTCTATGTTTGTGTGAAGATTATAACTCTCACTCGAGAATAATTGATGTTTCGGACTCGCTCCTTGTCATAAAAAGACGGTTCTATCTTCTCTAATAATTAAAAAATTATATTTATACTTTTAATCTATTGCATTTTGAGAATCTATATTTCGCAGCTGATGAGTTTCTCTGTAGCTGAGTGGTTTTAGATCTCGGCGCTTAAGAAGCCACTGCCTCTCAAAGACTCGGTAACAAAAAAATTATAAATAACAATTAGGATACAAAAAAAAAAAAAGTATGTATGAATTAAAAAAAAAAACAAAAACAGGATTAGCCTGGTTTCATCGGGCCACTTGGGGGCAGTGCGCTGCCACTACGTCCGAGAAAAAAAAAATACTTAAAAGAAAAGCCTTTGAAAACTTAAACCTTTTATAAAATTGGTTTCTCAAATTCTTGAATTTCTTCAACTCCTTGGTATACCATGGAATCCTGTGACAAGAGTTTTTCTTAGGTGGTACAAACGCTCGACATGTTTCTAATACGATGTTTTTAAAGGTCTCAAAACATTCGACTACCCCAACCCCTTCGAAAAGCACAGCCACAGTCAATAGAGCATAGTTCATTGTTCAATAGCTTTAAGTTATGTGTATTAAAATTAAAATTTAAATTAAATCAGTAAACTTCTTTGTTCCCTGGAGTGATGGAAAGGCATAAAAATCAAGTTTCAAGACAAGAGGAACATGATGCTGACTGGCATAAGGCAAAGGTTCAGAGCACTCGTCCAATGAGAAATTCATGTTACCAGTTATAAAAATAAGATCCAAAAATTTCATTAATTTATTACAAAAATTATTTATTTGAATTAGATCTATGCTTAAAAATTTATCTACCAGATAAGTTTCGCAAAAGCTGGATATATTATCGGGAATTAAAGATCGGCTATCATCTAAAAAGAACCAGGTTACGTAAGGGAGGTTAAAATCACCCAATACACAAAAATTGTCATCAGACCCATTATTCTTAGAAACTAGAGCTATTATGTTATCAACATGAGCTTTATAAAGTATGTCACAACTAGCAGGGGAATATAAGAAACGGAAAAAAAAGTTTATATGAGCCTTGCACTAGAACGCATACTTGATCTAGCAAGGAATCTTCATTATTCGTTGAAATCTGCATTAAGCCAAGTCTCAACAAAGACAAAGATGTCATAATCTGAATTTGTACTTGAAATAAATATAGATTTATATTTAGTTCTTAGCCCAGATATATTTTGAAAGTATATATTAAGGTGACTGCCATAATTACCACAAACTTGTGCTACTACGGGGTTTTTTGTTCGGGTACTACCTTTTGAAAAAAATTAAAAGGACGTACTTTAACATTTGTGGGCCAGATGTTGGCATTTAAAACCTTTTCATAGCATTCATCAGCTACTCCGAGCTTGAAACTAACTTTCGATAGATGTTCCGCATTGCCACCTTGCTTAATTAACGAAAAACATCTCAAATTCTTTGAATCGATTTTAGCATGCTTTGTAACATATGATATAATATCAGTGTACGTCACACTCGACGAGAACGACGATATATGTAACCATTTAAATTTTAGTGTTGCAACCACACTAAGCTCGTTGTTGTTGTTTGATCCAATAATTAAGGGTGATTTGAGAACTCGTATGTGTTTAGACCCAATTTTCCGCTTGGAATCGAATGAAGTCTCACACGCAGTACCATTAACAGACGCACCAGCGGTCGTACTCTTAGTTGCAACAGTAGACGCAGCAGAAGTTGGCGTACAGTGCTCATGATTTGCGAGATCTTTCTTGCATGTAGTACTAGCAACATTCATTGATTTTGGAGCATCAGAGGCAACACTTGGTATGGCTTCTACAGCCCCACTAGCCACAACAGCGCTATACGATTGGTGTTGGGTATGCATAACCGGGTTTGTACACGACATCGTAGGCAAGGTACTAGTAGACTAAGAACTAGGAAGAGTGTTTTTATTTTTACTCTTACTAGCGGCATCAATGTTAAGACTCGGCAAAGTATTTGCATTTTCAACGCCTACAAAACGAAGCTTTTCAATTTCAGACGTAAGCTCAAGAATATTGGCATTTTGATCAGCCACAGTAAATTTCAGCGAATGAATTTCAACAATTAGTTGTTTGTACTTTTCTTCTATTTGATCTTTAAAATCAACAAGAGAGGTTAATAGCAACAAAATGTGCACTTTCTCTGCTTTAAGCTCAGCAATTTCTTTGCTAAATACTTACAAATTTATTTTATTTCTGAAGCTGACCAAACACCTATTCGCTCAAACATGAATCCTCCGTTAAATGTGTAAGTTATGGAATGCTTCAAAATTTATTGCACGTGTATAATTCATTAAATTTTCAAGCTTTAAATGCAATATAGAACGTATGTCTACGCACGAGTCTGTGAATGATTTTCGATTAGTTATACACGTGGACAAATTTCCGGCTAACGATCACAGAGGACGATATAATGCACCTTTAGTAAATGAAGTAGCCGTCCATTTGATAGACGAAGACAAGGGGCCTAGAGATATTGTATTGCACTGTCGCATAGGACAACTCCAACGAGTCTCTGAGCTACATCGAGGGTATGATCCTCTTCAATATCCGACCATGTTTGGAAGAGGAGAAGACGGATACTGTTTGAACATGCCAAATTGTGATCAAACAAAATATATATCTTGCATGCAGTTCTATGCTCACCGGACCATGATCAGAGATAACTGTTTAAATCACCTTCATTATTTTAAAAATTTATTGAATCAATACTCCGTGGACATGATGGCAAAGATGATTTCCAAAAGATTGAATTACATACGCAGAAATCAGCAAAAACTTCGTGCTGAAGAATATATGCACTTAATTGATGCTATCAATGAAGATTCTAATATTAATGTTTCTAATATAGGCCAAAAAGTTATACTTCCATCGTCATTTACGGGCTCAGTGCATTATATGTAGGCGAAAACACAAGACGCGATGACATATGTACGACATTATTGACGCCCTCATTTATTTATAACATTACATGTAATCCTGAATGGCCAGAAATAACTCAAGAGCTTTTAGTTTCACAAAAGTCATATGATCGACATGATATTGTAGGTAGAGTTTTTCATTTAAAAATTAGAAAGCTAATGTTTATTTTAACCAAAAAATGCATAATTGGAGAAGCTAGGTGCCACATGGTCTCATTAGAATGGCAAAACTGTGGGTTACCGCATTGTCATATATTGCTTTGGCAGCAGACGAAAATTCAACCACACGAAATAGATAGCATTATTTGTGCTGAAATACCCAGCCAACGCGATGACCCACTCCTGTACGAAATTGTGTGCAAAAATATTATACACGGACAATGCGAACAACATAATATATTTTCCCCTTGCATGGCAGATGGTACCCGTAACTGTGTGAAGACATATCCCCGCAATTATAGCGCTGAGACGCAGTCTGGCGAAGATGGCTACCCAACATACTGTAGACGGTGTCCTGAAAACGGAGGTAATATTGCCGACCTTGATGTACATTTAATTATGACCAATATAGACAATATATGGGTTGTTCCTTATTGCTCTGTACTCCTGCGATGTTTTTCGGCACATATTAACGTTGAATACTGTCATTCCGTTAAAGCTATTAAATACATTTGCAAATATGTTAATAAGGGCACAGATCAAGCTACATTTTCTTTTCAAAATACTTCGGATGAGATTCAAAAATATCTCAACGGTCGATATATAAGCACTTCAGAGTATTTCTGGCGTTTTTTTTGATTTTCCCATCCATAAGCGATATCCGACTGTTGTACACTTAGCAGTGCATTTAGAGAATGGGCAACGAGTGTACTTCTTGGAAGATAATGTACACCGAGTTCTGGAAAACCCCCGTAAAACTACGTTGATGGCATTTTTTGAACTATGCGCTACCGATTCTTTTGCGAAAATACTTCTTTATCTTGAAGTGCCGTCTTATTATACGTGGACCAATAATAAATTTTCCAGAAGGAAGCGCGGAATATCTATTTAAGTTAACCCAGGGATTAAAAAGTATTCGGCGCTTGGTAGAGTTTACAATGTACACCCCAATCAAACGGAATGTTTTTATATACGTTTTGCTTCACAATATTCGAGGTCCTACCTCTTTTGAAAGCTTGAGGACTGTGAATGGTGTAGTTTTCCCAACTTTTCAAGCCGCTTGCAGAGAACTACAACTTTTGGAAAACGACGACCATTGCAAAAATGCCGTAGCAGAGGCAGCTCTTTTGCATTCGCCGCCAAGCCTAAGAGGGTTATTTTCCATTTTAATAGTTTTTTGTCAGCCGTCAAATGCTGAGTTACTATGGAACACGTTCAAGGGTGACTTCTGTGAAGAATTCCTTTTCAATGAACGCAGAAGGCGTAACGATCCCGATCTACAAATTTCTGAAGATTTAATAAATCAAGGTTTGAAAAAATTTTACGACTATTATGATAATGGTTTAATAAGTAGTTAACATTTCTTTTAAGGTTTGATTGACATCGAGGACAAAGTAATAGGCCTTTGCGAAAAATATTTATCCAGTTTTGGGTTGGCTTCCCCAAATCGTGATATTCAATGACCGGAATGCTCTTTTGAGACAATCCTGAGGCGCCCATGTGACTTAAACTATTTAAGTTACTACCTTCAAGCTAATATATCGAAAATGGTTTCGGATCAGCAACTGACATATGATAATGTCGTTGACAGCATTGAAAACAAAATAGATGCTCCTGGTGGTTGTGGAAAAAACCTTTTTACGCAATCTTCTTCTCGCATATGCCAGATGTAAAGGTCACGTGGCGCTGGCTGTAGCATCATCGTGAATTGCAGGTTGTCTTTTATCTGGTGGTCGAACAGCCCACTCCACTTTTAAATTACCCTTAAACGTGTCCCTCCAAGAAGAAAAGGTTTGTTCCATTCAAAAGAATGGATCACTGGCTAAAATAATGCAAGAGGCAATTCTTATAGTGTGGGATGAGTGTACAATGACTAACCGAGCACATATTAATGCAGTAGATCGTGCATTAAAAGACCTATAATCAAACGGCAAACCCTTTGGTGCAATAGCAATTCTTTTTGCAGGGATTTTCGTCAGACTTTGCCAGTAGTGGCGAAAGGAAATCGAGCTGATATTGTTAAATCGTGCTTCAAATCATCGTTATTATGGATTTACCTCGAAAAAATGTGTCTGCGAACAAACATGAGAGCGTATCTTAACGGAACTATAAGTACATTACCCCAGGATTTATTAGATATTGGAGATGGTAACATTTTCACTGAGACGGATACTTTATAGTAGATTCAAAGCATGGGAATTTGGTACATAACGTGGGCGAATTAATATCAGAAGTTTACCCAAATATTAAAGAGCTATCCAGCAAGCCATATACTTGGCTATGCGAAAAGGCTATCATTTCACCAAGGAATAAGACTGTTGATGAAATAAATAACATAATTCGAGGTAGAGTTCCTGGCGAAGTTAAAGAGTATATATCAAAGTTCTTAATAATGAGTATGCCGTACACTATCCGATTGAATTTTTGAATTCGCTTAATCCCTCTGGCCTACCGCCCCATAATTTGAAGTTAAAAAACGACATTCCAATTATTTTGTTGCGTAACCTCAAGCCACCAACTCTATGCAATGGAACGAGATTACAAATAAAACGAATGCACAGCAATATCCTCGAGGCAATGATCCTCACGGGTCCTGCGGCCGGGAGATATCGTTCGTACCCCGCATACCTATGATTCCAACGGAAATGCCTTTCCAATATAAACGGTTACAATTTCTTGTGAAAGTTTCCTTTGCAGTCACAATCAACAAATCACAAGGCCAAACTTTCCACAACGTTGGTATTGACTTGCGTGCAGTATGTTTCACCCATGGGCAGCTGTATGTTGCTTCAAAGAACCTGTAGAAACTTGAATAGTTATTACAAAGCAAAATTATATAGATCCATAATTGAGCCATACTTCATATATTGTTCTACTATTTTCTTTATCTTGAAAGATTCGCAAATCGATAAACTACAAAAAATGCAGAATAAAGCTATGCGCTTTATATTAGGGAAACGTTTTGATACCCCTATTAAAGATATGCTACAAAGTTTGAATTGGATGAGCGTACAACAGCAAATATTTTTCCACAGTATGAAGTTTATATACAACATAAAAACCGGAAATTTGTCTGATTATATAAAAACCAATATTAAATTTAACTACGAGGTTCATGACAGAAATACGAGGCAGAGAAATTACCTAATTACAAAACGGAGTCTGAAAAAATAGTCTTTTTTACAGAGGGTTAAAATGTTGCTACGAATTACCTGCAAATATTAAGAATTGTGATAATAACATATTTAAGAAAAGATTATATGCTCACGCGAAGTCAATGAATATAATATAAATATTAGGATTCCAATGGATTTGTGTTACATGTTCAAATACAAATTCAAATTCATATTTCAAATTCAAATACAAATTCAGGTTCAATCTCATACATAGTACATATTGTTAATCATTGTTAATTAATGCAATAATATTTTTAAGTGTTGATCTAGGCTCTAAGAGTCGTAATAAATAAAATAAATAAATAAAAATATCGAGAACTGGGAACCCTCAGAATCAAACTATACTGCTACCTTCGGAAGTACTTTAAATTACAGAATTAAATAAATACCACATATGTATATTTAGAGTAATTCTCTTTTCTAATATCAGTAACATATCTCACGTATAATTTGTTATTATTTTGTACAACAATAAACAGTCGTCTAAATTTTTTCTTTCTTCTATTCTAATTTAAAATTTTTTCAATTAAGAAAAAATTTATCATAACAATAATAATGATAATATAATTATTGTCTGCCTTGAGCTCGATTCAAACCCGCGGTCTTACAAATCAGTAGGCCGATATAACAACAAAAATTGTTAAATGAGTCGTTTATTTTGAAAGTGGTTTAAGTCCATTTTTTCTTATATTGAGATATTTAAGGGTTGGTGTTTGATTTGTTTCAAAAATATTGTTAAGTAGTATTAATTTTGTTTATGGCTTTGTGACCTTAAACATGCTAGAATATATAACGTAATACGTTTTGTAAACTTTACTATAAAAATAAGACCTGTTTCAGAACCTAGAGTGGACTTAAACCACTTAAAAAATTTATAAAATTAATTTTTGTTTGTGAAAAGGAATAAGTCCACTTATTTTTAAGAGATTAAATAATAGAAATTGTAAATATTTTATCTTTGATGTAGATGAAAGTAATAGCTTTAAAATGAATATGGAAGCTTTCAAGTTAGATACAGATTTTTAATTATGTAATTAAAAAAATGTTTTTAAAAATTACATTCGTTTATTTATTAAGGATAATATTGAAGATTTTGCCAAATTATTTCTCCTCATTTAGATTATGTGTGAGGTTGTTAAAATATTCATGGTGCATAGGTTGTATATACCTTAGTAACTCCATCATATCCTTATACTTAGGAGTTGAAATGGGACGTACATTTTTGTATAATGGTGTTAATTTTATTTTGTTGGAGTTCCTTGGTCTTCCCCGACAAGGTAATAAATCAAGTATTTTGAATTCTTTATCCACTTTAAAACGCTAGCCTTGCCGTTCCTAAGATTATAGCTCATAGGATTAGCAGAGCCAACAATTCCTTATTTTTGTTGTAGCGACCGCGTCTACTCTTCCAAATGGACCTGTCCAATAATCAGGACGAGGGTCGCACACAGAATTGTAGACAATCGAATAAAAACGCTTGTATTAATATTTCGTTTGTATGTATGCTTTATTAATGCTAGTTGACCAAATATTGGACGAACTAACATGTATGGCAGTCAAACGAGAATGGCTCTCAATTACATTCAGTGCACGGACTTTTAAAAAGAGAATGTTGGTAGACGAAAAATTAAAATAGTGGTAGAAGTTGATAGATCTGTTTTCCAAGAAAACAATAGCTACAGCTTGTATTTGTACAAAACAATTCATATTTTATTGTAAAACAAATAAAGCGCATTTCACGGAAAAAATGCATGTAAATTTGTATATACATAGCTTATGCCTATATGATACTTGCTTTTTTCCTGTATTTCGAGCTTGAAATACTGACGCAAATTTACCGAAACGTCTAATTACAACAAAAATTTTCCAATGTACCAAAAATATTGCCACAAATTAACCGACTTCGGCATGTTATCGTTTACTTAAAATTTTTTTGTTTTCGTTGTTCACAAAAAAATGATCAAAATAGCGCAGGAAAATCATGCTAATTTACTACATTTATTTCATAAACAAATTTATTTCTTGTTTGAATTTTTGCACAAATTTTTCAAAGTTGGTTAGTTTTGTTAGTGTCACCGCTTAATGTTATTTGGATGTGCTCGGCAATTAAATACGTTTACCTAATGATGGGAGTATTTGTTTTCAATGCGAATATATTGAAATGATGGTAGATTTTTGGGCTTTGGTGGTATAGGTGGTAGAAAATGAAAATGGGCTAAAATGTTGGTAGATCTACCAATAAAGTGGTAAAGTCCGTGCACTGATTACATTGCTTACACAGTATTTATAGGCGATCATGACGATGCTGATCGTCAGCGATGCATTTTTATTACTGTGCGCAGCACAGAGTGGTATTTTCAAGAAACATTACAACGAGTCTACATGTAAAACATTGAACATAACATTTATGGTATACTACAAGTAAAATGAAACAAATATCATTGATGACATTAATCGTGGTTGTTACAGTCTCCCCCTAGGATATAGAAATCGACCCGATGATATATCCTATTTAGTGGTCTTTCGAGGACGTCCTGGGCGTCTTATCATGTTTACCGGAGCTTCGGGAACGTGGTCAGAACTACGATATGGTGTCAGTGATGATGCATGGTATGCACCCAGTGGATACTGGATATTGTCCTCATGAGCAATTACGTAGGAGGTTGAACCTTGTTTGTCAATAATTATGTAGGTCCATCTCGTCGTGGAATAAATTTTGATGTTATACCCTTTGCAGCATTGCTGAAAACATGAGTTGTCACAAGCACCTTAACTCCAATTTCTGAACCTTCTTGGTCCTGTCTTTGGTTATTCGTGACAGCTTTGTTAGCGTCTTGTTGCTTTCGTTCGCATTTTTGCGTGGCTCTGAACACCTCAGCGAGTGTACCTACTTAGATACGGCGTGATGTTAGCAATGAAGTTTTCAGAATGGACGATAGCTCTTAAGTCATGGTTGACGTCGTCGATTGTACGCAATTCACGCGCAAACGTAAGATAAGCGGCTGTGTGACCAGTACTTTGGCAGCGTGTTGTGTTCATTGCGAATCATATGGCTGGCAACCTCTCTGCCCAGTCGCGATGTTTTGTGCCTGCCAAAAAGGACAGCTGCGTCTTAAGGTCTCGATTCTTCCGCTCTACCGGCTTCACTTGAGGGTGATAGAATGGCGCAAATACTTGGCGTATGTCCAGACAAAAGGCAACTTTCTGCATCACACCTGATACGAATTGCACGAAAAGTGCTATAACCCAAACGGCAATTACCCAAATTGGTGTTATTGCTCAATCGAATGTGAAATATCACAAACTTCGGTTGTTGCATCATTTTTGGGAAAAAAGCCAAACTTTCTTATTGTACATTTGAACAATAAAGCAAAACAGCGGACATGGTCGCTCAGTGACTGATGGAACATATTCAAAAACAGCGAAGCACGAGATCTTATATTTCAAATTTTAATTTTATTCTGTGTTAACGTGCACTAATCTCCACGGAATTAACGTCATTGACGCCAATTCGCACGCCAAAAGCGATTTTATAATCCAAATTTGTATTTATTTATTTTTGTTATAACCTGAAATCAAAAAAACTTTATGTGATGAATTTGGAACTTATTGAAAAAAGCGCCGCAGGCAAAAATTGGGAATATAAAATCGCCTGCGGCGCTTTTTTCAATTAATTCGACATTCATGACATAAAGTTCTTTTGATTTCAGGTTATAATATAAATAAATAAATGAAAATTTGGAATATAAAATCGGGAACAAGTGAAGAATACATACATTTGTCAAAATAAAAAATTGTACTTTATAGAGGTTTTTATGCTGATTCCAACGATATATTTCTTTTTTGGTGCAAATGAAAGGTTTGGGGGAAATTCCATGTCAAAAGGCGAAATTATGAATTTTTCAAACTATCTCCGAAACTTGTGGATGAATTTCAAAAATTAAAAAATCGAAAAATAACTTATTAAAATACCTTTCATCTGATGTAGATCTTTAACTTTTCTAGTCTTTATTTACCAAAAATTTGAAAAAGCTCGTTTTTGCGTTCGTGAACGAGCTGATATTACCTTATAACTCTTATGTTTATTGTTATGTTAGCCGATCCAACACCGGCTGCGCCATGCACAGTAATTCTGCGTAGTACACCTTTCTGCATAGTCGGCCTTCGGCGGCCGGTGTTGGATCGGCTAACATAACAATAAATATAAGAGTTATAAGGTAATATCAGCTCGTTCCCGAATGCAAAATTTTAAATAGTTTACCTTTGACGTATATTTTAGTAATAAAAAATTAGCATTGTTATACATTATGTATTTTTGCAATTAATTAATTATATTCTTTGGGTTATATGCTGCGAACGATAACGGCAACTAATGCGTAGAAGAGAAAGGTAAAAACTCTTGGTTTTTTCTTTATATATATCGACCGAAACAGCTCCAAATCAGCAAAAAAAACTTATGTTCATTAAAGTATTTTTTCTTAAATATGCATATTATTCTGCAATCTGTTGTTCTAGCAAACGCCTAAAACCAGTCAATTTGTAAATAGAACGTTGCTATATACGACGTTTTCGAAGTAAGACCGCCCAGCGATGGCGATCTTCCACTCTGGTAACAAAATAATATATTTGAGCAATAAGCCAAAATTCGAGTTTTTCCATAGTGGTAATAAAGCATACCTCCAAATATTGTGTTATTTCTCATTTGAATGGGAAATAACACAAATTTTGTGTTATTGCCGTTTGGGTTATAGCAACCCCCGAGTTGCACACCGTCGTCGCTGATTATTCGTCTAGGGACTCCATAGCGTAGGAATACCTCGTCTATAAGCATTTTTGCGCAGCTATCGGCAGAAGCTTCTTTTAGTGGAAAGAGCTCCACCCAACGGCTAGCGACATCTTCCACAATATAAATCCACTGCATTCCGTTCGCATCTGGTGGTAATGGTCCAAACAGATCAATGGCTATGGCTTCAAAACGCTGTTTACTGGAGTTTGTTTGGTATAGGCCCATTGGTTTCAGGTTCGTTATCTTATAGCGCTGGCATTTAATGCATTTTTTGACATGGTTCTCAATATCCTTCCGCATACCTGGCCAATAATAACGCGATGATACTTTTGACATAGTCCGGTCGATTCCATAATGACCAGCAGTGTCTTTGTTGTAATACGTATTTAAAATATCTGGGACTTCGGACTTCGGAACAACCATCTGTGCATCCTCGCTATCTTCGTCGCTGTAGCAATAGAGAACGCCATTGTTCATCGTGTATCCTCTCTTGGCCCAATGTACCGCATCATCAGTCTCACTCTCGAAACAATCAATAATACTTTTCAGTGTGGGATCACTGAGTTGGCTGTCACGGATTTCCTTCGCTCCACGGCGTGGAAGATCAATAGAAAATGAGCATATATGACACAGTTCTTTGGTTTCATGTCCATCTTCACAAGGTGGCCTTGACAACATGTCTGCCACAACATTTATTTTTCCAGGCTTATAGTCAATATTTAAGTTGTATTTTTATTTTATTTATTTTTTTTTAATAATGTTTATTTATTTAATATTCATGAGCTTATATACTAAAATAAACAATAGTTTCAGTTGTCTTGTTTAATATAGTTATACAATGACTCTAGACGAGTTCCCATGGACTTGACGGTCTTCATATTGATATAATATAACATTTTATTAATTTATAAAATTTAAATGTTACTGCTTTAAGTTAAAGCTTTTTAGGTCCTTTATAATTATATTGCAAACGAAAAAACATGTAAAAACAATGCCTTATTAACTATTTATGGAAAAAGGTAAAATGATAAAATCAGGAAAGTTATGTCGGATGTCCGGCATGAGTTAGTGTTTGTGGTTATATATTGTTTAGCCACCAGCATTGCTTTATGATGGCAGATGCTTCTAATTTGTCTTTGACAGAAACGTATGTTTCAAAACGTTTGTTTTCTGTGTTAAGTGTTTTTGAGGTCACTGCTTTTACGTTGGCTCTTCTAAAAATATGGTAAATGATCGGTATGTGATCTTGATTTTGTATAAATCCATTCCTGTCAAGGTAAAGGAATTATTCTGGGGGTGTAAATCCATTTTTTACAGTTAACGAAAAGTATTCTTCGCTTTCGTAAAAGGGTGCACTTATCAAGAAGTTATTGGCCTTGTCGAGACAGCGTATTATGTTTCTTCTTGTCAGATTTATTATATGAGAGTCAATTCTATGTACTTTTGCTATACTATAAACCTTCACATTTGATACGTATTTGGTATAGTTACTGCTTGCTGATCTATACAAGGAGGTGCAAGATCTCAGAATTTTCCGTTCAAATTTTCTCAGTCTTTCCATGTATGATGGTGACATGTTATACCAAATCGGACATTCGCACGTAAGTACAGGTCTTAAAAGTGATTGATACATGATCGATTTAGTCTGTTATCCAAAAATTTAGTGGAGAACATTTTTTTATAAGCATGGAACGACCTAGTGCCTTTCTTTATTTGGTGGTTAATGTGGTCGTTATAATACAAAAATTTATCTAGATATATGCCGAGATATTTAACTCTATCGGATTGTTTAATTATACAGTTAGATTCGTTAGACATAATTTTGAATCTTTTCCAGTTTTTTTTTAATATTTGAGTTGCATTTTTTGATAGGGGGCGAAACAGAACAGTTTCACAGTTGTTGGCGTTTACTTTGAGTTGCCAATCTATTGTATATACTTCAACAGTATTATATTTGATTTGCAGATTTGTGTTTATATTAGCAATAGAACTGTCTGAGTGATAAATTACAACATCGTCGGCAAAGGCTATAATGTTGTCTATTTTATCCAGCAAATCTAGTATGTAGATGTTAAAAAGAAGAGGGGCATTTACAGTACCTTGCTGTATATTAAATTATCGTGTACTTTTTATATCGTTTGTATATACCGAGATATTTCTATTAGAAAGCATATTATAAATTAATATTATTAGCTGAAGGGGAAATTTATAACCAATGAGTTTTGTTATAAGTCCTTTTATCCACACTTTATCGAAAGCCTTTTCTATGCCCAGGAAGCAAGCTCCTGTGACGTGTTTTTTATTACAATTCCAGTTTATTTCGGAAACGAGAAGGCCGATGGCATGAGTAGTTGGGTGCCCATATTTAAAACCAAATTGTTTGGGGCTTATTAAGTCATTGTTTTCAATAATTCTATTGATATTTATATTTATTACTGCCTCCAATACTTTACTAATGTTTGGAAGCAAACTGATCCGACGAAGATTTTTAAGACTGTTTTTTTTCTTTGTTCTTTTTGGGTATAACTATTATTTTGGCGGTTTTCCAAATGGGTGGGAAGTATGCATTGTTCAACATATTGTTGAAAAGCGTACAATATTCTAGAATTATATCAGTTGGAAAATTTTTTAGAATGATATTTGGTATTTGATCTAAACCTGATGACAGTTTTCCCTTCAAATTCGCAAATACATCTGAGAGGTCATTAGTAAGAATGAAGAGTGAGGTTCTTCTCAATTAAGTTACAATCTAGTCCCGCTTCTTGTGTGAGTGGGGATGAAGTAACGGGAATACAAAGGTGACTGATGCTCTCACTCTGATTTGGAAGAAATGATTTTTTAATAGAAGACATTTTAGAGGGATCGCCAGTCTTGATATAAGATAGTTTGAGTTCGAGTTGCTTATTTATATGTATTTTGATGTTGTCCTGTATTAGCTTCTTTATTAGTTTTAGTTTAGATTTTTCGTGTTGTATAGCACTGTAAGAGCAATGTACTTGTAGGCGGTTATAATTTTTTATAATGGTAAGGGTTCTACTTTTTTCTAAAAGTAGAGATTTTAAAATGGGTATGTTTGCGAGAGTGTTAGTGATGCTGCCAGATCTTCTTTTTGGCACATTCCTTTCTGTGGCGGTTAGAATTATTTTGTTTAGTTTGCCTAAGTGATGGTCGATTTCAACGTTTTTCAAGTTCCTATTGTCTGGTGTCCGAGCTTGGTTTTGCAGTTCTGAACTTAGGGTGTTTTTAAATTTTTTCCAGTTGGTTTTTTTATAATCCAACGTTTTTATAACGGAGTTATCCAGCAATGTAAAGAAGCCCGTGCTGTCTCTGCGAGCAATTATTTCTATGGAGTTATGGTCGCTGTCATAGTTAAAGCATCTTAGACAGTTAAACATGTCGTTGTCTTTTTTTGTGTCTAATCTGTTATCGGCAACACAGATGTCTAAAAACGAGTTAGATCTAAAGTATGAAGGAGATACGGAAGCGTACAGGTTGCATCGGTATTTTATATCATTTGACATAAGCCAATTTCTAAGTGCTTTGCCTTTAGGATTTTCTTGTGCATTTCCCCAGTCCGTATGCATACTTTTCAGGTCCCCTGCTAGTATGTAGTAATGATTAGGTAGTTCAAGATTTAGAGCTTCGAAAACTGTATTTAGTTCCGTTTTAAATGCGTCGTTATTATTCCCCGCCGGATAATATGCTGCTATTATATACAAAATGTTATTTGGAAGCATGTGTATTTTAATTATTCAAGTTTCCAAGACTGGTAACCTATCAATTTTATGATTAAAAACTTTCGTAAATTTTATGTTATCTTTGATAAGTATCGCTGTTCCACCACCTCTCATGCCTACCGACCTATCTATCCTTGTTAAGTTGTACCCAAGAAACTTTAGTTTATGTTTCGGGTTTAACTTAGTTTTATTGAGTAATAATATATCTGGATTTCTCTCCTTTAAAAATTTACTTAAGTCTAGTCTTCTGCTTAAATTTATAAGGGAGTTAAAATTTAGAGAAATAATGTTTAAGTTATATTTATTCATAGTTTGTAAGGGCCTAACGCTCATACAGAGTCCATTAAGCCACGAATTGCATCGACTCAGCCAGTCTGCAATTCTAATTGTTTCTGAAGGTTTGTAATTTGTTTACTTAGAGATAATATTGTATTTTTTAGTTCAACTAGAAAATAGTTTTATAGGTTTTGGTTTTTGGGAGTGTCAAAATAGACCTGCGATACTCTAGCTGCGTTTGCATAGCTTATATTAGGATTAGTAAAATTAGAGTTGGTTGTGTGGGTAGCTTTAGCCGTAGCTAAACTTTGTTTTCTCAATCTCATTTTCTGCTGTAGCTCACAGCCTTTGTAGGATGCTGGGTGTCCATGCTTCTTGCATAGTACACAGTAAGGATTTGGTTTTTCTGCAGAGTTTCGTCCAGGAGAAGGGCAGTCTTTGCTGTTGTGTAGCCTACTACATTTCATGCACCTTGCTGCCATATTGCAATTGGCAGCGCTATGGAAAAAGTTTTGGCAATTCCTACATTGTGGAATCTCGGGTCCGCGTAAATGTTCCCATTTGATACAATGGTATAGGTGGAATGTTTTTAATATTGCTTTTCTTTTTTGAATTTGTAATTGTTTTTGCTTCATTTTTGTTATTTACACTTGCAGGTGCCGCTTCGGCTGTTGCTGCGCTAGTTGATGGGTTACTGTCGTTGTTTTGAGAATCAGCTCGTGTTTCTTCGCTGTTTTTGTTTAATTTTTGGAATGCATCATTACACTCTTCCAGATCTTCATCTAGTATTGCATAGTAATTGTTTTTGCAATTTCTTGACATCGTGTTTTCTGTCACGCTATCATTTCTTCTTTTTCTTGATAAGTCATTATTTGCAGTATTTATTATTTTATTTAGCAAAGAGTCAAGCGCATTGCACTCGCACATAGTTATGATTACGATACTAAATAATTAAATTTTCTATTTTTGCACAAGGCAACGAGAAGAACTATATCCGAATACGTGTTGTTCGCTACGTAGTAACGATCAAACTCCATTTAAATTGTATGGTTGGAGGAGTAATGCCCACAGGTCTAAGCGTCCGGTTGGTGACTTTAGCGTCATTAACCATTTAAGCGGCCGATGGTCCGTGATGTATTTTACCTCGGATCCTTCAATGTAGCCACGATACTTTTGGATAGCCCACACTATGGCAAGAGCTTCCCTCTCAATGGTACAGTAATTTTGCTCTGCTTTTGTCAAGAGTCTACTCGCGAATTCTACGGGGTGTTCATCTGGACCCTCCCCCTGGATCAAAACTGCTCCTAATGCGTACCCGCTAGCGTCGGTTTTTATGATGTATGGCATGTTTTCGTCGATTTGTTTTAGAATAGGCGATGTTATTAACAGCTGCGTTAGCTTGTAAAACGCCGCTTGTTGTTCATCTGTCCATACTCAAGATGCATTCTTTTTAGTCAGCTGTGAAAGTGATTTTGCAACATCCGTGAATTGGGGTACAAAACATCTGTACCATGAACACGCTTGGAGGAACGATAGTAGCCCTTTTATATTTTTAGGAGGATTACGCAGAGATATTGCGGTGACATTTTCTGCATATACTCGTATGTCATCTGACGTTAAGATGTGCCCTAGTTACTTAACTTCGCGGCAGGCAAACCGGCATTTCCTTTTATTGACTTTAAGACCAAATTGTTTAATTCGATCGAAAAGCGTTTTGAGCTCTCGGCGATGCTCCCCAAAACTCACCGAGCATTGAATTATATCGTCCAAGTATGCAAATATAATTACGTTGTTTAAAGACATTTTGAGTCGATCAATCAACCGCTGAAACGTTGCTGGCGCGTTTCGTAAACCAAAAGGCATGCGTGTGAGCTTGTACATACCAAACAGCGTAACGAACGCGGTCTTGTCCTTGTCTTCTTTCTTCACACCGATTTGCCAATAGCCAGCCTGTAGATCCAACGATGACATAAAATTTGTAGCTTTTGCTTCATGCAGCAAATCGTCAACCCGTGGAGGAGGATACCGATCCAGCTTGGTAATGGCATTTATCTGTCGGTAATCGATGCAATTACGTATGTCACCTGATTTTTCGGGCCCGATAACCACAGGTGCGGCCCATGGTGATTCGCAATCTACGATAACACCAACCCCCAGCATTTCGGTTATTTCTTTCTTTAACAGAGCCTTTCGCTGCGGTGCCAATCGATATGGTGGCAAAGCGATTGGGAGATGTTCGCCTGTATCGATGCTGTGCACGGCAAATTGTGTTGCGCATGTCGACTCTTCGAAGACTTCATTATGCTGAGATAATAACTTTCCAAGCTCAGCGCTCTGTTGCATAGTTAGATCACCAACATCTATCTTACTTTTCACACTCAATTCAAGGGAGTTCAACGAGAAGAAGTTCTCTTCGCAAAACTTTTCATAGCCGCTAACCTTTAACTTTATTGGATGTGCAAATAGGCGAGATGTATTCTCGGGCGTAGATTCGCCAACTGGGAGTGAATTCTTAAATATTCGCTGTACTTAACGTGGAGAGTAGTCGTTGGAATTTGAACGTTTCTCTGTTACTGATGGCCCACAGTTTACTTCTGGACATATATCCGGAGAATTGGCATCGTTGGTATTAGTGTCACGCCTTATGCCGTAGCCTACGAAGTTTGAATATACGTTTAGAGCCTTAGTTCGAGGCGATTGCCGATTGCTCGTTACCACATGCGCACCAGCTATGTCTATAGCAAACGGTAGACTACTCCCACTTGGAGCGGCGAAATCATATTTTGTTCTGGGTTCATCATACACAATACCAGTATTGTTGTGCCATATTCAGCACAATGTGTGCTTGTTCCAAAAAGTCCGATCCGATTAAGGTGCGATTCTTTGTAGCATTTGGAAGCGATATCATACGAATTTTCCGAACCCTATTGCCGATAGTAATATCGCAAATTGTTGATAACACTTTTTGCGTGGTCGTGCTTCCATCTTCCAATATGACGTCAGCAAAGACATCTTGGAAAACACACCCCTTGCTGGATAATACTTTCTTTAAATTAGCGCTGGCAACAGAAATTTTCGATCTAGTGTCGAAGAGAGCTTCACCTGTCATCTCAAACATCTCTAAGTGAACTAGTGGACTGGATCTTCCAACAATGGTAGTGTTCACCGCATTAAACGCTAGATATTGAGGACTGTCTTTACTGTGCCCGCTCCAATTTGGGCAATTCGCGCGGTACACTCCCGGTGCTCCACAGCCGTAGCATGCAAACGCAGGTGTACGTTTGATTTGCGGCGCTGTTCCGCTTGAACTTGCCACTGTCGATTGTTGCTGAGCCTGCTGCTCCTTTTTCTTTTTTAAACACACGTCCACTGTATTCCCGCGTAATCGGCAGAAAGAGCACCTCTTAGGCCCATCCGCGCGTTCCGCCTTCTCACCTGGTGCCATCGGAAGTTGACTGGATTCGGCCAGAAACAATTCCGCATCACGGCAACGCGATATGAGTTGGTCAAATGTCGAGAATATTTAAGTAAATCTTCCAGTCGGGTGTTGGAGGAGAAAATGTTGCTCGTATCAATTTCATGGCGTCGTCGAATGTTGAAACCAATTCTTTTATTCCTATCCACCAAGTTGCTGCATAGTCTTCGAGCAATAGCGGCATCCCACGTAATGCATCGGCGTCAGAGTCTCTATGTCTTTGTATACTGTTATAGCAGCAAAAAATTCCTCTACCGTTGCTGGATCCCGTTGCCCTTTAAAGAGTGATGTACACTCCAGTATTTGGGAAAATTGTTCGGGTGAAAATGTCGCCATTTGTGCACATTGTTGAGATTCGAGGCCACTAAGTTGGGCGCCAATGAAACGCTATGCCGTTCCTAAGATTATAGGTCATAGGATTGGCAGAGCCAACAATTCCTTATTTTTGTTGTAGCGACCGCGTCTAATCTTCCAAATGGACCTGTCCAATAATCAGGACGAGAGTCGCACACAGAATTGTAGACAATCGAATAAAAACGCGTGTACTAATATTTCGTTTGTATGTATACTTTATTAGTGCTAGTTGACCAAAGCAATATTGGACGAACTAACATTTATGACAGTCAAACGAGAATGGCTCTCAATTACATTGCTTACACACTATTTATAGGCGATCATGACGATGCTGATCGTCAGTGATGCATTTTTAAGGTATTACTGTGTGCAGCACATAGTGGTATTTTCACAAAACATTACGAGTCTACATGTAAAACATTGAACATAACATTTATGGTGTACTACCAGTATAATGAAACAAATATCATTGATGACATTAATCGTGGTTGTTACAATTTCCATAAATTCTTTATAAAGCATTTCATATGGTGCATTTTTTTAAAACCGCATCCAACGTATCCTTAGCCAATTTACAGGTTCGCCACTAGAGTTGTTTAATCTTTTATGAATTGCTTCTTCCAGATAATAATTAATAATAATAAATTTTAAACAAATATTAAATAATAAGTTTTATTTCAGTGGAATTAAAACAGTTTCAAAATTATTATATTTTTTTTTGATTTTGTTAGCTAAGTAATTTTCAAGTCCCCAAAATCATAGCGATTTTAATGATACTAGACTTAAATTGTTTATAAAAAAAGATTATATAGGAATGTGATTATTGTTATCATTAAATCCATTTTTTTTTTTAAATGAACTTAAGCCACTTTCAAAATAAGCGACTCAAATATTTAAAAATATTTCCTGTTGGATTTTCATTTTTCTTATTAAGGGGACTAATTAAAGCATATAAATTTATAAGGTGTAAAATTATATCCATTTACACACTCTGTTTTATGAACGCACCTAGTAATATTCTCAACTGTCGATCAGCTGTATTATTGTCAAAAAATTTAGGTTATTGTACAAATTAAGAAATGTCAAGATTAAATGCAAAATCGAAACTAAAACGTCTTACTAAGATTCTCTTGTTAACGACTTGCTGATGGTGGAGATTTCTGATGACATGATGAAGAAAATAAAGGCATTTATGTTTGCAAGGTTGCATTCCGTTGAGTTTACCACGTAAATTAATACAAATTGTGTAAATGATTTTTCATACAAAATTTTAAAGTTCGTTTACGCACTAGATAAATTTATACGTTTACATATTTTATAAGGCATTTCTAAGGGTTGATGACTCCCCCTATTATCTTTTATTTTATTATTCTGAAAAGTTATCAAATATACTCCCTCTATGGGGGATTATCAACTTTATGCTTTCCTGATTTTATTATATATAGCTTCTTTATTATTTAACATATTTGACAAGCATTTGCTGTTTTTTAACATACAAAAAGCATTATATTATTCTTTTTTAAAAAATTGTATCGAAAAAAATTTATCTTTACATTTTATTATTTCATTTTCGATTAAAAATTTTCCATCGTTTCGTGCTACAGCTATGGCCTTAAATGACTTACAAATAATTTTAATTTTGGATACTTAATGTTGTAAACAACTATAAGACAATTTTTTTTTTGTGCAATGTTAAATTCAAAAACGTTTATAAAATCTGATATTGTTACATTAACTAGCTATTCGCTTATTTTTCCTGACATATCTAAAATTAAAAGATTTAATATTCCTACCTTTGGCAATGTAATTGTTTCCACTGTGTTTTCAAGTTCGATAATTATGAATTTATTTCTTTGCCTTAAGGGATTATTTTCATTAGAACTGCCTTGTAATTGTTTAAGTATTTATTTTTATTTTTATTTATTTATTTATTAAACATTTCTTAATGCATATTTTAAATAAATTACAATATTGAAAGAGCACATTCTATTACTCTATAGCATAAGAAAGGTACATGGCATTTTTTATATTAAATTTTTAAAATAGTATCAAATGCCAGTTCACATATTAAAATTCTTTTTCAGTGTGGGGTGTATAGTTTTTAATAATATTATAGAATAAACTCATAATAATTCAGATAATTAGTTAAGATTACGATAGAGAAACAATTGATAATTCGTTAATTAGTTAAGGTTCCGATAGAGAAACAGTTGATATAGTTAAAAAAGTTAGATATGGCTTACAACAACGTCCTCAGCAAGGCTTCTAGATCGTAGTGGCTAAAACTAATCAGATACATTTTTATTTTATTTTGAAACAGGTTAAGATTTCTTATAACTTGTGCAGAAGTAGGGAGAATGTTGAACATTTTGCACGACGTGTATGTATAAAAACTTCTGAAGTGAGATGTCCTAGCATGCGGGATTTGTACCGATGGAAGCAGATTGCTCCTAAGGTTGTAGACTTCAGAAGGATAACTTTCTAAGTACCCCGATCTAATAAAGAACGTTTTTAGGACTTTAAATAAATATAGATGACGACATGGTAGTATATCTAGTCTCCTAAAGGATATCATAGCGTGAGACCTGTAGTTTGCGCCACATATGCGTCTTATAATTACCTTTTGGAGTGTTACAATGGGTGACAACTTACTAGCCGAGGCGCCACCCCAGCAGGTAATCCCATATTGAAGTTTCGATTGGACTAGACCATAGTAAACAGCTTTTAGAGTGGACATAGTGCAACACTTTTTGAGACGATAGAAGTGACGGGTAGTGTACAGAAAGTAATGTTTTAGTTTCTGAATGTGTGCAGACCAATTTAAATGATTATCGATTATAATGCCTAGGTATTTGAAATTTTCAACAACATCAATCCTGAAGCAGTTACCACTGCATTTAACGTTGGTTGCAAATGAACTTTTCGTGCCATTCAAAGTGCACGCCATATGATGCATGTTAAAACGTGCGCATTCTGCTGAATGAAAAAAAAGATCACAAGCCTCAAATTCTTTGGGAGCAATGCTAAAATACATCAACTTCGTCTTATTACTAACTAGCAGCTTGTGTAAGGCAAATCAAGTCCTCAGCATATGTACATCGTGGCTAATATCACATATTAGTTCGAAGTAACTCGTTGTACTATACGCAATGGCAAGATCATCTGCAAAGGCAGTCGTTTTGCCCTTCAATGGAATTGAAAAAATTGAATTAATATAAATGAGGAACAGTACCGGGCCAAGGACAGAGCCTTGGGGTACGCCCAGATTAACTTCCTGCAGGCTACTGTAGTAACTACCCACTTTAAGTTTTTGTATTCTATTAGAAAGATAAGATGTAAACCATTTGTACATAAAGCCACGAAAACCTGCACTATGTATTTTTTCCAGAAGTATATTCCTGTCTACCATATCAAAAGCTTTTGTTATGTCGACAAATAAACCAGCACAGTTACTTTTACTATCTAGAGCTTTGTACACCTTTGAGCAGAAATCTAGTAGAGCGTCCTCTGTTGAGAGTCTGGATCGAAATCCGAATTGCATGGGGCTAAAAAAGTTCGATTTATCTAGAAAGTTCACAACTCTATTTTTAACCGCCTTTTCAAATACTTTGAAAATCGATGGGAGTAGAGATATGGGCCTGTAGTTACGTGCGTCCCTCTTATCCCCTTTTTTGAAGATCGGGATTACAATGGCACATTTAAGATCATCAGGAAAAACACCCTGAGTTATACTTTTATTGAATAAATGTTTCAGTATATCTACTATATTGAGCGATATTTTTTTTAATAAACTATTTGAAATACCGTCATCGCCGCAAGAGCTAGAGTTGGTCAATGTTTTTATAATTTTAGCGATTTCGAAGCTGGATATGGGGTTAAAAAAGAAACTATTAGTTGCAACTTGGCATAAGGGTAGATTGGCTGCAAACTGACAATCACAAAGGGTTGAACTTGAATTACCAATCGAGGTAAAGTATGTATTAAATTTGTTAGCAACTTCTTCTGGGTCTGTAGTCAGCTGGCTTTCAGCACGTAGGGTAACTGGCTCGTGGCTCCCTACACTGTCCCGGTTTAGGAAACTGTGGATGACGCCCCATTCTTTTCTAGTATTGCCCAAAGCTGAGTTAAACTTGTTTTTAAAAAATGTATCGCGCGTAGTGCGTATTGCTTTATTAGACTGATTGCTAATTTTATTGTAGCGAGAGCGAAGCTTCCTACAATTGGGATGCTTAGCACATTTTTTGCCTAACTTATTTTTGAACTTTATTTTCCTTAATAGATCTCGGGTAATCCAAGGTTTAAGCCGCAGAGTTTGTTTACGCTGACTCACATTAAGAGTGCAGTTATTGACATGCACTTTTAAAGTGTTTAAAAATACACCATAAGCCGCCGATACGTTACTTTCCGCGTACACGTCTGACCAATTTTCGAGAAGAAGTTTGTTATTCAGCATCATAAAGTTTACCTTACAAATCGATTTACGAGCGCGGTTGATACTTGGTTTGCCTGACGTAATACCAGTTAGCTGTATACCAGTCATCGTGTGATCGGTTACTTGCAAGTCCATATTAAGACTTGTACAATTTATATTAGGAAGCGAGTTGAAACGACAAAACGCGTGGTCAATGCAAGTGCCTGAACTTGTTCGTGTTGGTTCATTTATGTAGGATTCCAAACCATTTACCGCCATTAAAGCCAAATATTCGTCGGTAATACTGGAACGATGCAAAATATCCAAATTGATGTCACCAAGAATAAAAAAATTACCCGATTTCGCATTTACCACTAAAGAGGAATATTCTTCAAGGAATAACGAGATAGGTACAGACTAAAGTCTGCATACCCCCAAGAAAACAAATAGTTCGCCTTTGATATTGATGGAAAGCTGTAACGTATCTGCACTTTGTAAGCTATTACTAACTGACGAGCAGTCAAAAGTATCGCGTACAAAATCTGCAACACCTCCTGCACTGTAGCTGTCATTGGTATTTCTATAAAAGTTATAATTGGGGATTTTATAATCTCCTACTTCATACGAAAAAATCCATATTTCAGACAAAAATATAATATCTGGCTTTATACCTAACGCTTCTATATTACCAACGAATACATCGAAATTTTGTCTAAGACTACGTATATTTTGATGGATAACTAATAATTTGTTAGAATCAGTTGAGGGCGAGTTATTCAAAACATTATTGCTAGCGACGATTGGGTTATCATTAGGCAGAACATCTGAGAACATCTTTAAAAGTAAATATAAAAATTAAGAGAAGAGCTAAAATTAGCTAGTTAACTATTAAATGCAAATCATCAAATGTTCTGATACTGACAACCTTCTCATTGTTGCCTTTTTTCATTAGGAAGCTAGATTTCCCTAACCATAAATATTTATATCGTTTCTCTTGTTTTAATTTATATGCCGCAGTACACAAAGCTCGAGTTGATCGTGAGAGAGCATCGTTTATATTTATTTTATTATTGTTGGAGTCATCAAATAGCTTTGCTGACAGCGAGCGCGCTTTTGCTTTTTTTGCGGTCATCACTCTCTTCTTGATTGAATTAGATGAGAAATGCACGCAAACTACGTCACGGGCACACGGAGAGTCATTATTACGTTTAATGCTTTTTACCACGCATTTGTCGAAATCTGTAGGCGCGATTGTGACTCCTAATGTGTCCATAATAATTTTTTGTACACAATCTTCCGCACTGCTGCTGTACTGTTGTGGGATGCCAGTAATTTCAATTGCATTCCCATAATCTCCCTGCTCTCTCCAAATGAGTTTGCTCTCCAATACTGTCACCTTTTTCTTAAGTGCTTCATTCTCCTCTTTCAGCACGCCGAGTGCATTAAGAACATTGGTGTTGACTTCTCTTAGCGCAATTATCTCTTCATATAGCAACTGAAGAGTGATTGCTTTGTTACTGCTGTCGGAGTTTTCGTTAGGTTGTTGACCCGTGTATTTGTCTATCTGCTGTTTTTGATTATTAATGTTGGTATTAGACGCAATGTTTTCTTTAGCATTGCCTTGCCCATTTGCATTACCTGAAGTTGCTTTCGCGGACAGTTGTTGTTGTTTTTTGGCTTGATCCAAACTTGTAGATGCCAAATTTTTTTCCAGCGTCGGAGCAGCTTTGGAGGCATTTGCAAGCCCTGATGCAGTCGCTGGTGGTGGCAGAGGCTGGATGTGCAACGATTTACGACGAGCAACACCACATCCATCACATCTAAATTTGGTGTTGTTGCTTCTCATAAAATCGACATCGGATTTATTTAAATTGACGCACACACAATGAAAAATATATTTGCAGTCGGCACAGGTGACTTTACCACCGTCTGCGCGGTCCACTTTTTGATTGCAGATTTTACAATTCATTATTTGAAGTGAAAACTTAGCGTAAATTTTAATAAAACTTGATTATAATAATAGTGTAAAAAGCGATTTCAATTGCGCGAACCCCACACACACTGAAAACACGTCTACTCTTGACGACAGTTCAAATGATTTTTTTTGGGTTACTTCCGTTATTGTTTTAAATATTTGTGAATTTGTTGTAAAGTGCTTATTATTATTTTCTTTCATTAATATCTGGTAAAATCCAGACTCTAAGTCTGTTTTGGAAAAATATTTATACTTTCCAAAATTGGAAAGTATAACCTCCGGATAAGCCATCGGTAGTTTTTCATAAATTTTATTATTCAATTACGGACTTCCATCATCATTTACTCCTTTCTTTGAACTTTTACTTTCCCTTATGATTCCCTTTTGCAATTAGTTTTGAATTTCACTATTAACAAAACCATGCACCGACACTAGATAAGGGTATTGTTTTGACGAATTTGGCTTTTCCTCAGCTGTATGTATTTCTTACTTTATATCATCACGAAAAGGTAAAGTTAAATTCACATCGTTATGTTTTATTAAAACTTCTTTACTTATTTTTTTCGCAAACTCTCAACCAATTCCTCTTTCAAACTTTCTCCGAATGATATTTTTGAGGAATCTGACCTTAAATTATTTAATAAACTTCCCGTTTTGGAAACTTTATTCTCATCTTGCTTTCTTGTTTTTATTTTATTTTTTTTATTTTACTCGTATTTACTTCGGCGACCTTTTCAGTAGTTATGTTCCCCGAAATGTTTTTTAATAAACGGTTTTTGTTTATTTTGTTGCCGGATTATTTTCGGCTGGCGCCCCATGACAATCGTATCCCAAGGGATTTAAATATCTGTTAAAATTATGAAAATTATTTTTTTGGATCATACTTGTCGGCAGGCGCCTTAGGACTATTCTGTCCCATTGGGTTTGGATTATTTAAATCATCAAGAAAATGATGTTTTCTTCTTTTTCTTTTCTTCTTTCTGTTTTTATTATTGCCATAGATCAAATTTCGGATTCGGAATATCAATCTTGGCCCTATCTTGTTCAAGAAATTGATTCTAATTAAGAGATCGCTCTCTAAATTTTCAATCTCGTACAATCGTTCCTGAACATCAAATAAATTGATATTATGGAAAAAATGGAATGGTTCTTACCCTCAATTAATATTTTAAAGATTCGCCCCGTTTTCCTATCCGATTTGAAAATAGAGGGCAAATTATAATTTACTCTAAAAAAATGGCTTTCACCCAAGTGGTTTATTCTTTCTACCTTTTGTTGAGGTTTCATACTTGTTTGTGCACTCATTCAACCTCTTTGCCCCAGTATTTGTTTGATAACGGGTCTGCATATTATTTCCATTGCCTCTTACCTGCTGCTGATTTGTTTGCACAGGTTTTGCCTATCCATGACCTGTAGTGATGGATCAACGTCCATCGGCTCCATTTTTACCGCATAAAAATTCTGTTCTACATAAAATCACAAAATTATGTTATGAAAATAAAACCAAAATAAAAAACAAAACGTTAAAATTTTTTTAAACGACATTTTCCTCTCACCGGTTTTACCTTGTAGACATTATTAGAACTGCTTAGATGCTGTAATCGAGGTCTCACCTGTTCGACCTCACTACGCAGCGAGGCGGTACGGGCTGCTATGAGTCGTAATACTACATCCATGTTGGATGTGCTATTATTGTTATTTGATATTGACATCTCTGCAAATTTTCTTCTCAACCCTTCCAGCTCAACTTTATCAATTTTGAAAAAAAAATTTTTTTTGGACAATTTGTATTTTTAATGGTTTTCCCTACATCTTTCGCAATGTTCTTGCGCTTCTTGCGTTCTTGTATTCGCTATGTTCTTGCTTCAAACATCTAGCTACCTCACTTATTTTTAAATGAATTCGCTCGACCTCTCCATTTGTAGTGCTATGCAATTTGTATGTTAGTTTGCTTGCTTCAACCCTATTGGTGTTCGCTGCCCTCCTGTGCTTATTGTTACGTACTCAAATGGCTTCAAAGATATCCAACGTTGGCAACGTCTCGGTTTGACGTGCAATACTTCAATTTGTTTTTTTTTTCGATATGTATTACTTTTTCCCTTTACGGAATACTGTTTTTTTCTTGATGATGAGTTTTTTCCTTTTCTTCCTTTTCAAGGAATACTTGTTGGATTCTTTTTTGTGATTCATTTGGTTTCACTTTTCTCGCATTTGACGCGATACTTGTTGGCTAAGTTCCTTGGTTTTGTAATATAGAGACTTTTGTCTCTTTTAAACTATTACAGTGGATTTTTTGTTTGGTCCTGCGGAGACTTAGCAGTCTCCTGGCAGGATCGCCACTTAACTTCTGCTCGTTTAGCAGAAGCTTTTTAAAAACTGAGTTGTACTTTCCCGGCGCTAGCAGCAAATGAAACACAATATTCTCTTTAGCCATTGTCGCGTACGAGCACAAGATAAAAACTTAACCTGAACTTTATAAATTTCATAAATTTATACAATGTTTTACTTAGCTCTAGATTTTTATACTCAGTTGCGTTTATTGACGCAAAATATAACTTTAGAAAAAAACTTTGTAAAATGGGTGTGACACCTACCATATTAAGTAGAATGAAATGAAAAAGTTCTACAGGGCCAAATAAAAAACCCTTGAAATCTTGGAAGGATAACTGTTCGTGGTATTACATATATAAATAAATTAGCGGTACCCGACAGATGATGTTCTGGGTCACCCTGGTCCACATTTTGTCGATATCTCGAAAACGCCTTCACATATACAACTACCACTACTCCCTTTTAAAACCTTCATTAATACCTTTAATTTGATACCCATATCGTACAAACACATTATAGAGTGACCCCTGGTCCACCTTTATGGCGATATCTCGAAAAGGCGTCCACATATAGAACTAAGGCCCACTCCCTTTTAAAATACTCATTATCACCTTTCGTTTGATACCCATTTCGCACAAACAAATTCTAGAGTCACCCCGGGTCCACCTTTATGGCGATATCTCGAAAAGGCGTCCACCTATAGAACTAGGCCCACGCCCTTTTAAAATACTCATTAACGCCTTTCATTTGATACCCATATCGTACAAACAAATTCTAGAGCCACCCCTGGTCCACCTTTATGGCGATACCTCGAAAAGGTGTCCACCTATAGAACTAAGACCCACTCCCTTTTAAAATACTCATTAACACCTTTCATTTGATACCCACATCGTACAAATAAATTCTAGAGTCACCCCTGGTCCACCCTTATGGCGATATCTCGAAAAGGCGTCTACCCATAGAACTAAGGCCCACTCCCTTTTAAAATACTCATTAACACCTTTCGTTTGATACCCATATTGTAAAAACGCATTCTAGAGTCACCCCTGGTCCACGGTTATGGCGATATCTCGAAAAGGCGTCCACCCATAGAACTAAGGCCCGCTCCCTTTTAAAATAATCATTAACACCTTTCATTTGATACCCATATCTGTAACGACAGCCTGTCTCCATACTGGCTTAAATGAGTGGCAGATTATATATGCGTCTATGTGTTTATGTGTTTTGTATCCAGGTCCATGCCTTAGCCGCAATGTTGCCATTAACCTAATAACCAGGCATGCTTAACGAACGAAACGATATCATTTCGTTACGATAATCAACGTTAATAAACGAAACGAAGTCATTTCGTTTCGTTTATTAACGTTAAGAACGACAAATTAACGTTAATTTGACGATCTTAACGTTAATAAACGAAACGAAGTGACTTCGTTTCGTTTATTAGCGTTGATTATCGTAACGAAATGATATCGTTTCGTTCGTTAAGCATGCCTGCTAATAACATTGTGTATTGACAACATTGTATCTATAGTGAACACAATGTTGCAGCGGAAATAAGATGTTGCGCGTTGGCATCAGGTTGTTAGCAGCAGTCACTATGTTACTAACAACCTAGCAACATTGATGAATGCCATGAATGTATGAATGTATGAGTGCCTGATTGTATAGATGGAAAATACGGGAAAGCCGAAAAAAAATTTGGCATGGGATGGTAAAAATTTTAAGTTTCTGGGTAACGTTCCTTACCACGGCAGTGGCTATAAGAAGGGGAAAAATTAGTAAACGGGCCAAAGTCTTGTTTTAACAGTGTCCAGTGCAAGTCTAGTGGTGATAGTCAAAAGTGAAGTGCGCGCTTTTAAACGAAAGTGAAAAAAAAAAGTTCACAAAGTTTGTAGTGCGCGAATTTAATCGCATTTTTGAAAAATTTGTGCGCGTCGGAAGTTTTCGCGATACGTAAAAAGGGATAGCAGTTTCCAGCAAGCATATGCTGCGAAAGGTAAGATATGTCCACTCTGGTTTTTTTTGTTGGTACAGGCATGCTTGACGGGAGCTGGGTCTCCAACCTGGCATATCTCGCAAGCAAGCCAAAAGAAAACTTGCATCGACATATATATCCCTGTATACAAATATATGTATGCAGACGAATATATGACTATGCAGACAAGAAATCCATAGGCAATTATGTATATGTACGGGCGCATAGATACAATTTTTTCTTAGGATTCTGATAAAAAAAATTTCATTGACATCTCATTACAGAGCACACAATTTAGTCTCCGTTGGAAAAGACCTACTGGGCGCTGGTTTTGGCTACATACCGCCCGGCAACAACTATCACGTACTACACTACATTTTTAATTTGGTGGCGCACACTACAACAACAACCACTACAGCACTTTTTATTGGCAACGTGCGGCCACAACAAGCACAACAGCATCTTTTTTATATTGGCGGCGTAACGCCCAACAACAACAATATTATATTGGCGACATACCGCTCAACAACAACTACAAGAAATTGGCAACTTTGAATATAGCAATTTTCATCGGCGGCATTGGGCCGCAACAACAACAACCATAGCCATCTCGGCAACAACTACCACGCACTACACTACAATTTTAAATTTGTGGCGCACACCAACAACAACAACAAATTCTTCGTACAAATTCTTCAAAAACACAATAAAAATTGTCAACATCGATATCAATTTTCACCGGCGGCATTGGGCCGCAACAACAACAGCCACAACACCATACACAAAAAAAAAAAATACAAGACGATTTTTGGCAAAGCAGACAATAGAGCAAAACACTAGCAACAACCACAACAAAGCTGGTAACAACATTTTTATATTTTTTTGGGGCTAGTTCACATACTTTGGCAACATAAACAACAACAAACACTGGCGGAGGGAGGAGCTTTTCAAACAACACATTTAGTCATATTATGAAATTTGTATATTTGGGATATATTATTACGTTTATTTAAATATTGGTATAAGGGTCATAATTTTAACAGGGAACGGGCAAAAGGGTTAGTTAATTTCGGGGCCAAGCATTTATTTTTCGAACATAGAATTTTTGAGTTTTACCTTAACTCCATATTTCAGGAGTTAATGGTGGCACTTTTGCCTCCATCACTTTTTTCTCTTCGTTTCTTCATTTTCTTCTTTTTTTTAATTTTTCTACTTCAGTTTGACATTTAATTTTTGTTTGTATTTTTATATCTCCATCTTCTACCATATACACATTTTTCTTTTGCACATGGTTTCTGTTACCTATGGTAGCACCAAATAAGAATCTTTACATTTTCGAATTTTTGCCATTTTTTTTAATTTTTTTTGTACTCACTCTTTTATGATTATTGACAATATCAATACCAATATAATCCTTTTGTTAGCTTCATACCCCGAAATTATGCATTTGATAGGGTGTCTGCCGCACTAATACATTTTTCCTCGGCTAATATACTTTTTCTTATATTTTTACATTTAATTATCGCGCTGGTAGATTTGATACTACCAAAGCGCTCAATACTAAAGACCACTAGCGAATGATCTTGGCTGAGTGGTTGAGTGTGGCTAAAGTGAGCGTTGCCTAGGGTACATATGTATGTTTGAGTTTTTCTGTTTCAGCTACTCAACTGCAGCGGCGCCGCTGGATAAGAAGAGTAACTTGGTGAGTGTTTTGAGTGAAACATTGAAATTTATCAAAATACACCTGTTTAGTTGTATGAACATGTGTTAGCGCAGATTCCTGCTCTTGCAAAAATAGAACAGGAATTAGCAAATCAGAAAAATAAAAACAGATTGCAACGAACATATGTAGATGCATGAAAAACGTCACAAATGTACATTTGCACTTACATACGTACCTTTTGTTTTCATATACACATAAATTCTTTTACTTTGATGACCTACATTTTCTTTGTACATAATTGATCTTGTGTTTACTTGAGTGGTTGCGGTAGGTCAGGGATTAGGGTTTTTGAATTTTTGTTTCTTTGTTTACACCTACATCATACTTTATTTGAATTCTGAATCGTTAGACTTTAAGATATGGGCTGGTAGGATAGCGCATGAGGGTGGCTCATAAAATTGATTTTTTTTTTTTCAGAAATAAGCAAGGGGGAGCCTTCCTGTTTTACTCATTTTTTCCTTTTACAAAAAATTGTATTTAATCTAATTGAATTGAAATCTTATATTATTATTTTACGTTGTTTCTTTTAAAAATTAATTTTAAGCGGTTTTTTTTGTTTATAGCTTTGGGTTACATTCGATAGATTAGATACCTTTCGAGTGGTAGGGAAATTATAACTGGCTTTAGCCAACATTCGTAGCATATATGTATGAATAGCATTTAACCTTCGTTTGTTTGAATTCTTTGGGTACTGCGTAGATTTCCCTAAGGGTGAATATCTACGTATTTGTAACTAACTTTGTAATTGCATTGATGAAGTTATAATTTTGTATAATTTGTAAGGAGATTGGATAGTCAGATAAATACTAGGGTATTTCTGGCAGAGCCTTTTTATATTTTTTTATTTTTGAAGAATTGTAAATTAAAATGTTTGGATGAAAATATTGTCTTGAAATATGCAGGGCTAAGTCCATATTTTTGGTGTTGGTTTTGCGCTTGTGCGTGGCAAGGTAAGGTGAAGGTGAGTGATAGGGAAATAACTTGTTGACGGACGGACAAAGCAAGGTCAGGTTTGGGGGCACTGTAAGTAGATAGGAGACAGCACAGTGCCCACGGGGAGGGTAGACTTCACCTGACGTGACAGGCCTTCATCTTTTTCTACCCCTTACGCTTTCCCCTCTATAACTTTGCCCCTTACGTTTATTTCTATCTTTTTAAGCTTTTTCTCTCCTTGCTATACATATGCAGGTATGAACCCTTTTTGTTCATGTGGCTGTGGGTGAGGTCGGTGGTGCAATACCCCGCCCAAAACGACGAGCTAGCCTGGGCCCGCAAGCATACCTGCTTGCCGCCGCTCCTCACCACCCAAACAAGCCAGGCACATAACAATGGCACCCAACGCTAATAGCCCGCTAATCTTTTTAGTTTTTTGTCTTTCCATTTAGTTAATTTTTTCAGTTTTTTTTTATCTACATTAACTCGCTTTAATTCTTTTTAGTTCCCTAAATTTTCTTTCAGTTCTTAGCTTTGGTATTCCCAACGCTTAATAGCCCGATCCTCTTTTATTTCCCACATTTTTCAAATAACCTCTATTTTTCACTATTCTTTAATCTTCCCACTTTTCTTCTAGACTTCCTTCCTTTTTTTTATCTCATGTTCCATCCAAACCCAATCCCTATTTCCGTATTTTGACAGAACAGGGACCGTCATGATGGCAACGCCAATTGGGCTCGCCTGGTCGACAAGTGTCATCATGGCAAAGGTATAGGGAGTGGCTGAGTGTTCATGCCAGGGTTCCTTTTCCGGGTTTCTACAACTTGATTAAGTGGTACCTGGTATGACACTTAGCTAGATGACGGAAGTTAGCAGGAGGTCATGGCGGGCTGTTTAAGCTACCTTACCGGGAATCCAGCACTGCCGGTAAGTGAGGTTTGCAGCCGTCGCCACGATAGTAGGAGAGGAGGTGTGGCATCCACTCTTAGGGATAATCCCATGAGCTTGATGTGCCACACTTCCACGGACAGCATGACGGCGGACTTGACACTAGATGTTTAGATACGGACGAACACGCTGCCTTAACCGAACCTTCGCCAAGGTAGCACCACACACACCAAGATATATACACTCAGTTTCAGTAGTGATTTTGTGTTTTTTTGCAAATTTCAAATTTGATTTTTTTTGAATCTTGGCTCTCAGTGACAATTTTTATTGTTGATTATTTGCTTATGAAGATAGTTTCGAAATATTTTTTCTGAAATTGCGTTTGAAAACTTTCGAGTTTTTTTATCTACATCGTTCTTAAGTTTGTTTCATACTTGCCTTCCATTTTTGTTATTACAAAAAAAAAAAAATTACAAACACATACATACGTTGAAAATCGTACACACTTCAATTTTGTAGGTGTTAGCATATTCTATAAATTTCAGAATATCTTTGAGTTTTTTTTGTCATACCTAGCACTAAGTTTTTATTGGTCTATTGTACTTTTGATCTTGGGATTTGGGTGAATTTTTTTAAATTCCTTTCTAGGCATTTAAGACATAAAATTTCAGTTTTTTATATATCCACACCATCACTTGAATTCTTATATACACAAATATACATACAAAAAAGTATATTTCTTGTATACATACATAAAGAATTCCTTTATTGGTTTCTTTATATTATTTATTACTTTTATATTTTTTATTGGGTTTGGGCGAATTTACCTACTACCTCTGTTTGTTTTATATGTACTTTTCGCTTCGATCGGCAAATACATACAGATTGTTTATATTGAAATTTTTTATTTGGATCTTTTCTTATAATTTTTTTTTTCCATTTGGGTTGTCTGTCGGTGGGGACTTGCGGTTTGGATATCGTGTCCTTGGATATATTAGGGTGTCTGTGGGTTCAGTTTTCAACCAGATCGACACTGGTATTCCGAGGGCCGTCGACTTTGTGCCCACAGACTATTTTAATAAGTGCGCTTCGCGGATCTTCGGATCTTTTGGCCCTGAACGCCCGATTAGGATCTCTGTCGCGAACGGGGTGTCAGTCAGTGAGGCTGAAAATTCATTGAACTTTTCCCAGAAGATCGATTTGGTGTGCCAAATGTCGGATAGCGGTGATGAGGGTGCCCGAGGGGGCGATGTTCCGGTGATGAGCGCACCAGTAGGGGATCCCAGAGATCTTAATGCCCCTCTTCCTGAAGCCATCCACCAAGACACCAATGTCGAACAACTGAGCCGAATGATGGCTATGCTGCCGCAACAACAAGACTTGGTTGTTCAAATGTCAGGGGAGGTCAGGAGCATTAAGACCAATGTTGATATCCTTGGGGGTCGCGTAGCGGATATGGAGGCTTCCGCGCAACCTTCGGGACATCGGTCCGCCGTGGCATCAACGCCACAACCTCAAAACCAGAGGGGGGAAACTACTGCTCGCGACGGTAAGCCGAATACAAATCGGACTGCCGAGCGAGACGGTGGTAACCCTCCAAGGTGGAAAAAATTGGATTTGGACAAGTGGCACATCAAATTCGATGGGACAAACAAGGGAATGAGCTTCGAAAGCTTCGCATTCCGGGTAGAGAGAATGCGGGAACAACACAACATCTCCTACTACCAGTTATTCACGGACTTTCACTGTTTGGTTTCCGGCGGTGCCTTGAAGTGTTATTGGCAGGTGCTTGAAGACCATTCCGCTGATCGTGATTTTGGGTATTTTGGTCTGAAAGCAGAACTGCTAAGTCACTTAAAGTCTGCCGAGTCAGACTACGAAATCATCCGTGAGATAATGGAAAGGAAACAGCAACCCGCAGAAGATTTCGACTACTTTTATAGCGAAGTCCACAACTTGTCTTTCCGTTTGCGGAAGAGGATCCCTGAGAGGGAGTTGGTTGGCATCATCAGGGGCAACCTCAAACCGTACCTGGCCAACTTGACCTTCGCCATAAAAATGGACTCGTTGGCGGAACTCAAGGCGGAATGCAAGAGAGCCGAAAAACTTATTAAAGAGAATAAGAGTAGGACTAGGGTAGTTAACGAGGTCGATTTTGAGCAGTCAAGGGTAGGAGAGGCAACAAAAGTCGAAGCCTTTGATAGGAAACCCCAGTACCAGTCACAACCTCAACCCCTACACCAAACCCCAACCAATCCCAGTAGTGTTCGTCCTTCTGTTAGTCCTGCGTCTAAGTCGACTGTGAATTCCTTTTGTGCTTCTCCCTTCCACTTAATGTTGTGTTTTGCGTATGGTATGCCGGTGGATCACTTTATGAAAAACCCGGCAGAAGCACGAAAACCAAATAAATGCTCGTCCTCGTTCCAGAATATGATATGTTTTGCGTGTGGAAGTGATTCGTCCTTTTGTGTTTTTAAACCGAATCAGGGAAACCCCAGGCTGGCGGAGTTGACCGGGGACTTCAGTCAGAAAACAGGCAACCCGGTAGCACAACTGTAAAGATTTTGAGTAGGGAAGAGGGAGATAGAAGAGTTGAAAAGGTAGAGGGAAAGTTGAAAAAGCGCGAGGTAAAAAGATTACACCAGAGAAAGGTAGAATATGAAGAAGCTAGGAGAAGAATTTTTTGTGAAACAATAGATATTAATAGAAAGAAGAGAAATTTTAAGAAAATAGAGAAAAGGCGTGAGGGGAGGAGATATTTTAAACGGCTTAAAAGTAAAATAATTGCCACCATAGTCACCGTGAAAGATTATAATAAATTTTTTGCAAAAACCACTATAGAAGGTCAGGAAGTATTGGCTCTCTTGGACTCAGGGGCGAGCGACAGCTGCTTAGGCAAAGACTCAGCTGCACTCCTTCGGGGAAAGGAAGCCTTGATTGTGCCAATAAAGGGCCAAAATATTCGAACTGCGAACGGGGAGGAAACCGCCGTGGTAGGGGTCATAAAGTTACCAGTCGAGTGGGATAATACGACCAGAGAATTAGAATTTTTGATAGTTCCTGATCTGCAACAGGAAGTATATTCTGGGATATATTTTTGGCAGGCCTTTGGTATGAGTGTTGTGAGTAAAGGTATGAATGGGAATATGTGTCCAAATCTTGCCAATGTGGCGGAGCTCGTGCTCGCCGAGGGTGACTTGTCTTTCGACGCTGTGCAGCACGTTTTGACGCCGGAGAAAAATGCAATGTTGGAGCGTGTGAAGGCCCAATTCCCGTCCTTCGCCGTATTAGGGTTAGGCCAAACAGATAAGGAGGAACACGTCATCGAGGTGGTTGACTAGAATCTGCCAGTAAAGCAGCGCCATTACCCGATTTCACCAGCTATTCAAAAACTAATATATGCGGATCTGGACAGGATGCTGAGCATGGGCGTCATCGAGGAGTCCAACAGCAGTTGGAACTCTCCAGTCTCGCTGGTGATCAAAGGGACCAAAAACCGTCTGTGCCTCGACGCCCGAAAAGTCAATGAAAGGACGATAAAGGATGCCTACCCATTACCCCACATCGACGGAATACTTAGCCGATTACAGAATACCAGGTATCTCCGCCATCGATTTGAAGGACGCTTTCTGGCAGATTCCTCTGGAGAAGAAGTCAAGGGAAAAGACTGCTTTTACTGTCCCTGGCCGACCCCTTTACCAATTTACTGTCACGCCTTTCGGGTTGTGCAATGCAGCACAACGAATGTGTCGTCTCATGGACAAGGTCATTCCGGCCGCTTTACGTGAATGTGTTTTGGTTTATCTTGACGATTTGTTAGTGTGTTCGGTAGATTTGGAGTCACATATGTGTTTGTTGGAAAAGGTCGCTCGGTGTCTTCGTGAGGCTAAGTTAACTATAAATGTAGAAAAGAGCAAGTTCTGTTTCAAAGAAGTTCGATATCTAGGGTACGTGGTCGGGGACGGATGCATTAGGACAGATGCCAATAAAGTGGTGGCTGTGAGGGACTTTCCAGTTCCGAAAACCCCGAAGCAACTACGACGGTTCCTGGGTATGTCAGGCTGGTACCGACGTTTCATACAGGATTATGCGACTATTGCAGCTCCGCTGCACGACTGCCTCAAAATGGACAAAATTAAGAAATTCACTATGACTGACGAAGCGATGAAATCTTTTGAAATTTTAAAGCAAAGGTTGATTTCTGCACCGGTGCTCACACATCCTGACTTTAACAGTCGTTTTTATATTCAATGTGATGCATCAACTGACGGAGCGGGAGGGGTTTTGTTCCAACTAGACGATGACCAGAACGAAAGACCGATTGCCTATGTTTCGGCAAAACTAAATAAAGCGCAGAAAAACTACAGCATAACAGAACTAGAATGCTATGCTGCGATCCTGAGTGTTAAAAGATTCCGACCTTATGTGGAAGGAACCCCGTTCACCATCATAACTGATCATGCCAGCCTCAAATGGCTCATGAATCAGAAAGATCTTTCGGGGAGGTTGGCAAGGTGGAGTTTGAAGCTCCAAAGTTATGACTTCGATATTCAACATCGAAAAGGTGCGCAAAACGTGGTTCCCGACACACTCTCACGAATGCACATGGACGAAATACAGACGAATGACAGAACCATAGACGTGTGTCTCGAGTCACCGTGCTTCGAGTCGGAGGAGTATACGGAGTTAAAAAAGACGGTGACCGAGAACAAGGACATACTACCCGACCTATGTGTATCGGACGGTTAAGTGTATAAACGGACGCAATTCGACCGGGGGGATGACCTTATGGCGGACCAGATCTGGAAGCTTTGGGTACCGTCGTAATTGCGACCGGGCTGGTAGAGTCTTCCCACAGCTCATCGTCCGCTGGTCATGGTGGCATTCACAAAACACTATCCCGACTACGTCAAAAATATTACTGGCCAGGCATGGCCAGCGATGTATGTGTATTCGTTAAAGACTGCGAAACTTGCAAAGCAAATAAGATACAAAACGTTTTTAAACAACCGTTAATGGGGAAACAAAAAGTCAGAGAACGACCTTTCCAGCGTCTTTTTATTGATTTTATGGGCCCCTATCCTCGTTCAGTGATGGTAACATGTATGTCTTTGTTTGTCTAGATCACTTTACTAAGTTTGTGTTTTTAAAACCTATTAGAAGGGCCACTTCAGCTGAGGTAGTCAAGTTTTTGGGAAAGGATGTTTTTCATGTTTTTGGCGTGCCCGAATACGTACATTCGGACAACGGAAAGCAGTTTGTTTCTGAGATGTTCGGTAACTTTTTAGAGAAATATGGCACAAAACATGTAAAAACAGTCTCTTATTCACCTCAGGGTAACGCTGCGGAAAGAGTAAGCCGATCTGTCCTACAGATCATTATATCATTTATAAAAGAGAATAAGAAAAATTGGGACAAATGCGTCAGTGATGCCGCATTTGCACTCCGCAGCGTTACACATGCAGCAATCAACTTGTCGCCGTACTACGCCACTTACGGCATGCCTATGATACAGCATGCTGCATATGAGCTATACCGAAAGCTGGCAGCGGTGAAGGATGCTGATTGCGAGGTAGAGGCCCCAGGTGATAAACTGCAACTAATTCGGAACAACATTATGAAAGAGCTGAAGTTGGCCCATGAAAGAAGCCAAAAGGTATACGACACTAGAAGTAGAGATGTGCAGTTTAATATTGGACAATTGGTATATCGCCGAAACTTTAAGCAAAGTTCTCAGGCCGAAAACTATAACGCCAAGCTAGCTCCGAAACAAGTAAAATGTATTGTACTTAATTCCATAGGGAATTCAATGTATGAGCTTGGCGACAGCAATGGGAAAAAGATCGGCGTATACCACGCTAAAGATATTTTTGCAAAATAGTTTAATGTTTTTTTCTGTAGTGCCAGTCCTTTTGTTATATGTTATTTATTTATTAATTGACGTAGTCTATTTATTTATTTAATGACGTATTTTATTTATTAACTCATTGACGTATGTAATTATTTTATTAAATTATTTGATTCTTCTTGACTTTTTATTTATTTGATTATATTTGCATTTATTTAATTTATTTATTTGATTTATTTATTTATCTTACATTTTTTTACCTACTCGACTATATGATCTGTGATATTTTTTTTATAAATTTGTTTTGCCATCTGTGATATTTTATTTTATAAAATTTTTTTTATAATTGTTCTGCTAACTGTGATATTTTATTTTATTTTATTTTTTTATTAATTTTTTATCTGTGATATTTTATTTACTATTAGATATGTAGAGTAGTATCTGTGATATAGGTTTAAGTAGCAGCATTAGCCCAGTGATTTAGTTCGTAGCTAAACAGTACAAGAGTTTAAAGGCGTGAAGAAAATAGGCCCGGCATTGAGTCGTGGGTCGAGGCCACACGTTGGACGCGAAAATAATACTTAACAGGCTGCGTTTGAATTCTTTACACACACGCTCCATAGTGCAGGCACCATCGGCGGTTGCGAGCCTGTAACGACAGCCTGTCTCCATACTGGCTTAAACGAGTGGCAGAGTGAATATGCGTCTATGTGTTTATCTGTTTTGTATCCAGGTCCGTGCCATAGCCGCAATGTTGCCATTAACCTAATAACATTGTGTATTGATAACATTGTAGCTATAGTGAACACAATGTTGCAGCGGAAATAAGATGTTGCGCGTTGGCATCAGGTTGTTAGCAGCAGTCACTATGTTACTAACAACCTAGCAACTTTGATGAATGCCATGCACCTATGTGTTTGTTTTGTTCTGTATTATGTATGCGGATGTGTATGTGTGTAAGGCTATGAGCGCGTGAAAATGTATCTGTGTAGGTGTTCATTTGTGGAGCGGTAAGCGTGTGAATGTATGAGTGCCTGATTGTATAGATGGAAAATACGGGAAAGGCGAAAAAAAAATTTGGCATGTGATGGTAAAAATTTTAAGTTTCTGGGTAACGTTCCTTACCACGGCGGTGGCTATAAGAAGGGGAAAAATTAGTCAACGGGCCAAAGTCTTGTTTTAACAGTGTCCAGTGCAAGTCTAGTATTGATAGTCAAAAGTGAAGTGCGCGCTTTTAAACGAAAGTGAAAAAAAGTTCACAAAGTTTGTAGTGCGCGAATTTAAGCGCATTTTTGAAAAATTTGTGCGCGTCGAAAGTTTCCGCGATACGTAAAAAGAGATAGCAGTTTCCAGCAAGCATATGTTGCGAAAGGTAAGACATGTCCACTCTGGTTTTTTTTGTTGGTACAGGCATGCTTGACGGGAGCTGGGCGGGATTCAAGAGGTTGTGTAGCGCAATATATAGCTTCTCCAACCCAATTGTCAACCTCACCTTCGAGCGGCGAATCCCGTTTCACTAACAGACGAGGCTCTGGCGACCCCAAGCTCCTCACGGCACTTGAGGGTGGGGAGGGAGGGATGGCCTGAGGGTTTAATGTGGCCATATAAATCGTTCCCGAGATGGTCGGGCCAGCACCTTAATGGTGCTGTGTTACCGGAGCGTATCGGATCTGTATCCGACAAAGGACCATCACATCGATAACACTCCCCAAAGCCTTCGGGGAGTAACCTAATCGCTACAACAACAACAACAACAACACGGGAGCTGGGTCTCCAACCTGGCCTATCTCCCAAGCAAGTCAAAAGAAAACTTGCATCGGCATATATATCCCTGTATACAAATATATGTATGCAGACGAATATATGACTATGCAGACAAGAAATCCATAGGCAATTATGTATATGTACGGGCGCATAGATAAAATTTTTTTCTTAGGATTCCGATAATAAATTTCATTGACATCTCATTACAGAGCACACAATTTAGTCTCCGTTGGAAAAGACCCACTTGGCGCTGGTTTTGGCTACATACCGCCCAACAACTATCACGTACTACACTACATTTTTAATTTGGTGGCGCACACTACAACAACAACCACTACAGCACTTTTTATTGGCACAACAGCATCTTTTTTATATTAACGGCGTAACGCCCAACAACAACAATATTACATTGGCGACATACCGCTCAACAACAACTACAAAAAATTGGCAACTTTGAGTATGGCAATTTTCGCCGGCGGCATTGGGCCGCAACAACAACAACCATAGCCATCTCGGCAACAACTACCACGCACTACACTACAATTTTAAATTGGTGGCGCACACCAACAACAACAACAAATTCTTCGTACAAATTCTTCAAAAACACAATAAAAATTGTCAACATCGATATCAATTTTCACCGGCGGCATGGGCCGCAACAACAACAGCCACTACACGATACACAAAAAAAAAAAAAAAAATACAAGACGATTTTTGGCAAAGCAGACAATCGAGGAAAACACTAGCAACAACCACAACAAAGCTGGTAACAACATTTTTATAATTTTTTGGGGCTAGTTCACATACTTTGGCAACATAAACAACAACATAAACTGGCGGAGGGAGGAGCTTTTCAAACAACACATTTAGTCATATTATGAAATTTGTATATTTTGGATATATTATTACGTTTATTTAAATATTGGTATAAGGGTCATAATTTTAACAGGGAACGGGCAAAAGGGTTAGTTAATTTCGGGGCCAAGCATTTATTTTTCGAACATAGAATTTTTGAGTTTTACCTTAACTCCATATGTCAGGAGTTAGTGGTGGCACTTTTGCCTCCATCACTTTTTTCTCTTCGTTTCTTCATTTTCTTCTTTTTTTTAATTTTTCTACTTCAGTTTGACATTTAATTTTTCTTTGTATTTTTATATCTCCATCTTCTACTATATACGCATTTTTCTTTTGCACATGGTTTCTGCTACCTATGGTAGCACCAAATTAGAATCTTTAAATTTTCGAATTTTTGCCATTTTTTAAAATTTTTTTTTGTACTCACTCTTTTATGATTATTGACAATATCAATACCAATATAATCCTTTTGTTAGCTTCACACCCCGAAATTATGCATTTGATAGGGTGCCTGCAGCACTAATACATTTTTCCTCGGCTAATATACTTTTTTTTTATATTTTACATTTAATTATCGCGCTGGTAGATTTGATACTACCAAGTGTAACACCCTGCTTTCCAATTTATAAGCAACCTTGCGTTCGAATCTATGTAGCAGTATCCTGCAACCCTGAATGTACTAACGAACAACATCAATCTAGCATGGCAGTATTCTTTAAGACGCGATTAAGAGCGGCCACTCGTATTCATACGTTCAAATATTAAATCAGTCTTGTTATGTAAATTAACTGTTCAGTGTAACTAAACTCAATAAATATCTTATTTTGTTTGTAGTACTAAAACCAAGAAGCAATAGTCGAATCTTTGCTTTCAGTTCAGAAGTAGGGACGACCGGCCTTAAATCGAATACGAGTGGCAAAGTTAAGTGCGCGCGCAAGTAGAATACTCAAACGGTGTAATTTTTGCACAAACGGCTCCGTCGAAAACGCTTAAGCGACGGCAAACTCGCCATTTCACCAAAAACCGATTAAAATTCGCAAAGTGTTGTGCAAAAAAGCATAACCCAAATCGTTTAACAAATGGGTACAGTAGAAGGTTAACCCAAATGTTGAGAATATTCGAGAATTGATTGCCCCCTACGCAGGGGAAATCACAGTTATACCAACGTCGGTAAAATTTTCCGTGGATACTCTCCACTGGGGAAATAAAAAAAAAAAGCGAAGGTGAAATATTTGCGTTTGACTGACACGATCAACGCATAATGTACAGACAGTTTTGAATGCGCATAAACGCAGAAAGTGCGAACGAATACGATATGTTTACATGAGCTTATGAGAACGGGTGTGCATAAGCAAAACGAAAATCAACGATTAGCGAACACAACGAGTAGAAAATAAACGTCAAAGCTAAAAACGTAAACAAAAATAAGCAAAACGAACGAGTGTCAAATAAAGAGTAATTATCAACATATAGAACATAAACGTACAAACGAAAAACGTAAACAAAATAAAAGAATCGTAACGAATTGTATAAAAGCTTGTAATGTTATGAAAACGCGATCACAACAATACACGGAAATGTCAGTTGACGAAACAATGTCGGTTAAGATTTCAGATCTGCGAATCGAGCAACTTAAATCGATACTAAATCAAAAAAGTTTGCCAACCTCAGGCACTCGCGCCGAACTTATACAACGTTTATGCGATAATACAGATTCCGATGAAATTCAGCTACCTAGCGGACAAACGGGTATTGCAAGTGCTAATTTGCAGGCGCAAGTAAATGAGTTACGTGTTAGTATAGACAATATTCTATCGTTATTGCAACAAGGTATGCAAACTGCAAATAACAATGAAAACAATCGTGGTACCGATACTCCACCAATTTCGCAGGTTAGAAACGAGCGGCAGAAGTCAAACGGTCAAAGAGATAAGCGAGACAATTAACCGTGGAACAGTTCACAGATCGCGTTAGTAGTGTCGTACGAGCATACCAATTCGACGAGAAGCGTGTTTTGTTAGCCGTTTATAGCAGACTGCGCGGTGCGGCTCGTATGTGGCTCGACTCATTGCCAAGAGTACACACTACGTGGAATGAATTCTCGAAAGATTTGGTAACAGAATTTGGCATCCATCTCCACGAGGCGCAAATTCCCCGCGCGATAACGTTCGGAAAACGAGTGAGCGAATGAATGACTATTGTTTTCGCATATATGCTCTCGGTAAACAGTATCACTTAAGTGAATCTGCAATAATTAATTATATCCGCGGAGGTTTACGACACCGAGACTTACAAATCGCAATCGCAGCAACAAAATTTAAGACCGTGAAAGAAATGCGCGAAACAATCGAAAACTACTTGTTGAATCGCGGTAAAGTTACGGATACCCAACCGAAAAACGCATCCACCAGCAAGCAGGAGCACCCAACCAGCAGTAATGTAAAATCATCTGTTACGTGTTTTAATTGTAAACAAGCTGGTCACATTTCGAACAATTTGCCCTAAACCCCAACGTCGTGCAAGGTGCGTTGACTGTAATAAGGTGCACCCAAAAAGTGAACCCCAGAACTGCGGTAAACGCGGGTTAGAAATACGTCGATTAGAGGCATCATGACTGCATGAATGTTCCACAAAATATATTTACGTTAAAAAAGAAAAGTTTAAAGCATTTATATACACCGGTAGTCAGTGCAACATGGTCCGTAAATCAGTCATTGAGTCACTCAGTGCAGAACGGGAAGAATGTTAAATACAATTTAAAGGATTCGGTGGCCGTGCCCATGTTATTCGAGAAAAGTGTTCATTGACTATTGAGGTAGATAAAATATCGCTTGATGCAACGTTTTACATAGTTGATGATATTATGCTTCAAACAGATTTCCTAATCGGCCAGGATATTATAACTAATTCATCGGTGAAACTTGGGGTCTGTGACGGGAAATCAATATTCGTTAACAAACGGGTCGTGACGCAAACCGTACCTAAACATATCGACATTTCTCAGCTAGCCTATGCTTCAGAAGATAAAAGCCAACAGGGACAAATTAGAGTGTACTTAAAGGTTTCGAAGACGTGTTCGCGGAAGCTTTAAACGGGATCGGTAAAACTAGTCTGGTCGAAATGCACATCGATATAATCGGTAATAAAGTCATCTCACAACCACCCTATCGCGTATCAGCACCAAAAAGGGCTGTAGTTACTCAAATGATCAACGAACTTAAAAATAACGACACAATCACTTAATCAAGCTCCGAATTCGCGAGTCTTCTCGTCTTGGTCAAGAAAAAAGACGGCGGCGATCGGTTATGCGTAGACTATCGACGTTTAAACCAACTAGTTCGGAAGGAGAACTTTCCTGTGCCTAACATCGAAGAGCGGTGCTGGACATGAACAGCGGGTACTATCAGATACCCATCGCATCCAGCAGCCGAAAGTATACAGCGTTCATAACTCCAGACGGCTTATACGAATTTAAGAGAATGCCTTTTGGCCTCACCAATGCACCCATTGTGTTCCAGCGATTAATGGCGAAGGTTCAAGAAAAGAGCCAGCCGGGCGATATGCTGGTGTACATGGACGACATCTTGGTCGGTAGCAATTCGCCAGAGGAAATGGTTCCGAAACTACGACGTGTGCTAACAGCATTACGCGATTCGGGTTTAACGCTGAACGCTAAGAAATGCAGTTTTATGCGAAAGACGATAACGTTACTGGGACACGAAATAACTCAGGCAGGCATCTTTCCTGGTGCGGTAAAAACGCAAGCCATATCAGAATTTGCAACACCAAAGGACGTAAGCGACGTACGTCGTTTCCTTGGTCTTAGCGGTTATTTTCGAAAGTTCGTTCCAGGTTACGCTTTAATCTCAGAACCTCTAAGAAAACTACTTCGGAAAGGAACGAAATTCGTGTGCCTGCCGGAACAAAGTGACGCTTTTGAACAGCTCAAGGAAAAGTTAGTCTCGCAGCCTCTACTGGTCGCATACAACGTTAACGCAGAGCATGAAATACACGCAGATGCAAGCGCCATCGGCTTGGCTGGCGTTCTGCCGCAGCGATATGGTGACGATCTAAACCCCCATAGCATATTTCAGTAGAGCAACGTCCAAAACTGAAAAGCAGTTTCACAGTTTCGAACTAGAGACTTTAGCGGTCGTAGAGTCACTTGAGCGCTTCAAGTACTATATATACGGAAAGAGAGTGACGGTGAGAACCGATTGCAGTGCCATACGTACAGCAATGCAGAAGAGAGAGTTAGTACCACGTATCGCACGATGGTGGCTCAAAATACAGGATTATGACATCGAAATTCAACACAGAGCTGGCAGGAGGATGGAGCACGTCGGCGCTTTAAGCCGTGCCCCAGTAGAGGAAGCTTCCAACGCTGAAACAGCTCATCTATGCATATCTAAGGTGGCCATCGACGATTCCGATTGGCTATTTAGCATGCAGTTGCAAGACGCCAAATTACGTCAAATCGTAAACGAAATTTGCTCTAAGAACAACACTACAGATGGTGACTACGTACTTAAAAGCGGTAGATTGTTTCGCAACGTCAACAACAAAACCTTATGGGTTGTCCCCAAAACATTGCGACATCGAGTAACGCAAGACGCTCATGATCGCGCCGGACATATGCGTGTTGATAAAACAGTTCAACGACTAACAGAACATCTTTGGTTCCCTCGAATGCGCAATTTTGTGAAAAGCTACATAAAAACTTGTGTCGATTGTGCGTACTATAAGCGAAAGGAGGGTAAGGAAGAATCATGTTATCATTACGATGGCATTGACCCGATACCTTTCAAGAGGGTGCATATCGATCACTTAGGCCCGTTTCCTAAAATCGCGAAACGTAACGAACATCTCTTAGTCATCGTCGATTCGTTCACCAAGTTTACATTTCTACGACCAGTTAAAAGCACAGCAACTAAAAGTGTTATTGAGGCGTTGAACGACATGTGTAGCTTCACGGGAATGCCTGAGAAGTTCGTCACCGACCGCGGAACGGCATTCACCCCTCGAGATTTCCGAAACTATTGTGCCGAAAACAACGTCAAACATATACTCGCAGCTGTCCGTACGCCTAGGGCAAACGGCCACGCTGAACGCACCAACCGTACCATACTTTCTATGCTACTTCCATCAACGTCAAATGATAAGCGATGGGGCGATAATGTCCGCAACGTCCAGTGGTGTATCAACACTATGAAGAACGCAACGACCGGATGTACCCCATACGAGTTACTTTACGGGTTTCATCCTCGAGATATACTCAAGAACAAAATCATTTCGAGCATTCACGATCAACAGTGGCTTAATGACGAAGAGCTAACGAACTTGCGTACTGCCGCGGCAAATCGAGTTAATGACAAACGAGCATTAGCAAAACTACGCTACGACGCTAAACGTGCAAAACCCAAACAATTCAGTGAAGGTGACCTGGTGCTCGCGGAGAACGAACCCCCTAGCACTGGTTGCTCCCGAAAGTTCGAACCGCTATACAAGGGTCCGTTTATTATCACTAAAAAGCTCGAAAAAGATCGATACGTCGTCGAAGATCTACCTCAGTCGAATCGTTGTCGCAAGCATTACGCATCTGTCTACTCGGTGGACAAGCTTAAACCCTGGTGCGAGTTACCTGTCGAGGATGATATCGACGACGGTTTAGAATGCAACTATGATGATGGAGACGAGGTCGGCCGACTGTAACACCCTGCTTTCCAATTTATAAGCCACCTTGCGTTCGAATCTATGTAGCAGTATCCTGAAACTCTGAATGTACTAACAAACAATATCAATCCAGCATGAGAAGGCAGTATTCATTATGACGCGATTAAGAGCGGCCCCTCGTATTCATACGTTCAAATATTAAATCAGTCTTGTTATGTAAATTAACTGTTAAGTGTAACTAAACTCAATAAATATCTAATTTTGTTTGTAATACTAAAACCAAGAAGCAATAGTCGAATCTTTGCTTTCACAAGTATTGAGCAAAGAACACTAGCGAGTGATCTTGGCTGAGTGGTTGAGTGTGGCTAAAGTGAGCGTGGCCTAGGGAAAATATGTATGTTTGAGTTTTTCTGTTTCAGCTACTCAACTGCAGCGGCGCCGCTGGATAAGAAGAGTAACTTGGTGAGTGTTTTGAGTGAAACACTGAAATTTATCAAAATACACCTGTTTAGTTGTATGTACATGTGTTAGCACAGATTCCTGCTCTTGCAAAAATAGAACAGGAATTAGCAAATCAGAAAAATAAAAACAGATTGCAACGAACATATGTAGATGCATGAAAAACGTCACAAATGTACATTTGCACTTACATACGTACCTTTTGTTTTCATATACACATAAATTCTTTTACTTTGATGACCTACATTTTCTTTGTACATAATTGATCTTGTGTTTACTTGAGTGGTTGCGGTAGGTCAGGGATTAGGGTTTTTGAATTTTTGTTTCTTTGTTTACACCTACATCATACTTTATTTGAATTCTGAATCGTTAGACTTTAAGATATGGGCTGGTAGGATAGCGCATGAGGGTGGCTCATAAAATTGATTTTTTTTTTTTCAGAAATAAGCAAGGGGGAGTCTTCCTGTTTTACTCATTTTTTCCTTTTACAAAAAATTGTATTTAATCTAATTGAATTGAAATCTTATATTATTATTTTACGTTGTTTCTTTTAAAAATTAATTTTAAGCGGTTTTTTTTGTTTATAGCTTTGGGTTACATTCGATAGATTAGATACCTTTCGAGTGGTAGGGAAATTATAACTGGCTTTAGCCAACATTCGTAGCATATATGTATGAATAGCATTTAACCTTCGTTTGTTTGAATTCTTTTGGGTATTGCATACATTTCCCTAAGGGTTAATATCTACGTATTTGTAACTAACTTTGTAATTGCTTTGATGAAGTTATAATTTTGTATAATTTGTAAAGAGATTGGATAGTGAGATAAATACTAGGGTATTTCTGGCAGAGCCTTTTTATATTTTTTTATTTATTGTAAATTAAAATGTTTGGATAAAAATATTGTCTTGAAATCTGCAGCGCTAAGTCCATATTTTTGGTGTTGGTGCTGCGCTTGTGAGTGGCAAGGTAAGGTGAAGGTGAGTGATAAGGATATGACTTATTGACGGACGGACAGACCAAAGTCAGGTTTGGGGGCACTGTAAATAGATAGGAGTCAGCACAGTACCCACGGTGCTGTGCAAGTTGCACTGCAGAGGGGGGTAGACTCCAATTGACGGGACAGGCCTTCATCTTTTTCTACCCCTTACGCTTTCCCCTCTATAACTATGCCCCTCACGTTTATTTCTATCTTTTTCAGCTTTTTCTCTCCTTTCTATACATATGCAGGTATGAACCCTTTTTGTTCATGTGGCTGCGGGTGAGGTCGGTGGTGCAATACCCCGCCCAAAACGACGAGCTAGCCTGGGCCCGCAAGCATACCTGCTTGCCGCCGCTCCTCACCACCCAAACAAGCCAGCCACATAACATATCGTACAAACAAATTCTAGAATCCCCCTGGTCTACCTTTATGGCGGTATCTCGAAAAGGCGTCCACCTATAGAACTTAGGCCCACTCCCTTTTAAAATACTCATTAACACCTTTCATTTGATACCCATATCGTACAAACAAATTCTAAAGTCACCCCTGGCCCACCTTTATGGCGGTATCTCGAAAAGGCGTCCTCCTATAGAACTTAGGCCCACTCCCTTTTAAAATACTCATTAACACTTTCATTTGATACCCATGTCGTACAAACAAATTCTAGAGTCCGCCCTGGTCCACCGTTATGGCGATATTCCTATATGGCGTCCATCTATAGAACTATGGCCCAATCCCTCCTAAAATACTCTTTAATACCTTCCATTTGATACACATGTCATACAAATTCATTCTAGGGATACCCTATGTTCATTTTACTACGAGGTGATTTTCCCTTATTTTGTCTCCAAAGCTCTCAACTGAGTATGTAATGTTCGGTTACACCCGAAATTAGCCTTTCTTACTTGTTAATCCAGCTTATATTCCAGGAAGTGTGGAGCATAGGTGTTAGATGATGTGTTAGTTCTATGGAAAGCGCACCACAAGTGTTAGATGGTGGCCACTTCATTCATTGCCAATGTGTCAATGATATCTTTGCCACATTTGCCCCATAGATAAGTGCTTTGATTATTGTTTATCTACAAAGTAAGTGGTATGGTTAATTGTTTCATAATTGTGTATATATATAGGGTGAGTGGTATGGTTAATTGTTTCATAATTGTTTATATATTGGGTAAGTGGTATAGGGTGTTGGTGGCGTTATCTTGCATATATGCGGGTTATTCCATCCCATTTCGACGAATTTTGAACCCGACCCCTTTAGAATTGGCTGAAAGTTTTTCTTCTTTTCGAAAGACGTTTTTAAGAATTTTTTTAAATTTTTTCATCCAACTCAAAAAAAGTTATGAATTTTTAAAAAAAACACCGTTTTTGTTTTCAAAATTCTAAAACTTATTCAAAAATTGACCGTTTGGGATCTTTTTTTAAATTTGTTTTTAAATGTACTTTTCGGAAAAAATACAAAAAAAAAATGTTTAAGCTTTTTTTTGTAATTTTTCAGTTTTTCGAGGTTTTTCGAATTTCACCATTTTTTTTCTCATAAAAAACTTCAATCAATTCTGCAATCATCCCCACTAATCCCGGAGTGGGCCGATTTTTTTTTATTTAATTGAAAAAAAAAAACTTTAAAAATTTTTTTGTATTTTTTCCGAAAAGTACATTTAAAAACAAATTTAAAAAAAAGATCCCAAACGGTAAATTTTTGAAAAAGTTATAGCATTTTAAAACAAAAACGGTGTCCAACTCAAAATAAGTTATGAATTTAAAAAAAAAAAACGGTGTTTTTTTCAAAATGCTACAACTTTTTCAAAAATTGACAGTTTGGGATCTTTTTTGTTTTTAAATTTGTTTTTAAATGTACTTTTCGAAAATAATACAAAAAAATGTTTAAAGTTTTTTTTTCAATTAAATAAAAAAAAAATCGGCCCACTCCGGGATTAGTGGGGATGATTGCAGAATTGAAGTTTTTTATGAGAAAAAAAAAATGGCGTAATTCGAAAAATCTCGAAAAACTGAAAAATTACAAAAAAAAACTTTAAAAATTTTTTTGTATTTTTTCCGAAAAGTACATTGAAAAACAAATTTAAAAAAAAAAGATCCCAACGGTCACTTTTTGAAAAAGTTATAGCATTTTGAAAACAAAAACGGTGTTTTTTTTTAAATTCATAACTTTTTTTGAGTTGGATAAAAAAATTTGAAAAAGTTCTGAAAAACGTCTTTCTAGCTTGAAAAAGAAGAAAAACTTTCAGCCAATTCTAAAGGGGTCGGGTTCAAAATTCGTCGAAATGGGATGGAATACCACATACATACACACAAACTAAAGGTATGGCAATGGACAAAAGGAGATGTAATTTAACATATAAGCGTGTGTATATACATATATTAACTAGCAGCACGTGTGCGACGTTGCTTTCAAAACGAATGTTAATTGTTGTATAATAACAAATTATACGTGAGATATGTTATTGGATTAGAAAAGAGAATTAATCTAAATATACATACATATGTGCTATTTATTTAATTCTATAATTTAAAGTACTTCCGAATACACTACATTTTTAGTTTTATTATCTGAAGGTAGCAGTATAGTTTGATTCTGAGGGTTCCTAGTTCTCGATATTGCAACATACAACTGCCCATGGGTGAAACATACTGCACGCAAGTCAATACCAACGTTGTGGAAAGTTTGGCCTTGTGATTTGTTGATTGTGACTGCAAAGGAAACCTTCTCAAGGAACTGTAACCGTTTATATTGGACAGGCATATCCGTTGGAATCATAGGTATGCGCGGTACGAACGATATCTCCCGGCCGCAGGACCCGTGAGGATCATTGCCTCGAGGATATTGTTGTGCATTCGTTTTATTTGTAATCTCATTCCATTGCATAGAGTTGGTGGTTTGAGGTTACGCAGCAAAATAATTGGAATATCGTTTTTTAACTTCAAATTATGAGGCGGTATGCTAGAGGGATTAAGCGAATTCAAAAATTCAATTGGATAGTGTACGGCATACTCATTATTAAGAACTTTGATATATACTCCTTAACTTCGCCAGGAACTCTACCTCGAATTATGTTATTTATTTCGTCTACAGTCTTATTCCTTGGTGAAATGATAGCCCGTTCGCATAGCCAAGTTTATGGCTTGCTGGATAGCTCTTCAATATTTGGGTACATTTCTGATATTAATTCGTTCAGGTTATGTAGCACATTCACAAGCTTTGAATCTATTATAAAGTAGCCTTTCTCAGTAAAAATCTTACCATCTCCAATATATAATAACTCCTGGGGAATGTACTTATAGTTCCGTTAAAATGCGCTCTCATGTTTGTTCGCAGACACAATTTTTCGAGGTGAATCCATAATAACGATGATTTGAAGCACGATTTAACAATATCAGCTCGAGTTCCCTTCGCCACTACTAGCAAATTCTGACGAAAACCCCTGCAAAAAGGATTGTTATGCCACCAAAGGGTTTGTCGTTTGATCTTAGGTCTTTTAATGTACGATTTACTGCTTCAATATGTGCTCGGTTGGTCATTGTACACTCATCCCACGCCATAAGAATTGCCTCATGTATTTAGAGTCGCTGCAATTCCCGATGATGCTACAGCCAGCGCCACGTGACCTTTACATCTGGCATATGCGAGAAGAAGATTAAGTAAAAAGGTTTTTTACACAACCACCAGGAGCATCTATGAAAAACGCTTGACCTCTTTTGTTTTCAATGCTGTCAACGACTTTATCATATGTCATCTGCTGATCCGAAACAATTTTCGATATACTAGCTTGAAGGTAGTCATTTAAATAGTTTAAGTCACATGGGCGCCTCAGGATTATCTCAAAAGAGCATTCCGGTCATTGAATATCAGGATTTGGGGAAGGCAACCCTTGATGAATCTTTTACACAAAGGCCTATTACTTTGTCCTCGCTGTCAATCAAACCTTAAAAGAAATTTTAACTATATCTTCAATCATTATCATAACAATCGTAAAATTTTTTCAAACCTTGATTTATTAAATCTTCAGAAATTTGTAGACCGGGCTCGTTACGCCTTCTGCGTTGATTGAAAAGGAAGTCTTCACAGAAGTCATCCATGAACGTATTCTATAGTAACTCAGCATTTGACGGCTGACAAAAAACTATTAAAATGGAAAATAACTCTCTTAGGCTTGGCGATGAATGCAAAAGAGCTGCCTCTGCTACGGCATTTTTGCAATGGTCGTCGTTTTCCAAAAGTTGTAGTTCTCTGCAAGCGGATTGAAAAGTTGGGAAAACTACACCATTCACAGTCCTCAAGCTTTGAAAAGAGGTAGGACCTCGAATATTGTGAAGCAATAGACGTATATAAAAACATTCCGTTTGATTTGGGTGTACATTGTAAACTCTACCAAGCGCCGAATCCTTTTTAATTCTTGGGTTAACTTAAATAGATATACCGCGTTTCCTTCTGGAAAATTTATTATTGCTCCACGTATAATAAGACGGTAGATAGAATCGGTAGAGCACAGTTAAAAAATGACATAAACGGAGTTTTACGGGGGTTTTCCAGAACTCGGTGTACATTTTCTTCCGAGAAGTACACTCGTGTCCCATTCTCCAAATACACTGCTAAGTGTACAACAGTTGGATATCGCTCATGGATGGGAAAATCAAAAAAACGCCAGAAATACTCTGAAGTGCTTATATATCTACCGTTGAGATATTTTTGAATCTCATCCGAAGTATTTTGAAAAGAAAATGTAGCTTGATCTGTGCCCTTATTAACATATTTGCAAATGTATTTAATAGCTTTAACGGAATGACAGTGTTCAACGGTAATATGTGCCGAAAAACATCGCAGGAGTGCAAGGCAATAAGGAACAACCCATCTATTGTCTACCTTGGTCATAATTCCATGTACATCAAGGTTGCCAATATTACCTCCGTTTTCAGGACAACGTCTACGGTATGTTGGGTAGCCATCTTCGCCAGACTGCGTCTCAGCGCTATAATTGCGGGGATATGTCTTCACACAGTTACGGGTACCATCTGCCATGCATGGGGAAAATATATTATGTTGTTCGCATGGTCCGTGTGTAATATTTTTGCACACAATTTCGTACAGGAGTGGGTCATCGCGTTGGCTGGGTATTTCAAAACAAATAATGCTATCTATTTCGTGTGGTTGAATTTTCGTCTGCTGCCAAAGCAATATATGACAATGTGGTAACCCACAGTTTTGCCATTCTACTGAGACCATGTGGCACCTAACTTCTCCAATTGTGCATTTTTTGGTTAAAATAAATATTAGCTTTCTCATTTTTAAATGAAAAACTCTACCTACAATATCATGTCGATCATATGACTTTTGTGAATCGAAAAGCTCTTGAGTTATTTCTGGCCATTCAGGATCACATGTAATGTTATAAATAATTGAGGGCGTCAATAATGTCGTACATATGTCATCGCGTCTTGTGTTTTCGCCTACATATAATGCACTGAGCCCGTAAATGACGATGGAAGTATAACTTTTTGGCCTATAGTAGAAACATTAATATTAGAATCTTCATTGATAGCATCACGTAAGTGCATATATTCTTCAGCACGAAGTTTTTGCTGATTTCTGCATATGTAATTCAATCTTTTGGAAATCATCTTTGTCATCATGTCCACGGAGTATTGATTCAATAAATTTTTAAAAGAATGAAGGTGATAAACAGTTATCTCTGATCATGAACCGGTGAGCATAGAACTGCATGCAAGATATATATTTTGTTTGATCATAATTTGGCATGTTCAAACAGTATCCATCTTCTCCTCTTACAAACATGGTCGGACATCGAAGAGGATCATACCCTCGAGGTAGCTCAGACACTCGTTGGAGTTGCCCTGTGCGACAGTGAAATACAATCTCTAGGCCCCTTGTCATCGTCTATCAAAATGACGGCTACTTCATTTACTAAAGGTGCATTATATCGTCCTCTGTGATCATTAGCCGGTAATTTCCGCGTGTATAACTAACCGAAAATCGTTCACAGACTCGGGCGTGGACATACGTTCTATATTGTATTTAAAGCTTGAAAAATTAATGAATTATACATGTGCAATAAATTTTGAGGCATTTCCATAACTTCCACATTTAACGAAGGATTCATGTTTGAGCGAATAGGTGTTTGGTCAGCTTCAGAAATAAAATAAATTTGTAAGTATTTAGCAAGTACATCCGGTTCTGGCAATAATAATCCAATTAGGTGGTATACCTGCCCTTGAATTTTGTATGTCGGCATGACATTGCTTTCTCTTATCTCACTTGTACCAAAAGACGTCATTTGAAATAAGCTATTGTACTTTGTTGTATTATTTAGAAAATGTTTTGATGATGGATGATTACCAAGAATTAGGGACTTTAGCGGATCCGGTGGCTCCTGAAGATTAGAAATAATAACTTTACCTCCCGCACAACAAAGACCTGACGCCTCGCTACTCCATATTTTTGCATCGCAATGTACACAAACTACATTCATTCTTCCTATTTGAAGGTCTTTTAAATTAGGATAATCTATATTTGCATGGTAATCAAAGGCGCAACTATCGTAGAACAAATAAGCCCGCACCTGTTCTTCTACACGATATGAAGCAGCCGTTAACGTATTGTGCGGTGTTTTTCGGGCTAGTCTCGTTCGAACTTTCGCCATTTTTCAATTCGTAAAAGCTAACTTTCACTGATTTTAATTATTTTAAGTCATTTTTCAAATACACACACATTCGCTACATAAACTTTCACAGAAGTAAAAAATATTAACTTTGAAACAAACCGAAAATCGTAACGAATTCTCTAAATCTAATTTAATATATTTTAAATAACTCTGATAAAGTGACATTATAGTCAATGACGTAACGATTAAACAGCCAAAAAAAATTGCAATCCCCTTCGCAGGTAAATAAATGCAGGTGTGAGATTTATCATCTCTTTTCCCGGCGCTTTTGATTCCTCACTCCCCTGTGCTTCTTCCCCTAACTCACATTCTCATTCTACTCCACCCTCACCCTCACCTTCATATTTGGATTAATATACCCAAAAATAAGAAATATTCAAATAAAAATGATTTTGTATAGATGTAACCGTCAATACCTTTTCTTTGATAATTCAGGAGAGTCTTTAGTTGTTCCATGTACAATTTTCAAGCCGAATTTCAAAAGCAACGAAAATCTGCATTTCGTTTTAATATTATAGTGAAGTGTGAAAAATAAAAATCTATATATATAAAAAGAAAAGCTAAAATGTGTGTTAGTTGGTCGCCGGTGGTTGAAGAGATGCGTAGGCCGATTTTGTTCAAACTTTCACACAAGTTGCGTAAACCTCACGCGGTGGTTACTACAGAGGTTTGGTTGCGATCGACGTACAGGGTCCGGAGATATAGGCCGAAACGTGGACCCGAGTACCCCTAGAATGTGTTTGTAGAATATGGATAACAAATAAAAGCTGTTGATGAGTGCTTTAGTAGAGGGTAATTTTCATACCCCTGGGTGACTAGAGTCTCGAGATATAGGCCAAAACGTGGGCCAGTGAATGCCTAGACAGTGTTTATACAATATGGATATCAAATGAAAGCTGTTGATGAGTGCTTTAGTACAGAGTAATGTATTATCCAGAGACGGACTGGGACTGGGATTAGGACTAGGACTGGGACTGAGACTCGGAGTGGGACTGGTGCTGGGACTGGAACAGGCAATAAGGGATGCAGAAGAGTGAGAAGAAATTGAGAGAAGAGAAAAGAGAGAAGGAGATTGAGAAAGAGATAGAATGAGACGAAGATGGAGATAGATGAAGCGAAAAAGACGGAGGGAGGAGTGAATAAAAGGATTAGGAAAAAGTGAAGAGGGGGGAGGGCAGAGTCAGACGGAAAAAGCTTATTAAAATATATGCAGATAGCCTGAATTTAGGGCAGGACAACGTCTGGTGGGTCTTCTAGTATATGTATATAAACCTTCTGAGGTTACCCTGGTCCACATTTTCTATATCTCCCAAACCAACTAAGGTAACAAAATTAAAACTAACTTGAATTAATATCCTCGTCAATGCCTATCGTTTGATACCCATATCGAATGAACACATTATAGAGCGATCCTGGTCCACATTTTGATCGATATCTCGCAAACTAAGTTGGACATTGAAATTAAATCAACTCTACATTAAAAGCCTCGTCGATACCTATCGTTTGATTCCCATATCGCACGACCTTATTTTACGGTTACCCTGGTCCACATTTTGGTCGATATCACAAAAACGTTTCCAAATCTTTGCAGTTTTTTTTAGCCTATAACCATTTCGAGCCACCACGAAATCTATGCTCAAAATTTCATCTCAATCGGTTTAGCCGTGCAACCGTGTTAACTTTTATATTGACAGTCAAGCAGCAATTAAAGCAATAATCTCTCATAGCACAGCATCTAAATGCGTGTTAAAGTGTAAGCCTTCTCTGGAGAAAATCGGGACAGGGAGAAGCATACATCTATATTGGGTACCAGGGCATATGGGAATAGATGGGAATGAAAAAGCAGATGAACTAGCTAAAAAGGGCGCATCCCTAGAAGCTTGCTCCGTAGACGTCCCAATTAGACTGGGCGAGATTAAGCGAAAACGAGAGGTGCACATGATCGACCAAGCGGGAAAGGCGTGGGTTCAAGCGCGGGGCTGTAAAGTGTCGAAGATTATGGGTATGTCTTACAAGCTTAGACTAACAAAGTTGCAAAGTTGACTGGCGCTGCCTTCGGGCGTCACATACTTTTAAATTAGGCTTCGTCAGTGATAGCAGATTTAGGAAGTGGGGGTTGGAGGAGGAAACGACCCAGCACGTTCTGTGCTTGTGCCCTGCGCTTTCCAGGCTAAGACTCAAGATATTAGGAGTGATACAGCTGTCAGATCTAGAAGTAGTAAGTGGCTTAACACCTAGGAAGCTTCTAGTATTTGCCAAGAGGACGGAGGTTTTTTATAACATAGGTCCTGGTTTTTGGTCGCTAAAACAAATTTCTTGTAACACTACGGACTCATTCAGTTTATGTGGGGTCCTTATGGACCGGAAAGTCAACCTAACCTACAATATTTTAATTTTCAATATTGGTAATTCCATTTTCACATTTTTTCATTGTATTTCAATATTACATCATAAAAAATATACTTAGCATTTGATGTAAAGAATTAATTCTAATTAAAATACAACTTTTTACAATTAAGCTTCCTACAAATGGCGATCCTTCCAGGATCCGTAAAAACCTTGAAAAAAGAAATTAAAAAAAAATATGTAAATAAATATGTAAACTGCAAAAATGTATATTTACTCATTGAAACGCAATCTAAACGTATTAGTTCGAACGTTTTAATGTGCGTATAATTGTTACCATATAATATAAAAGTTTAATAATTAATAAATAAATGAGTTATTGTTAAACAAAATTCGAACTTGTATACGCAAATTTGGTGTGGTGTATTTCGTTCAACAATACTGAAAATTTGTTGTTCAACTTCCTAGGTGTGCTCGCTATTTCTAACAGAGCCACATTCAATAGGCAACTACAAGCAATGGTTTTAAAAGAATTATATCTACCTGTCATCTCAGCAAGACTATTCCAGCAATTACACAGCACCAACAAAAAATGTATATCGAGAATTCTAAAAAATCTATTTCTAACATCACAAATGTCATTGCAAAAGGTCTTAAAAAAAGCACTCAAAATGCCACTGCAAAAGGTCTAAAAAACGCAATAAAATACCATAAAACGAAACTATAACGAAGCAGCGACTATTCAATAGTAACTATTAAAGCCCCTATTATCGTTTATAACTCAACTCTGATTAGGTCGAAATTTCGCAATTTGGTATTACAGATTACAACTCAACCTGTCAAAAAATATCGGTTGAGTTTTCTAGTCTACCGACTTTTTATTACCGTTGTCAACTCTGTGGCGGTATAGTTGTCAAAGACGTCAAAATCTGACAACTGATTATTAGCAGTTGTCTTAGAAAATTTTGCAGTTGTTTGATGATTGTTTGGAAAGAAAATTATAAAAAAGAAATGGAAAGCGGGTAATGAAATCTTTTAAAATTAATTTAAACAAATTTTATAGTCCACAATTTTGTACACATTTATAGAAAAAACAAGCTTTCAACGAAGGATCAAATAGAAAAACTGATTGAATTAATGGAACGACATCCCGAAGTTGGAAGAGGCAAGCCGCAGTTCGGATGCAGCCAAAATAGAGTGAAGGAATTATGGGAGGAATTCGCCTTAGAGCTGAATAGTTTGGGACCACCGACAAGAACTGCACCGGAGTGGACACGTGTATGTAGTAGTCGTGGAAATACATGAACACATTAAAAGCGCATTGACATTATATATATATATATATGTGTTGATATTTCTTGCCGTTTATTACGAATTCATTGGAAATAAACAAACAAAGAATTTTGTATGAAGAAAATTCAATAAAAAATAACGTATTGTAACGCTAAAGGATTGTAAACGCACGCCTCCATTGTGAATTCATACAAGTGGCGAAGGTTTGATACAAACGTTCACAATAGTAAACAGCTTCGATCACCTGTTCAATCGGTGTTCGATTACCTAAATCATTAGCTCGCCAGTGGTTTTCAAACATTTTTGCAGACGACTGGTATATTGCTTTATTTACATATTTTAAAATACCTGTATAGCTGGTGGCTTAAATTTAATCTATAAACTTGATTTTAGAAATGGATATTAATATGTAGTCTGATTTTCTGTATACAAATTTAAAAGAAAGCTGATTTGAAACAAATGTGCAATTCATGGCATTTTAATTTAATAACGGCGAGCAAAAGAATAACAAACCTTTCTTCCATTCTCTGGCCATTTGCGACAGCCGTTCTCCCTGTCAGCTATTATTTGACACGTAGGTATGGCAATGGAGGAATAGAAAGATGTTTCGCTGGTACGAATTCACAATGCACGTCTTTTGCAACTGTGTACAACAAAAATTCAATAAAAATAACAAAGTATAAAAAATTCTTGTGTTTCGGTCGTTACCGAACATTTTGATGTTAGGCCTTGGTTGTGCACGAGAGTACCCAGCCGAAGAGTAAGCAAAGGGCCAAACGTGTTGGGCAGAATCCCTGGGAGTATTATCTCCGCATATACATCTGTGCCTAGGACGAGGCGGATCGGGGCGGATGAGTAGAACTGCGGGTCCGCCAGACGAAGATGTGCGTACGGGGCTGCGATGGCACTGTCGATGCTGGTTGTGGGGGTCATTCGCCGAAAACCGGATACGACAGCAGCATAGGTCGCAATTCTTTTGTTTTGGCCGTTTCTTCCTCTGATTCGTAGTAGACATCCGGCTTGCCCGCCAATGTTGCTGGCAGGGAGTTGGGGCTCCTGGGCGAGCTCATCTGCTATCACGGTGGTGGGGGAGCATCCGTCAATTAAGACACGGACGAGGTGTAGCCGACCCCCCGCTTCTATCTTCACGACCGCGGTGGGTGTGATCGCTACCGTTGGTATCATGGTGGCGGTGGCAGCTGAATGCGGGGCTAGGAGCCCTTCCCGGAAGGCGGACACTGTGGTGAGCTGCAGCGAGTTGGAACCGTGGCTGCGATCTCGTGGCTGGTGATGGGTGTGATGTCGTTGTTACAGGCGAAAAGGCCTTGTCTCCGCTCTGCGGTTGCGCGGTTGTTGTCTTCGTTGAGGGTCCTTGGTTTGCCGGCTAAGAGACCGAGTCTCCGCTCGGCCGTCACGAATATGGCGCTGGACTTTCGATGTGTTGTGCTGGAGCCGCTTCCTCTCATGCTGCAAAAGCGGTCGAAACGATTTGGCTGCTGGTGTTGTGTTTGGGCGAGGAGACCGAGTCTCCGCTCCGGTTCGGTGGATTCGAGCTGGACGAAGAGGCCCAGTCTCCGTTCCAGCATCTGACGCATATAATGATATGGAGTCGTCGATCCGCTCACGTGGGGACTCCAGCTCCTCCTCAACTTGTACACCCCATGGCTTGGAGCGGGCTTCGAGGAGTAGCTGTTCTTCTTCATCAATCGAGGAGATGTGCAGCATGGTGTGGTGTTTTCCGCCGCATTTTTTGCACCTTCCTTGGCTCAGGCACGCGTTAGAGCGGTGATCTAGTGCCAAGCAATTTCCGCAGCGGCTCCCACGGATCGCTGCGTAGAGCCGCTCCTCGGGTTTTTGGCCCGAAAGATAGGGCACAAGCGTATGGGGTGTCGTTTAAAACAGACTCGGCATTCCAGTGAATAACGCATTGCGTTCTCTGCGACATTCCGTTGCATAGCAGCAAAATGACCCATTTTTCTGAAAGGAATGCAATGGGTATGAATAGGTCGGGTCCTTAACTAAGTGCAGGGGCGAGTGGTCCCTAATTGTATTATTGAGATTTGGGTAATTTTATTAGCGCGTGCGAAAGGGGAAAAACATCTGTCGCTGCATAAAAAAAATATTCATATTTGGCGCGCATTATGTGCATGGCCTCTTTCCCCGCACGTTATGTGCCTGGGCTTTTAGTGTCTTATTTTTTTTATTTCGTGTCACCCGGTAGTGTTTTAGTTAGCCACGGGCACACTAGTGCTGCAGAAAAATGAGCATTTATGATTTTCGGTTCGCACATTCTGGTACCGAACCGGGTAGAAAGTGTATAGCGTGGGTTCTTTTGAGTCGCTGTTATTTGTGTTGTTGGTGCTAAAACCCAACAACTTTCCTGCCCGCCACAAAAAAATGTTTGGACAGCAAAATTTTATGCTACATACAGAAAAAATGCAAAACCTTTGTTTTGGAAGAGGAGAAAAATTTGTAGAATGTATCATTTTTTTTTTTTTGTATTGCCCTTCTATTATTTATTCAACCTTCCCCCAAGTAGGCTTGTAGTCCTGTTTAATTGATGGCCTTTATCAAATGGCATGGTTCCCGAAGGGTATTTTGCTCCGGTACCGATTTTTCGGAAACGGGTTTTTGGGTACCCGTTTGCATCTTTTTATGCATCCCTAATATAATGTTCATTTAAACTCGGCATATATATGTACATACGTTGGTATAAGTATATCGACAGTCAGTGCACGGACTTTACCGCATTGGTAGGTTTACTAACTTTTCTGGCCCATTTTAATTTTCTACTACTACTACCACCGAGGCCCAAAATCTACCAATATTTCAGCATTGTCGCATTGGGAACAAATACTGTGATCATTTTGTAAACGTAATTAATTGCTTAGCAAAACCAACTACTATTAGGCGGTTACACTAATCACCCCAAAGAAATTTGAAGAGAGTTGTGCCGAAATTCAAGACGGAAATGACGGCGTGGGTTTTGTTTATGAAATAAATGTAGTAACTGAGCACGCAAATAATTGTCGGCGCTATGGCCATCTTTTTTTTTTTTTTTGTGTGTGAATACTTTTTCCGAATAACATGCCGAAATCGGTTATTTTGAGGCAATATTCTTGGTTCATTGGAGGATTGTTAGACGTTTTGGTATGTGATTTATTTTGTGATTTGCTTGTTTTACAATAAATTGGGGATTTTTTGGTACAAATATAAACTGTAGTTATTGGTTTCCTGAAACTTCTAGTACTATTTTTCGTCTACCAACATTTTGCTTTTAAATACTCCGTGCACTGGTAGATATTTACCAGCAGCAAAGACAAAAAAAAGTGCGCATATTCATACACACCCGTGTATAGAATGTAAATTCCTCTGAATTGAAACAAACGGGACTAAGGTAAAGATTTTTTATGGCCTTTTGTCACAGCAGCGACAACCGCAAAAACGTTAAATTTACAGACTTTTTGTATCAGCGGCAACAACAAAAAGGGGGGACCACCTCCGCAGATAATGGGTGTATTTTTGAAAAAGTGAAAAAATGCGTGCGATATTCGAAACCAAGCGCAAAATAAAAGTGTAAAAAGTGTTTAAGAAGTGAAGTGAGCACCGGATTATTTAATTAAATTGAACCTAATTTCGTGTATGTGATGTGCAAAAAAACAACAACACAAAACTATTTAGTATGGTGCGGAAAATGAGGTTAGGTTACCCTCTTCCATGTGTTGTGTCTGGAAAACCTTACCACTGGTGGGGGGATAGACCAGATAATCACAAGGACCGAAATAAAATTAATAGGTAAACCAAGTGATTTAATTTTTGAAATTGGCAAGAAAAAATGGTGCTCACTAAATAACTTCACTGTTTTCACTTCTTTTTTATTTTAATTTTTCGCGCACCACAAAGGTTTTTTCTTTATTTTGCAAAAAAACAACACTCAAAAAAAAGTGGCAAGAAATATAACACTTATTTCTTATTTTGTGTTGGAAAAGTTGATTGTGCTGTGCTGTGGTTGGCGAATATGCTGTGGCTCTGGTCACCTATGTATAATATAAAACTCCAACTTTTTCCTTGTTTCAATTTTTGGCTGCTGTAATCTGCTGTGGCAAATAATCCTCTAGACAAAAATTGTGCTTACACGTTGATTATCTGTGTGAAATAGTGGACTGTATTATACAAAGTGCTTTCTGTTCTCGGTGAGGAGGACCAATGTTCGGCCTGAGCGCGTCATCTCGGGTTGATGGGTTTCTCGAAATGAAATAAAGAAACACAAGAGGATTTGCCTCGTTATAAAATAATATTTAATTCAAAATGCAAGAAAATGTACAATGTGTATAAGGTTACCTTAATGGCGCAAAATGACGATGGTGATCCTGGGCGATGTGAACTGCTTGGCGGTCGATCATAAAAGAGGCCGGTTGTTCCGTTGATGACAACCGCTAAGCCGCGAAAAGGTCCTCTGGTGTTAAGGAGGGGAAGGTAACACATACAACCACCCCCACATATACGTGCATGGGTGCTGACAACCTGCACACACACGTGCATGTGTATGAAACGCGTGCATGTGCATGCATGCACACAAATGCGGTGCGGCGTGAGTGAGGGTGGCTGGAAATATTATTAAAACGTTAGGTAGGGGCGCCGTCAATCAGGTAAAAGTTAGGCATTGGGCCTAAACAATGTGTATACACAAAATTATTGCCTGCGGTCTCTCAACTACGAAAAATATTTTAACGAACGTTCGTTGAACTTAGCATCTATCGTTAGAGATCGAATTTTTGAGCAATCGCGACTGTTCTTCCTATGGTGCGAATGCAAAAAGTTGAGTTTAATCAGTCGGAAAAAAGGTATGTATACGTGGTAAATTGTTTTTAATCTTATTAGTATTATATTAATAAAAAAAGGGGAAAACGTTGAATATTGATAAGGCAAAACTTGTGGCCTTTATTAAAGATACCAATTTGTCAAAATGCCTTTTATGCGAAAAAGAGCTTAAAGGGCATATATTAGGAAACATTAAAAGACACTACGAGACCATACATAAACATAGCTTTGATGAAGTGGCGCCATCCAAGTGCAAGTAAGAACTCAAATCGTGTAAAATTAAATAAAACCGAGCTTATAAAATGTTGTGTTGGACCGGTAATTGTAAAAAACATACCATTTCCAATTTTCGACGACGAGCTATATTTTAAGCAAATGATTGCACCCAACGAAAAAAAGTTTAACTTGAATTTCAATTCTAAAAATATCGTTGAACATGTGAACCTTACCGCAGATAACATAAAAAATATTTTGAAACAAAACTTTTCCAAGAAAATGTTATGTTTAAAGATTGATATTGCTACAAGAATGGGAAAAAGTATATTGGGTATAAATATTCAATACATCAAAGATTTTAAAATTGTGATAAACACTATTGGTATGATACCACTGAAAAAGTGGCATATGGCACATTTCTTAAAAGAGGAAATATTAAAATACCTACGGGAATATCAAATTGAACTGACACAAATTTATTCAACTACATCAGACAACGGGAAAAACGTGATAAAAGCCTCCCAACTACTCCAGCAGGAAATGTCAGACTTGAAAAATGATGAGTTGGAGGTTCCTTCAGAAATCGAGGATGACGACTGCGAACCAGTACACGATCGCTTAAATTCAGTGCTGTCCATAGTTAGATGTGCTGCGCATACAATTCAACTTGCAGCTCATGATTCCTTCAAGCATATGCAAGGAAAATTAGAAGATTTCAGAAAAATTTTGAAACTCCTAAAGGCGAGCATTAGGCGTGGTCGTAACACTGTGGACATACGTATGCCACCTCTGGACAACATCACCCGCTGGAACTCAAATTTTAAATGATGGAGTCCCTGTTGAGTTTAAAAGATCACATAAATAGGAACGAGATCGAGTTTCATGTTAATACTGAAATTGATTGGAGCTTTGTAGAAAGCTTTGTCGAGGCATTCAAACCAATGGCGCAATGGACAAAGAAACTTCAAACTGAGCAATACATCATTGGTGATTTCTACAGAGATTGGCTAATATGTGAAGTCAAATTAAAAAGAATGACTGGAAATGCTATTGCTGCCAAACTGTTAGAATCTGTGGAAAAGATAAAATAAATATTGATGAACAACGTCGCATTCCTTGCTGGTATATACCTCGATCCAAGATCTAACTTCTTAGAATTGTATTGTATTGTATTGTATTTTATTAAACATTTTCCAGATGCATGCTTATTAACCTAATATTACAATATTACATTAAATAATTTCAAATTACTATGCAGCATAGGAAAAGTATATGGCATTTTTTATATTAAAGTTTAACATAGTTCTAAATGCCAGTCCTAGCTTTGGTATATTGTTTTGTGTGGGGTGTACAAAAATAAAAATTTCATAAAGAGTTTAAGTTATACATTAAATTAAATCATCAAAGATATGAAAGAGAATCAATACTAAATATTTGCAGCTTCCTAAGGTATGTACGGTTTATAGGGTCATCCTCAGCATCGTTTCTAATTCAAAGTGATTATAACCAAAAAGATACAGCTTAACTTCTTTTTTAAATAAGTTGACATTTCCTATTACCTGTACAGTGGCAGGAAGGGAGTTGAAAAATTTGCACGACGTGTATGTGTAAAAACTTCTAAAGTGCGACGTCCTAGTATGCGGAATTTGTACCATCGGAAGTAGATTTCTTCGTAAGTTGTAGACTTCCGAAGGAAAGCTTTCCAGGTAGCCACACCGTATAAAGAATGTTTTTAAAACTTTTTAAAGATAGAGATGTCGACAAGGAAATATATCCAGTTTCCTAAAATATAGCATAGAGTGAGACCTATAGTTTGCACTACAGATTCGCCTTATAACCCCCTTTTTGACACTGCTGACAGCTTATTAGCCGAAGCACGGCCCAGCATGTGATACCATATTGCAGTTTAGATTGAAATATTCCGTAGTAAACTGTTTTTAAAGTGGATATTGAACATAACTTTTTCAGACGATAAAAGTGACGAGTGGTATATAGAAAGTATTTTTTTAGAGCATTAATGTGCTCAGACCAACTCAAGCGGTTGTCTATTATAATTCCTAGGTACTTGAAATTCTCAACAACTTCAACCCTGAAACACTCTCACTACAGTTTCTATTACAATCAAAAGATCTCATCGCGTCACTTTGAGTGCACGCTATATGGTGCATGTTAAAGCGAGAGCACACTGCGGAGTGAAATATGACATCATAACTTGGTTGTTCTTTGAGAACATGACTGAAATACATAAGTCTAGTTTTACTACTTACAATCAGTTTGTGTGAAGCGAACCAGGTTCGTAACAAATGTATATCATGGTTAATGTCACATATTAATTCAAAGTAATTCGGTGTACTGTACGCAATTGCAAGATCGTCTGCAAAGGCAGTGGCCTTGCCTCTCAATGGAAGCTTAAATATTGAATTAATATAGATCAAGAACAATATTGGACCAAGAACTGAGCCTTGCGGAACGCCCAGATTAAAAAGCTGTAAGCTACTGTAGCTACATTCTACTTTAACTTTTTGTGTTCTGCACGATATATACGATTTAAGCCACTTATGCATAATACCGCGGAATCCTGCACTATATAGTTTATCCAATTGTACACCCCTATCGACCATATCAAAAGCTTTTGTTATGTCCACAAAGAGACCAGCACAACTTCTTTTTTCATCCAGAGCTTTGTAGACGTTGGTGCAAAAATCGAGCAAAGCGTCTTCTGTTGAAAGGTCAGAACGAAAGCCAAACTGCATGGAGCTAAAAAAGCTCGCTTTATTTAGAAAATTAACAATTCTGGTTTTAACAGCCTTTTCAAAAACTTTAGATATGGCCGAGAGTAGTGAAATAGGTCTGTAATTATTAACATCTTTATTATCCCATTTTTTCAAGATCGGAATTACAATCGCACATTTCAAACAATCGGGAAAAATACCCTGAGTAATGCTGGTGTTGAATAAGTATATCAGTATATCAACCGCATTAAAATATATCTTTTTTAAAATTAAATTGGAAATACCATCCTCACCGCATGAAGTAGAGTTTTTTAAGGTTTTTATAATGCTTATAATTTCGAAACCTGTGATAGGGTCAAAAAAGAAGCTATTTCGAGCATCTTGGCCCGATGGTAAATGGGTCGCAAACCGACAATTGCAGTTAGTTAATACTGTGTTCCCAACCGTTGTAAAGTGCGTGTTAAGTTTATTAGCTACTTCCACAGCATCCGTAATCGACTGACTTCCAGCTTGTAATGCTATTCGCTCATTATCTTTTTCACCGTTTCGATTAAGAAGATTATTGACAACTTCCCATTCTTTCCTAATATTACCAAGTGCTGAATTAAACTTGTTTCGAAAGAAGTTTTCCCGCGTCAGTCGTATGGCCTTATTGGTGCTATTACTTATTTTGTTGTATCTAGTGCGGAGTCTTCTATTACTAGGATACTTAGCACACTTTTTTCTTAGTTGGTTTTTGAGCTTTATTTTCTGTAGGAGATCCCGAGTAAGCCAAGGCTTAAGTCTCACATTTTTTTACGATTATTCACAGTATACGAAGAGTTGAGAATGTGCGCGTTTAAGGTATCTAAAAATATGTAAAAAGCTACTGATATGTCATTTTCAGCGAGGACATTGGACCAACTTTCGAAACATAGCTTATGGTTCAGCATAGGGAAATTAACTTTGGTATATGATTTCTGAACGCGATTTGCTTTTGGTTTGTCGAAAACCATTCCAAATATTTGCAAACCCGTCATCGTGTGATCAGTTACTTGCAAGTCAATGTTAAAACTATTACAATATCTATATGGTACGGCATTAAAGCGGCAAAAAATATGATCAATACGCGTACCCGAACTTAAGCGCGTCGGCTCATTAATATAGGAAGTATAACCATTTCCAGCCATCAAGGCCAAATAATCGTCAGTTGTATTACAGTGATGCAAAAGGTCTAAATTAAAATCACCCAGTATGAAAAAGTTTGTAGTTTCTTCACACAGCACGAAACTGGAGTATTCTTGAATAAATACAGAAATAGGAATAGATTGTAGTCTGTATACCCCTAGGAAAACAAATTGTTCGCCTTTTATATTAAGAGAAAGTTGTAGCATATCAGCAGTATAAAGATTTTTATTTACTGAGGTACACTCATAAGTATCGCGCACAAAGGCTCCAACACCTCCCGCACTGTATCTATCATTCGCATTGGCATAAAAATAGGTATGCTGTAGTCACTTACTTCATAAGAATATATCCAAATTTCCGTTAAAAATATAATATCTGGTAGGCAACCTAATGCATCGATATGACTTAAAAATAGATCAAAATTCTGCCTAAGGCTACGTATATTCTGATGCACAACTTTTATATCGTTAGAACCTACTGAGGGCGCTTTTTGAAAAAAATTTTTGCTAGCGATGATTGGGTTATCATCAATCAGAACGTCAACAAACATCGAAGAAAAATAAATGAAGAAAAAAAGACTGATGAGCAGAAGAAAAGTGCAGTGGAATGTGTAAAAAATCTAATTATGTGCTTTTGTTTGAAAAATTGTCATTTCCTCAGGTGCATATATTACGAAAAAACACAAGCCTTAATTCCTTGAATGGAGAATGCAATTCGCCTAACGAAAGAAATGAATCAGAAGATACTGCGCTAGGTTTGCTTAATGATCCCTACAGTATTTTAAAAGAGGAGTTCAACATCATGACAAGGTGTACCTTGACAACTGATAGCAATGCTAGTATCCGCCAAAAGCTCGATAATTTAGCATACGGCGAAAGGAAGCCTTTTGCGGCTGATATACTTGATTATTGGAAAAATCTGTCCACAAAATAAAAGGATTTGTATAAGCTGGCTGAAGTCATTTTAGCTGTTCCGTCAAGTCAAGTTTCCGTTGAGAGAGGATTTAGTGCGTTATCTACAATTCTAACTAAGCAGCGCTCCAGATTAAGCAGTAACACAATAAATGATTTACTTATGATTAAGCTCAATAATATTTTACTAGAAAAAGTAAATTTCTAACAGTTCTATTCAAGTTTTACTAAATTGTCGCATGAATCTTTTTTAAATATTTTATATTTTCTTTGAATTAATATTTTTAAGTTTATTTTCATTTTCTTGTAGGTACCTACTTGAAATTTTTCATTTACTGAATTTGGTGTTGAATTGCATATGTATGTATGAACGTATGTATATGAAGTTAATTGATATTTTAATAAATGGAAATATTTATAAAGATGTAGTTCCCTTTCTTATACTTTGTTCATTTCAAAAAGAATAAAAGAGAACTTTGTTTTTCATGTGAATGAATCTACCTACTATTTTTATAACTTTCATGAAAATGAAATGGTATATTAATTTCGTCACGAAACCCAAAATTGTAAGTCCTTAAAGGAAAATAGATAGACCCACCATTAAGTATACCGAAATAATCAGGATGAAGAGCTGAGTTGATTTAGCCATGTCCGTCTGTTTGTATGCAAACTAGACCCTCAATTTTTGAGATATCTTGATAAAATTTGGTGAGCGGGTGTATTTGGGTGTCCGATTAGACATTTGTCGGAACCGGCCGGATCGGACCACTATAGCATATATCCTCCATACAACCGATTTTTCAGAAAAAGAGGATTTTTGTCATATCTTACTCAATTTAACAGATTGAAGCTTCAAACTTCACCATATAATTTCGTATATTGCACATATTGTTGCCTGAAAAAATTTATGAGATCGGTCGTATATATAGTATATATCCCCCACAACCGATTGTTCAGATAAGAAACTTTTCGTAATTACTGCCCTATTTTAAGAGCTACAGGCTTCAAGTTTCAACGAATGCTTACGCATATAGCATATATTGTTGTCTGAAAAGATCATAAAGATCGGTGGTATATATAGTATATATATGGTGGTATATATAGTATATATATATATTTTCGCAATTTTAGCCCCATTTTAACAGCTAGAAGCTTCAAATTTCACCAAATGCTTACGTAAATAGCATATATTGTTGTCCAAAAAAATCATAGAGATCGGTGGTATATATATTATATACTTCATATAAACTCTCATTTTTGCCCCTTTTTTACGGCTAGAAGCTTCAAAATTCATCAAATTTCATCAAATAGTTACGTCTACGTCATATATTTTTGAAATAAGTGATTAGTAGTCATAGTTTTATTTATTTATTTATTTATTATTATTACAGCTTTTATGCCTAGATTTACAACATATAAACTTATCACACGTAATATGAAATCTCTATCGTATCACAGTTGTGCGACAATATAAGTATAATTTCTTTTTAAACATATTTAAGTCTTCACAGTTTCTAATTTCTACAGGAAGTTCATTAAATCTTTTTAGACCTTTATAAAACAAGTTAAGCTGTCCTCTTTCCGTTGTAAAGAGCGGAAGTCTGAAGCTATTTTTATTTCTCGTATTAATATTGTGAACGTCTCTTTTATATACAATATTGTTGCCCAAATACTCCGGCAGATTACCCTTTTTAATATTAAAAATAAAAATCATCACAAAGTAAAGGATCCTCTGTTTTACACTAAGCCATTGCAATTCATTTAGCATTTCTCTTGTCGGAGTATCGTATTTTTTCTTAAGAATAAACCTCATCGCTTTATTTTGCATTTTTTGTAAACTGTCTATCACACTATCTGCCACTAAAAACAATATGGTAGGGCAGTAATTAAAATGAGGTTCCATTGTTCTATATACAATAGTTTTATGCTTTTTTGGAACAAATTTACATGATCTGTATAAATGGTTTACTGCTTTGACTATGTCATTTATATATATTTTAAAAAGTATTGGTGCAAATATCGATCCTTGTGGAAGGCCGATATTAACAGCTTCTTCACTTGATATAGAAGTACCATTAATTAATGTTTGTTGACGTCGGTTGGAGAAATAACTTATAAACCAGTCCAGCGCTTTGTCTCTTATGCCGATACTATACAGTTTATCCATCATAATTTTGTGAGATACAGCTTTGAAAGCTCGTTTCATGTCCAAAAATACCGCAATTACGTAGTTTCTTTCATTTAGTTGATTTTTCCATTCAAAAACAATTGAATTTAAAACCGTCTCACATGAGTGTTTTTTTCGAAAAACTGATTGCTTCGAAGTTATAATTTTATTTAATTCAATGTATTCTTGCAGCTGCTCTTTTACAATTAATTCGATGATTTTCTCATCTGCTGGCAATGTATTTATTGGTCGCATTTCATTCGATTTTATGGTATTTTTGACTTTATAAACTGGCCTTACCGTAGTAACTTTTCAACAATCTGGCGTGGTAGCAGTTCTACAAAAAACGCAGCCCACAAAAAACGTGAAGCTTTGCATCCTCACACAAAGTACCTACCTATTTTTATACTCAGTTGAGCAGAGCTCACAGAGTATATTAACTTTGATTGGATAACGGTTGGTTGTACAGGTATAAAGGAATCGAGATAGATATAGATAGATATATCAAAATCATCAGGATCGAAAAAAAATTTGATTCAGCCATGTCCGTCCGTCCGTCCGCCCGTCCGTTAACACGATAACTTGAGTAAATTTTGAGGTATCTTGATGAAATTTGGTATGTAGGTTCCTGAGCACTCATCTCAGATCGCTATTTAAAATGAATAATATCGGACTATAACCACGCCCATTTTTTTGATATCGAAAATTTCGAAAAATTCAAAAAGTGCGATAATTCATTACCAAAAACGAAAAAGCGATGAAACTTGGTAGGTGAGTTGAACTTATGACGCAAAATAGAAAATTAGTAAAATTTTGGACAATGGGCGTAGCACCGCTCACTTTTAAAAGAAGGTAATTTAAAACTTTTGCAAGCTGTAATTTGGCAGTCGTTGAAGATATCATGATGAAATTTGGCAGGAACGTTACTCCTATTACTATATGTATGCTTAATAAAAATTAGCAAAATCGGAGAACGACCACGCCCACTTTTAAAAAAAATTTTTTTTTAAAGTCAAATTTTAACAAAAAATTTTATATCTTTACAGTATGTAAATTATGTCAACATTCAACTCCAGTAATGAAATGGTGCAACAAAATGCAAAAATAAAAGAAAATTTCAAAATGGGCTTGGCTCCGCCCTTTTTCATTTAATTTGTCTAGAATAGTTTTAATGCCATAAGTCGAACAAAAATTTACCAATGCTTGTGAAATTTGGTAGGGGCTTAGATTATGAGACGATTACACATTTCTGTGAAAAAGGGCGAAATCGGTTGAAGCCACGCCCAGTTTTTATACACAGTCGACCGTCTGTCCTTCCGCTCGGCCGTTAACACGATAACTTGAGCAAAAATCGATATATCTTTACTAAACTCAGTTCACGTGCTTATCTGAACTCGCTTTGAATAGGTATAAAAAATGGCAGAAATCGGACTATGACCACGCCCACTTTTTCGATATCGAAAATTACGAGAAACGAAAAAAATGCCATAATTCTACACCAAATACGAAAAACGGTATCAAACATAGTATTTGGATTAGTTTATTGAGGCAAAATATAACTTTAGAAAAAAACTTTGTAAAATGGGTGTGACACCTACCATATTAAGTAGAATGAAATGAAAAAGTCCTACAGGGCGAAATAAAAAACCCTTGAAATCTTGGCAGGAATACTGTTCGTGGTATTATATATATAAATAAATTAGCGGTATCCAACAGATGATGTTCTGGGTCACCCTGGTCCATATTTTGGTGGATATCTGGAAAACGCCTTCACATATACAGCTACCACCACTCCCTTTTAAAAGCCTGATTAATACCTTTAATTTTATACCCATATCGTACAAACATATTCTAGAGTCACCCCTGGTCCACCTTTATGGCTATATCTCGAGAAGGCGTCCAACTATAGAACTAAGGCCCACTCTCTTTTAAAATACTCATTAATAACTTTGATACCCATATTGTACAAACGCATTCTAGAGTCACCCCTGGTTCACCTTTATGGCGATATCTCGAAAAGGCGTCTCCCTATAGAACTAGGCCCCACGCCCTTTTGAAATACTCATTAACACCTTTCGTTTGATACCCATATTATACAAACACATTTTAGAGACACCCCTGGTTCACCTTTATGGCGGTATCTCGAAAAGGCGTCCACCTATAGAACTAAGCCCCACGCCCTTTTAAATTGCTCATTAACACCTTTCATTTGATACCCATATCGTACAAACATATTCTAGAGTCACCCCTGGTCCACCTTTATGGCGATATCTCGAAAAGGCGACCACCTATACAACTACCATCACTCCCTTTCAAAACCCTCATTACTACCTTTAATTTGATACCGATATCGTACAAGCACATCCTAGAGTCACCCCTGGTCCACCTTTATGGCGATATCTCGAAAAAGCGACCACTTATACAACTACCATCACTCGTTTTTAAAACCCTCATTAGTACCTTTAATTTGATACCGATATCGTAAAAACACATTCTAGAGTCACCCCTGGTCCACCTTTATGGCGATATCTCGAAAAGGCGTCCACCTATAGAACTAAGCCCCACGCCCTTTTGCAATACTCATTAACACCTTTTGTTTGATACCCATATTGTACAAATGCATTCAAGTGTCACCCCTGGTCCACCTTTATGGCGATATCTCGAAAAGGCGTCCACCTATAGAACTAAGGCCCACTCCCTTTTAAAATGTTCATTAACCCCTTTCATTTGATACCCATATCGTACAAACAAATTCTAGGGTCACCCCTGGTCCACCTTTATGGCGATATCTCGAAAGGCGACCACCTGTACAACTACCATCACCTATAGAGCTAAGGATCACGCTCTTTTGAAATGCTCATTAACCCTTTTCATTTGATACCCATATCGTACAATCAAATTCTAGGGTCACCCCTGGTCCACCTTTATGGCGATATCTCGAAAGGCGACCACCTGTACAACTACCATCACCTATAGAGCTAAGGATCACGCTCTTTTGAAATGCTCATTAACCCTTTTCATTTGATACCCATATCGTACAATCAAATTCTAGGGTAACCCCTGGTCCACCTTTATGGCGATATCTCGAAAGGCGACCACCTGTACAACTACCATCACCTATAGAGCTAAGGATCACGCTTTTTTGAAATGCTCATTAACCCTTTTCATTTGATACACATATCGTACAATCAAATTCTAGATTCACCCCTGGTCCACCTTTATGGCGATATCTCGAAAGGCGACCACCTGTATAACTACCATCACTCCCTTTTAAAACCCTCATTAGTACCTTTAATTTGATACCGATATCGTACAAACACATTCTAGAGTCACCCCTGGTCCACGTTTATGGCGATATCTCGAAAAGGCGTCCACTTATAGAACTCAGCCCCACACTCTTTTGAAATGCTCATTAACCCCTTTCTTTTGATACCCATATTGTACAAACAAATTCTAGGGCCACCCCTGGTCCACCTTTATGGCGATATCTCGAAAAGGCGACCACCTATACAACTACAATCACTTCCTTTTAAAAACCTCATTAGTACCTTTCATTTGATACCGATATCGTTCAAACACATTCTAGAGTCACCCCTCGTCCACCTTAATGGCGATATCTCGAAAAGGCGTTCACCTATAGAACTAAGGATCACTCCCTTCTAAAATACTCATTAACACCTTACATTTGATACCCATATCGTACAAACAAATTCTAGGGTCACCCCTGGTCCACCTTTAAGGCGATATCTCGAAAAGGCGACCACCTATACAACTACCATCACTCCCTTTTAAACCCCTCATTAGTACCTTTAATTTGATACCGATATCGTACAAACACATTCTAGAGTCACCCCTGGTCAACCATTATGGCGATATCTCGAAAAGGCGTCCACCTATAGAACTAAGCCCCACGCCCTTTTGAAATGCTCATTAACCCCTTTCGTTTGATACCAATATTGTACAAACGCATTCTAGAGTCACCCCTGGTCCACCTTTATGCTGATATCTCGAAAAGGCGACCACCTATACAACTACCATCACTCCCTTTTAAAACCCTCATTTCTACCTTTAATTTGATACCGATGTCGTACAAACACATCCTATAGTCACCCCTGGTCCACCTTTGTGGCGATATCTCGAAAAAGCGACCACTTATACAACTACCATCACTCCCTTTTAAAACCCTCATTAGTACCTTTAATTTGATACCGATATCGTACAAACACATTCTAGAGTCACCCCTGGTCCACCTTTATGGCGATATCTCGAAAAAGTGACCACTTATACAACTACCATCACTCCCTTTTAAAACCCTCATTAGTACCTTTAATTTGATACCGATATCGTACAAACACATTCTAGAATCACCCCTGATCCACCTTTATGGCGATATCTCGAAAAGGCGTCCACCTATAGAACTAAGCCCCACGCCCTTTTGCAATACTCATTAACACCTTTCGTTTGATACCCATATTGTACAAATGCATTCAAGAGTCACCCCTGGTCCACCTTTATGGCGATATCTCGAAAAAGCGAATACTTATACAACTACCATCACTCCCTTTTTAAACCCAAATTAGTACCTTTAATTTGATACCGATATCGTACAAACACATTCTAGAGTCACCCATGCTCCACCTTTATGGCGATATCTCGAAAAGGTTTCCACCTATAGAACTAAGCCCCACGCCCTTTTGCAATACTCATTAACACCTTTCGTTTGATACCCATATTGTACAAATGCATTCAAGAGTCACCCCTGGTCCACCTTTATGGCGATATCTCGAAAAAGCGACCACTTATACAACTACCATCACTCCCTTTTAAAACCCTCATTAGTACCTTTAATTTGATACCGATATCGTACAAACACATTCTAGAGTCACCCCTGGTCCACCTTTATGCCGATATCTCGAAAAGGCGACCACCTATACAACTACCATCACTCCCTTTTAAAACCCTCATTACTACCTTTAATTTGATACCGATATCGTACAAACACATCCCAGAGTCACCCCTGGTCCACCTTTATGATGATATCTCGAAAAAGCGACCACTTATACAACTACCATCACTTCCTTTTAAAACCCTCATTAGTACCTTTAATTTGGTACCGATATCGTACAAACACATTCTATAGTCACCCCTGTTCCACCTTTATGGCGATATCTCGAAAAGGCGTCCACCTATAGAACTAAGCCCCACGCCATTTTGCAATACTCATTAAAACCTTTCGTTTGATACCCATATTGTACAAATGCATTCAAGAGTCACCCCTGGTCCACCTTTATGGCGATATCTCGAAAAGGCGTTCACCTATAGAGCTAAGGATCACGCTCTTTTGAAATGCTCATTAACCCTTTTCATTTGATACCCATATCGTACAAACAAATTCTAGAGTCACCCCTGGTCCACCTTTATGGCGATATCTCGAAAGGCGACCACCTGTACAACTACCATCACCTATAGAGCTAAGGATCACGCTCTTTTGAAATGCTCATTAACCCTTTTCATTTGATACCCATAACGTACAATCAAATTCTAAGGTCACCCCTGGTCCACCTTTATGGCGATATCTCGAAAGGCGACCACCTGTACAACTACCATCACATCCTTTTAAAACCCTCATTAGTACCTTTAATTTGATACCTATATCGTACAAACACATTCTAGAGTCACCCCTGGTCCACGACGTTTATGGCGATATCTCGAAAAGGCGTCCACCTATAGAACTAAGCCCCACACTCTTTTGAAATGCTCATTAACCCCTTTCTTTTGATACCCATATTGTACAAACGCATTCTAGAGTCACCCCTGGTCCACCTTTATGGCGATATCTCGAAAAAGTGACCACTTATACAACTACCATCACTCCCTTTTAAAACCCTCATTAGCACCTTTAATTTGATACCGATATCGTACAAACACATTCTAGAATCACCCCTGATCCACCTTTATGGCGATATCTCGAAAAGGCGTCCACCTATAGAACTAAGCCCCACGCCCTTTTGCAATACTCATTAACACCTTTCGTTTGATACCTATATTGTACAAATGCATTCAAGAGTCACCCCTGGTCCACCTTTATGGCGATATCTCGAAAAAGCGACCACTTATACAACTACCATCACTCCCTTTTAAAACCCTCATTAGTACCTTTAATTTGATACCGATATCGTACAAACACATTCTAGAGTCACCCCTGGTCCACCTTTATGGCGATATCTCGAAAAAGTGACCACTTATACAACTACCATCACTCCCTTTTAAAACCCTCATTAGTACCTTTAATTTGATACCGATATCGTACAAACACATTCTAGAATCACCCCTGATCCACCTTTATGGCGATATCTCGAAAAGGCGTCCACCTATAGAACTAAGCCCCACGCCCTTTTGCAATACTCATTAACACCTTTCGTTTGATACCCATATTGTACAAATGCATTCAAGAGTCACCCCTGGTCCACCTTTATGGCGATATCTCGAAAAAGCGACCACTTATACAACTACCATCACTCCCTTTTAAAACCCTCATTAGTACCTTTAATTTGATACCGATATCGTACAAACACATTCTAGAGTCACCCCTGGTCCACCTTTATGGCGATATCTCGAAAAAGTGACCACTTATACAACTACCATCACTCCCTTTTAAAACCCTCATTAGTACCTTTAATTTGATACCGATATCGTACAAACACATTCTAGAATCACCCCTGATCCACCTTTATGGCGATATCTCGAAAAGGCGTCCACCTATAGAACTAAGCCCCACGCCCTTTTGCAATACTCATTAACACCTTTCGTTTGATACCCATATTGTACAAATGCATTCAAGAGTCACCCCTGGTCCACCTTTATGGCGATATCTCGAAAAAGCGACCACTTATACAACTACCATCACTCCCTTTTAAAACCCTCATTAGTACCTTTAATTTGATACCGATATCGTACAAACACATTCTAGAGTCACCCCTGGTCCACCTTTATGGCGATATCTCGAAAGGCGACCACCTGTACAACTACCATCACCTATAGAGCTAAGGATCACGCTCTTTTGAAATGCTCATTAACCCTTTTCATTTGATACCCATAACGTACAATCAAATTCTAAGGTCACCCCTGGTCCACCTTTATGGCGATATCTCGAAAGGCGACCACCTGTACAACTACCATCACATCCTTTTAAAACCCTCATTAGTACCTTTAATTTGATACCTATATCGTACAAACACATTCTAGAGTCACCCCTGGTCCACGACGTTTATGGCGATATCTCGAAAAGGCGTCCACCTATAGAACTAAGCCCCACACTCTTTTGAAATGCTCATTAACCCCTTTCTTTTGATACCCATATTGTACAAACGCATTCTAGAGTCACCCCTGGTCCACCTTTATGGCGATATCTCGAAAAAGTGACCACTTATACAACTACCATCACTCCCTTTTAAAACCCTCATTAGTACCTTTAATTTGATACCGATATCGTACAAACACATTCTAGAATCACCCCTGATCCACCTTTATGGCGATATCTCGAAAAGGCGTCCACCTATAGAACTAAGCCCCACGCCCTTTTGCAATACTCATTAACACCTTTCGTTTGATACCCATATTGTACAAATGCATTCAAGAGTCACCCCTGGTCCACCTTTATGGCGATATCTCGAAAAAGCGACCACTTATACAACTACCATCACTCCCTTTTAAAACCCTCATTAGTACCTTTAATTTGATACCGATATCGTACAAACACATTCTAGAGTCACCCCTGGTCCACCTTTATGGCGATATCTCGAAAGGCGACCACCTGTACAACTACCATCACCTATAGAGCTAAGGATCACGCTCTTTTGAAATGCTCATTAACCCTTTTCATTTGATACCCATATCGTACAATCAAATTCTAGGGTCACCCCTGGTCCACCTTTATGGCGATATCTCGAAAGGCGACCACCTGTACAACTACCATCACCTATAGAGCTAAGGATCACGCTCTTTTGAAATGCTCATTAACCCTTTTCATTTGATACCCATATCGTACAATCAAATTCTAAGGTCACCCCTGGTCCACCTTTATGGCGATATCTCGAAAGGCGACCACCTGTACAACTACCATCACATCCTTTTAAAACCCTCATTAGTACCTTTAATTTGATACCTATATCGTACAAACACATTCTAGAGTCACCCCTGGTCCACGACGTTTATGGCGATATCTCGAAAAGGCGTCCACCTATAGAACTAAGCCCCACACTCTTTTGAAATGCTCATTAACCCCTTTCTTTTGATACCCATATTGTACAAACGCATTCTAGAGTCACCCTGGTCCACCTTTATGGCGATATCTCGAAAAGGCGTCTACCTATAGAACTAAGGCCCACTCCCTTTTAAAATGTTCATTAACCCCTTTCATTTGATACCCATATCGTACAAACAAATTCTAGGGTCACCCCTGGTCCACCTTTATGGCGATATCTCGAAAAGGCGACCACCTATATAACTACAATCACTTCCTTTTAAAAACCTCATTAGTACCTTTCATTTGATACCGATATCGTAGAAACACATTCTAGCGTCACCCCTCGTCCACCTTTATGGCGATATCCCGAAAAGGCGTTCACCTATAGAACTAAGGATCACTCCCTTCTAAAATACTCATTAACACCTTTCATTTGATATCCATATCGTACAAACAAGTTCTAGGGTCACCCCTGGTCCACCTTTATGGCGATATCTCGAAAAGGCGACCACCTATACAACTACCATCACTCCCTTTTAAAACCCTCATTAGTACCTTTAATTTTATACCGATATCGTACAAACACATTCTAGAGTCACCCCTGGTCCACCATTATGGCGATATCTCGAAAAGGCGTCCACCTATAGAACTAAGCCCCACGCCCTTTTGAAATGCTCATTAACCCCTTTCGTTTGATACCCATATTGTACAAACGCATTCTAGAGTCACCCCTGGTCCACCTTTATGCCGATATCTCGAAAAGGCGACCACCTATACAACTACCATCACTCCCTTTTAAAAGCCTCATTAGTACCTTTAATTTGATACCGATATCGTACAAACACATTCTAGGGTCACCCCTGGTCCACCTTTAAGGCGATATCTCGAAAAGGCGTCCACCTATAGAACTAAGCCCCACGCCCTTTTGAAATGCTCATTAACCCCTTTCATTTGATACCCATATCGTACAAACAAATTCTAGGGTCACCCCTGGTACACCTTTATGGCGATATCTCGTAACGGCGTCCACCTATAGAACGAAAAATGTTAAAATGTTCATTAACCCCTTTCTTTTGATACCCATATCGTACAAACAAATTCTAGGGTCACCCCTAGGGTCCACCTATGGAAATAATGATCACTCCCTTTTAAAATACTCACTAACACCTTTCATTTGATACTCATATCGTACAAGCAAATTCTAGAGTCAACCTTGATCCACCTTTATGGCGACATCCCTAAATGGCGTCTACCTATAGAACTATGGCACACTCCCTCTTAAAATACTCTTTAATACCTTTCATTTGATACACATCTCATACAAACACATTCCAGGATTACCCTCGGTTCATTTTCCTACATGGTTATTTTCCCTTACGTTGCCACCATAGCTCTCAACTGAGTATGTAATGTTCGGCTACACCCGAACTTAACCATCCTTACTTGTTTATTTTATATTTATCTTAAAAATCGTTTAGATATGTTCAAATTTCACCAAATGCTTACGTGTTATATTGTTGTCTGAAAAAATCATAGAGACCGGTGGTATATATAGTATATATCTCATACAACCGATCGTTCAGATAAGAAACTTAGCGCAATTTCTTCCCCATTTTAACAGCTAGAAGCTTCAAATTTCACCAAATGCTTACGTGTATAGCATATATTGTTGTCTGAAAAAATCATTGAGATCGGCGGTATACATAATGTATATCTCATACAACCGATTGTTCAGATAAGAAACTTTACGCAATTTCTGTCCCATTTTAACAGCTAGAAGCTTCAAATTTCACCAAATGCTTACGTATATAGCATATATTGTTGTCTGAAAAAATCATAGAGATCGGTGGTATATATATTATATACCCCATATAAACTGTTATTTTTGCCCCTTTTTTACGGCTAGAAGCTTCAAAATTCATCAAATTTCATCAAATAGTTACGTTTACGTCATATATTGTTGAAATACGTGATTCGTAGTCACAGTTTTTACACGCAGACCACAAAAAACCTGAAACTTTGCATCCTCACACAAAGTACCTACCTGTTTTTTATTTTATATTTATCTTAAAAATCGTTTAGGTATGTAGATGTGTTCACTATATATTTCTTATCTTATACATTCGATTATTCGGAGATTACGAATGGGATAAGATTATTGTTCAGTCCCATTCATGAAAGGTATGAAGTCTTCTTTGGCCGGGTTTGCCAAACAAATTTTATTTTACTTTTGATATAGTGAAAATATAGTTCAGGACATGCGAATAGCTACAAAAAATAAATACCTGGCTCGATTTACCTCCGAGGAGATTTATATTGAGCTTCTCTTCCAATTTGCGTCGTGCTTCTTTTCAATTGTACTTACAAATTGGTGGGACTCCGAACGGGATCTGCATAGCAGATGAATTTTCGCTGATAAGGCTGTGTGTCAATCGATAACATTTTACTCAATGGAAAAACGAGGTGTAAAAATTTTCCATTTTGGTGAAAAATTTTCGATTTAGATGTGCTAATCCACGTGCAAAGAATTTATTTTGTCTTACATTTAGTTTTTTACGCACGCTTTTCACATGCATTTCTTCTTTTCGTATGTTTTTGGTTTGTTGGTGCTTGAGAAGCTACTATTTTTTGCATTTCTGAAACAAAGTATATGCACGAGCACATAAAAGTAATTGACAAATTTTACCTAGCGATTATCAATATTTTACCTAGCCTCATTGGCTAGGGAAAATTCTGACGTTCGTATTCACCACGATAAGTATCAAAATTTTCCTTCGGTTTGTCAAAATTTTCCTTTTTCATGCGATTGGCCCAGGGTCTAAGTTTTTCATCGAAGAAATACCCTCAGATTGTTTGCGAAACTACCCTAACTAACTATGAAGGTATAATTGAGAAAACCCTTTTTGATATTGCTTTGCCCGGGACTAACCCACACTTTTTATATTTGTATAGAAAAAATAAGGTCGGTATGAGACTCTTCTAAACATAAAACAACAAATAAAAATTTGAAAGTTTATACGGCTATATTTTTAGATGCCTTGAAAAACTTTTTCATTGCATATGTATATGCATTTGTATAATTTCTCATTAATGATAATTTTGTATGTACTTGGGACCTACTCCTCTAGACGATCGCAATACATATAAATTAGAAATAAATTCAAGTAAATTGTTTAGTTTTGTTAAATTCTTATTACAAAAATAATAACTTTTCTTTGCATTAAGAGGGGACAACCCTTTATTGCTTAATGTATGAGAACATTTAAAAAAAATTTTTTAATTTATTTACAATTTATCTAAAATTTAATTAATTGAATTTTTCACATATTACTATATTATAAAAAAATATTCTTTTCATTTAACTTATCAAGGGAAAACTCAAAGATATTGCGCCACCATTATTTAAAAGATTGTTTATTTTACGACATTATATTGATTTTCAAACGAACGATCGCGCGATCGATCTTTTTAAAACGAGAAAATATTTGAGTTTTGCAGTGGACGCTCGCAAATAACGATCGATAGCGAAAAATCGAATCACCACGCTTGAAAAGAAGTTTTGTCGCTCGTATTAGTTTGTGAAAATTTTTGTATCTTGTGAGAGATTGTTTATTCATTCGTAGCAAATTCGATTTCTCACTCGCGAGAAATGCCAAGCACTCAATTTTAATTGAGCGATAAGTTGTTCGAGAGAACGTATTTTGAGCGTTATCCGCACCTTGCAACATACAAAATGTATAAAGCAGAGCCAGCCACACAAATACTAAAACAATTGCATAAGTGTGTGTAAAAATTGAGTGACAACTCCCCACAGTGTGCTAAAAGAAAATGTGGACTGTGAAGTTCGAAATTAAAAAAGACTCTGGTTATTTGATTTCAAGTTAATCCTAACAATATTTACTTATATTCATATAACTAAGAACGCGGAGGTCGAGCTAGCCAGATAAAACTTTTTTATAAAAGAAGGCATGACGTTTCTTCAATGCAAAATTTACTTTAGAAAATCACTTTTTCATTAAGAAAGAACTATAAAACAAAGTAAATGTAAAGATAGAAATATATATTTTCAAATAAGATTTTTCAATTAGAAGAAAATTTTTCTAAGCGGGGTCGCCCCTCGGCAGTGTCTGGCAAGCGCTCCGATTGTATTTCTGCCATGAAAAGCTCTCAGTGAAAACTCATCTGCCTTGCAGATGCCGTTCGGAGTCGGCATAAAACATGTAGGTCCCGTCCGGCCAATTTGTAGGGAAAAATCAAGAGGAGCACGACGCAAATTGGAAGAGAAGCTCGGCCTTAGATCTCTTCGGAGGTTATCGCGCCTTACATTTATTTTTTTTTTTTATATATTTTCAAAACATAAAGTTATTCAATAAAAAAAATGTATAAAAATTAATACAACTAAGTAGAACGTATAAAAAGTTACTTATATTAAATTGTCAATATTTATTAATAATTAATTAATTATTATTCATTATTAATATTTAAATTGTCAATATTAATATGTATGTTCAAAGGAACTTAATAATACTAACTAAAACGTATTAAAAGTCACTTTAACCTTGCTGCATATTGTTTTTATTATGTGCCCAAAAAGTAGCATGGACTTTTCCTTTTGCATTCACTGTTGACTTTAGTGAGTGACAAGCGAAAGTAAACGATCGTGATCGCACATCGTTAGTGGCTGTGTGAAAATACGAACTCAAATTGCACAACGTGCAACTTTTGGCCGGCTCTGGTATAAAGTAAACGAAAAAGTGCTTGAAATTAAGCAAAAAAAATATTTGCTTTACAAGAAGCAAGCGAACTATGTGCGTTGAAGGCAGAAATTGAAAGGCTGAAAATTAAAAAATTGAGCCACTCAACAATTATGTACATATTTTAGTTATTTTTTTTTGTCACGATGAAATCCTGTTTTTTTAGCTAGAAATATTTTTAGTTTTAAGTTCTTAATAAAAATATATTTAAGTTTCTAGTGTTAGTTTACATGAGATGAAGTGATATTTTACTTTACATTTATAATAAGTTTTAGGAACATCTAAATAAGGCAAACCTGAATGAAAAAGGTCAAGTTTAGTTTTAAGAGCCATGAAATGATATTTTTCTTATGAGTATTTATTTTTGCCTAAACTTTTGAAAATAAAAGACAGTGAATTACAAATTGATTAAATGGATAACATAATATTATTTCGAATCATTCTGGCGGCATCCTCGGTTTGTCCACACTGAGGTGTTCACTGCTTATGTCCACATCAAAAGTAGGTGGTATATCGCAACAACAATTCACAATTTGTTTGGCCTTTTCAGGTGAATAATGTAAGCCACGCGCAGATAAAAGGCAGCGAAATGTGCTCTTTAGTATTCCAATTGTTCTCTCTATAATATTTCGGGCCTTTGAGTGTACGGTATTGTAGCGAGATTGTGGAGAACCAGGTTTTGCCATGTCATAATGTTAATGACTCATTAAATAAGTTTTCAGAGGGTAACCAGCATCGCCTTAAAAAATGGAATTTAAACAATTTATTTGTATATTTAATAACGACCAGTCATACTCCAAATGCACTTTCAAGTCGCTCACATTGAAAACAAATGAGTGACTAGCGCCTGGATGCCTGGCATCCTCATACCGGATGGACATTTTGTAATCGCAAACTGAAAATGGGAATAAGTTTATGTCAATAATTTTGTTCAAAATTATTATTTGCGTGTTCCTTTTTACTTACAATCATGACGTTTAAGCTGTAGTAGCCTTTCCTATTTAGATATAAATGTTGCGTTCCTTTTATTGGTGAAATTATGCAAACGTGAGTCCCATCGATATAACCCACTACTACTGGGAGTCCTCCTCTACAGTCAATTGGGTTGTAATCCACTTCGCACAAATATGCTCCTCAATAATATATAAAACCTTTTTAACGACTATAAATGTCGTAGGTTGTACTAGTCCAACACTAAAATCATGTCCACAGAATTTTTGATAGCTGCCGTCAGCAAAGAATCGGAGTGTAGCGCATAATTTTAAAATAGGAGGTACAGCCGTCCCTCGAACACGTTTGCGGAAATGGCGCTTCGTTTCGTTTAGTAAGGAGCAAAATGCTTTCTTACTTAACCCAAAATAGCTTATAAATCTGCAAAATAACTATATTAGAAGCTCATAAATTGCCACTTAAACGTTTTCTTACGTGGTGCTTGGTAATTCCAAGGGATTGGAGTGGTCACGCAAATGTTTTCGTATTCGCAACATGTCAATTTTGACACCAAAATTTTCGTCATTATAAAATAATTCGATGCTAATATCCATTTTGCTATTAATAAAAAAATCACTTATAAATGCTTAAATTTCCGCCACAAATTGATCAGCTGTTCATTTACCTGTGAAATCATCACTTTTTTAGGTTGGCAACATCAATTCAACTTCAACTGAAATAAATTGTAATTCGTAATGGCAAACAGGAGTTGAGTTGTCTTAAAGTTGAGTTGTATACCGAAATAGGGGCATAAAACACCAAAAGTGTGATGCTACAAACATTTTCTATTTGTACTGTGATTGACAATAGCAACTAAATAATGTGACCATTAGTTTTCGCTTCCCAAGGCCGTCGGTTCTATGTACCGGAGCGACTCGGGATTTTTCCCGACCAAGGACTGCCATTTCAGTGTGTTCAGTGTCCCTCCCATAAATTGTCATCCTTCCAGCAGCTCCTTGCAACGGGACTGCTCCATATTCTCTTGCTCCGGGAAGGTATCGAACCCAATCCGGATCCGTCTCCTGACCCCGGTCCTGAGAAATGGTTTTGCTGCATCTGCCGGAAAAGAATCTTTTTAGGACGGCCATACTCTTGTCAGTGTGTCTCGTGTAAGGGATGGTTGCATCGGACAGGTTGTTCTGGGCTAGACCCCAACACCATACGTCCACGTAACTTCTATAAATCTTTTGTGGCTCCTTGCTGTTCACGTCCTAGGACGTCCCGTAGTTTGCGCCTTAGCGTTCCCCGCTACCTTCCAGCAGCCCCGCTGCTCAGTAAGCCACAAAAAGTACCCGCTGTGGCTCGCGCCCCACTGCGCCACCAACTCACACGGCTGCTCCCACTCATACCTACAATATCCGTAGTAGAGTCGGGAGCAATGCCGAGCATCAGCCCCTGCCCCCGTCTTCTTCCCGCACTTTTCCGGCAGCAATTGTGTAGGTCAGGGAAACAGATTCTTAGTCCCTTTGCACCGTTTGCCAGCACAGAATATATACCTTTGCGACATCCTCCCAATGCAGCTCCTGCCATGGACGGTGCCACTTTCCTAGATGTTGTGGTCTCCGCGACGGCAACCCCCTGATGGGTTTCATTGCGCCATGTTGCCAGGCCTCATACCCAAATAAACCGCGTACCCCAATGCCTACCCAAGGACGTCTAGTCCCAGGGCCTCAACAGCAATCGCGTTCTGGCCTTCCACAATCCAGGCGTAGTCACCCGTCACTTACTCCCAGAGTGACGACGTCTCCCCTATGCACTTCAGAATTCTGCAGTTAAACTGTAATGGATTAACTGGGGAGATCACAGAGATAGTCGATTTCATGAAGCGGCACAACATCCGCATTGCTGCCATTCAAGAGACTAAACTCACAGCAAGATCTGCATTGCAGACCTGTTCTGGGTATAATGTCCACAGAAAAGATCGCGAGAGCGGAAATGAAGGCGGCGTCGCGTTTATCATACACCACACTGTGCAATATCATATATTTGATCCCGACATCGACCGCAGGGACAGTATCTTAGAACATCAAGGATTATCTGTCCGGTCGGGCGATGCAAATCTAGAAATCATCAACATCTACATCCCTCCTGTCACCTGTTGCCCCAGTGGATGCCGCGCCGATATCAGCGGCGTACTCACTGGAAATAATCGCATTATCTTAGGCGATTTCAATGCCCATCACGATCTCTGGCATTCAAACTTGCGGGTGGACAGTAGGGGTGAGATGTTAGCGGATCAAATAAAAGAAACAACGTTCTGCTCTATAAACGGAGACGCCCCCACACGTATAATAGGAAGCTGTCACAGTTCGCCGGACATTTCAATCGTGAGCGCAGATTTCGTAAACTGCGTCAACTGGCAGCCGATGGTAACATTGGCATCCGACCACCTGCCTATACTTATTTCGCTCGAGCGTCCCGCCGACTTCATCGTCGCAGAAAAACGTACTTTCATTAACTTTAAAAAAGGAAAGTGGGACGAATACAAATCCTTTACAGACAACCGCTTTGCTGCCCTCCCTATCCCAACTGATGCCCGCCAAGGGGAGCGTGCTTTCCGCAAGGTCATTGAATCCGCCTCAGCTCGTTTCATTCCCGCCGGTAGAATTCCCGAAATTCGGACCACTTCCCGGCAGACGCCGCAAGTTCAGCGAGAGAACGTTACCTTATAAGACAGCTCGATCCCGGCGACCTCCAAATAAGGTATATAAACCAACGCATCAGATTGTTTGTGGATGAACACAAGCGGGCGAAATGGGAGGAGCACTTAAGCGGTTGTAACCTCTCTGCCGGTGTAGGTAAACTTTGGTCCACTGTAAAGTCTCTATCGAATCCGTCTAGGCACAATGGCAAAGCTTCCATTGCCTTTGGCGACAAAGTGCTATCGGATGCGAAAAAATGCGCGAGCGCTTTCTGCCGACAATACATAATGCATTCTACGGTCGACAAAAATAGACGGAGGGCCAACAGACATGCACGTAAACATAAGTTCAGTACGTCACCAATCACCATCACCGCCTAAGAGGTTGGGGATGCGATCGGTCGTGCTAAACCATCCAAAGCAGTGGGCCCAGACGACATAGCCATGCCGATGCTTAAAAGCTTAGGGAAAGAAGGTTTCAAATATTAAGCACATTTCTTCAACCTGTCTCTTTCCACCTTTGTTATACCCGAAAAATGGAAAATGGCCAAGGTGGTCCCGCTACTAAAGCCTGGGAAACCAGCTAACATTGGATAGTCATATCGCCCGATATCTCTCCTATCGCCAGTAGCCAAGACGCTTGAAGCCATTTTTCTCCCCCACTTCAAAACAAATTTGCAGCTAGCCTGTCATCAGCATGGCTTTAGAAAACTTCATAGCACCACCACCGCGCTAAATGTCATTAGCACCCAGATAAATTGTGATTTAAATCAGAAATCAAAAGCTTTTGATACGGTCAACCATGGCACGTTACTGCAAGAATTGGAAGGGTCTACCCTTCCCCCATGTCTTAAAAGGTGGACCGCAAATTATCTAGGTGGTCGGCAGGCATCGGTGCAATTCAGAAACGAAATATCAAAGCCTAGAAGAACTAAACAAGGGGTGCCTCAGAGTGGTGTCCTATCCCCACTTTTGTTTAATTTTTACATATCAAAACTACCTTCGCCACCAGAAGGAGTAACTATCGTTTCTTATGCCGATGACTGCACAATAATGGCCACAAGGCCTGGCCCAAAGATCGATGAGCTTTGGAACAGAATAAACGGCTACCTCCCTGATCTCACCATTTTTTCGCCTCGCGAAACCTGGCATTATCACCGACTAAATCATCCGCGACCCTATTTACAACTTGGACGTCCCAAATGTTGACCATTTTGCTACCGACTGTCCTACACCCCAAAATCTTGGGTATAACGTTTGATCAGGATCTACATTTTGGTGAGCACGCAGCCGCAATTGTTCCGAAAATCCAGAGCCGTAATAAAATCCTTAAATCCCTTGCTGGCAGTACATGGGGAAATGACAAAGAAACGCTCATTACCACATACAAAGCAATTGGGCAGCCGTTTGCGTGCTATGCGTCCCCTATATGGTCGCCAAGCCTAAAAACTACCCTCTGGAAAGAGCTATAGGCCTGCCAAAATACTGCGCTCAGAACCGCCACGGGCTGTCTGCTTATGTCCCCAGAACTCCGTCTACATAATGAGGCGAGAATACTCCCCATCAGGGAGAGAAATGAGATGCTGCGAAACAGTTCCTCTTGAATACCCAGAAACCTGGGCATCCCAGCAGACATCTGATTGATGAGCCAACATCGCCTAGGGACTTAAGGAGTCATCTCCGTAAGCATTTTGAGGAAATACGGCACCTGAGAACTCAGCCGTATGAAGGAAAAAAACACAAGCAGGTCCTTGGTGAACTCCACAAACAGGCGTCGGACCTTTATGCCGGGAATTGCCCGGTAAATCCAGTACTCGAGGAACAGTACCCAAAGCTTGCGGAAGAGGAACGCGTATTCCCCAGGGAAACGCGAGTCCCTCTGGCTCAGCTTCGTTCTGGATACTGTAACAGGTTAAACTCTTACATATCCAGAATCAACCCCGACATACAAAATGTATGCCCCGCTTGCAATGTGTCCCACATTACACCAACCATCTCTTTAATTGTAATGTGGAACCAACGCTTCTACACCCCTTTCATTATGGTCCACCCCGGTCGAAACAGCAAGTTTCCTTGGACTCCCGTTAGAGGATATTGATGACAATTTGTGATCGGTCGCAGCGATTAGGTGGGGCGAAACATTGCTACAACAACAACAACCATTAGTTTTCAATTTTGTTTAAAATTTTTTAATATCAAATAATTTGTTTCAATTGAGCATGTTGTAAAAACTATTATGCGAACAAATGTATTATAATTTTATGGGACTACTATAAACCATAAGAGCTATCAAAAAAAAAAATGCAATACCTATAAACATACATTAACATCAAAGCAAGCGGAAGTGAAAATAATACAAACAATATTAAAACAAAAACAACTACAACAAAATTAGCAAAATGAAGCAAGAGTAAAAAAAGAGTAATAATGATTGCATGATCAAGCAACAACAATAAGAATAACAACAACAAATCAAAATAAGAAACTATATTAATTTTAAATTTATCTAAATTAAAAATTAATACATTCTAAAGAGTTTTAAACTCTCTCTTCTGGAAGTTTAAGAGAATATTTTGTATTTAATAACGTAGTTTTGAAAGTTATTTTAAAAATAATTTTTTGACATTCTATTTTAATTATGCTTCGCACTCCACCAAACGATAGAAAGACATCTACACCAACACATCGGGTTAACGATTCACTTATTGATTTAGAAGGTGACCTAATAAACCCATATGCGGACCAAAATAATAACGAAATTTTTTCTATTTCAGTGAATTTCCTCAGTTTTGGACAAGTTGTCCTGAAGCATAGTTCATACATGCTGAAATGCAGTTCAATACTAAAAAAAATACTCAAGAAATAACTAAATACGAGTATATTATTACGGCATCCCATCAGGAAGTAATTATGACCATTTTAGACTTTAATAATAATCCACCGGAAATAAATAAACATCCTGCATTAAAAATTTTTTTGATTGAAAGACATTCGTTAAAGGAGAATGCGAAGTTAGATAAAGTGTTGTCCGATTCTGAATGGGTGATCGTAAGCCTTCGGAATTTTACCGATTTCTAGTTATACTTTCTGGTTCTAATTTCAGCCAGGAAATTTTAAAGAAACTTTGGATGCCAAAATTACCAAAAAATTTGAATGTAATTTTAACAAGCTGAAATTCCAATGATGTAAATGATTTCATTAAGCTACCTGATAACGTTTGGGAAGTTATCAACAAAAATGAAATTGTATGAATTAAGCGGGGGTTGCCGTTATTGCTTTTAAATCTATGAAAACATTTATTTGAAGCAATTTTTAATTTATAATTTATTTAATAATTTAGGAAAAAATTAAACAACGTGACATCAGGTTGTCGCCTTATCCGTCCTGATGTCACGCTGTTTAAATTTTTCCAAAATTATTAAATAAAATTAAATTGCTTTAGTAAATAGCTCTCAAAATTCAAAAGGCGATAATTCCATAATTACTAATTTGGTTAAGACAACATCTTTAATTTGTGAAAATTTTCAAAAACTATTTGGAATTAAGTGAAATAAGAAAAGAAATTAGTAAGAATTGTTAAAGATCACGTTCAACAAGTAGAAATAGTTTTAGAAGTCCTGTTAGATATCGTTCAAAATCTCGTGATAATCCCAACTGGTTATGTAGATATCAATATAATTTGCGAAATAAAGCTAGGAGATGTGCAGAATCGTGTGCGTTTGTGAAAAATGGTAATCCAACAAACTAAAATATTCCGTTGTTGCAGCGACGAATAACGGAATTTCCGAAGTATCAACTCGTCGCTTATTTGTATCTGACAAAGAAAACAAATTAAAGTTTTTGATTGTGTTTAAGCCGACTCCATCACCATTAGACGGCGGCAGTTCCTATACGCAGCCGTTCGCGGCGAATAGAAAGGCGCCAACGAACGACGAACTGCCAACGTCACCAACAAGATTTCTATCATATTAGCCGACAATTGCGGACGCGCTCATATATATATTTATTTATATTTTGGATATCAAAATTCGTTTCTTTAAATAAAGTTAATATTTTGAAAAAAGTTGTAAGTGAATTACGAAAGTGTGGAGTTAATTTCATTAACTGTTAAAGGAAAAACAAAATTTAAAATTATAACGTTGTGGAAAAAAGGAAAAACCAAAGAGCATTTTACTTATTTCGATTGTAGCGAAGAGAGGCCACTGAATATTCATGGTCCTTTACAGCCATCCTTGGCCCACCCTTAAAATTAAAACAAACACAAATTATTACTAAATTAAATTCGAACTCTCGTTCGTCAAAATTTAAAGAAAAAATAAAAAAGGAAAATAATTGAGTGCGAAAATTGTTTGATTACGAAGTGCCAAAGTTGTTCGCTAAATTGCTTGATTAATAACAACTGCTAATTGACAACGACATTTGTGTGTTGACATGCACAGTACTGGCTCTTAATAAATAAATAAAAAAACAATACAAACACAAAGGTGAAATCAGTCGAAAAGAAGTGATAAAAAAATATAAACTGAGTTCTCAAAACCTAAATATACAAAAAACAGAGTTGAGTTGATTTCCAGAAGAAACGAACGAAGAAACAAAAATTTAATAAAATAGTAAATCTTTTATTCAAACAGTTTCAAAAGAAATAACATTTTTGGAAATTTTGGGAAGCACTTATCGTAAGTGCCTGTCTCAAATAAAAAAAATCAACAAAGCCAGCTAAACAGCAGCATCAACAATAAACGACCAGGCAACAACAATGTAAGACACAGTATAATACAGGAATCGATGAGTATGCAGATTTTTATTTTTTATAAAAAAAAAGTATAGTAAATAATAAAACTTTTATCCACAACAAGTCATATTAGGGGGACTCATGTAACCGTATAAATGCCTTATAAAGTGTGTAAACGTATAAATTTATCTAGTTTACGCACGAGCTGTCAAATTTTGTATGAAAAATCATTTACACAATTTGTATAAATTTACGCGCACATTTCATTGTGTAAACGCGGTAAACTCAAAGGAATGCAACCTTGCAGACATTACAGACGGCATTTTCATCAAAAATCTCCAACATCAGCAAGTAAAGGCGTTTTAGTTTTGATTTTTCACTTAATCTTGGTATTTTTTAATTTGTATAACAATCAAAAAATTTTTTTTGGAAATAATACAGCTGAAAAACAATCAAGTTTATCAAGAGTATTACTAGGTGCGTTCATATAACCGCGTGTGTAAATGGATATAATTTTACACCTTATAAGTTTATATGCTATCATGAGTCCCCCTATTATTTTTGTATACTGAAAAACGTATACGTATCAAATGTAGCGGGCTTGCCCATGTGCTTTTCGATGGTCGGGAGATTCCTTTTTCGATTAAATATTGGAACTCTTTCTTCGCTGCGTCTAATTTTTCACCCATTAACCTGCGGGTTCGCGCAAAAACAGTTACACCCTTTGTTGTGATGTGGCGTATGACGTTTGTATTCGCTGGTTTTCGGTTTGTGCTGAGTAGTTTGACGCGATGGCTGCTACCACCATTTTAAAGCGGACGTTCTCGTTCCTAATTCAGGCATTTCCGCACAGTTCGCGCAAGCCATATTTCTGGTTGTTCTGACCAAAAAGGGTGCACCTTTACCATAACGCGTTTTACGAAATTTGTAGACTCTGCTCCGTTTGCGGAGTTATGTGCCATTGGTGCTACTTCAGTTAGTTCCCCATTGGTGCTATTCAATTTATTGTCCTCAGGCACTTATAATTTTTGGACTGTTACCAGGGCCACGTTAGTTAAAAACTTGTACAGTTTTTTTTATACATATATGTTTGCGTATTTAATAGCAATGTTTTAATAGTTACTAAGAGTCGTAATTTAAGTTGTATTTGTTACTTTAACAACGAATAATTTACTACCATAAATAAAGTATACTTTCACTCTCTACAACGCTTTCGATGATAAGTACAACCCTACACTCTAATGGCAAATTTGTTTTTTCAATTGAACTAAAAGATTTTACAATGAAATACTGTTTTTTGCAAAACAGCGCTTGCCGGGTCCGCTAGTATAAATTTTAAGTGGTATTTAACCAACAAAAGTTGCATTTTTCTTGCCTACTCAAACCCATTGTGCAACAACAACATGAGCAAAATTTCTTCTACATCTGAATTTACCCCATTGTTCGCACATATCGTTGAACTTTGCGACACAGTTCAACTTATTTCCAAGTTATTTTATCTTGCTTGGCAGCATATACAAAATTATAATATTCATACGTACATACCTACACACATGTACAAATCATTTTTAGTTGCTTTTCCAGCATTCATATTTCTCCACTCAGAGAACATTATACGTGCTTACTCACACGTTAAAGTCGCTCTTTCAGCGATATTCTCCAAGCACGTATAGCTACAATAGTAAAGAGAGGTGGTACTGTTGATCAAATCTCTTGACCTCTCTCACCTTAGCAATTTTTCACTTTTCTTTTCTGCACTCTCCCAACACTACAATCAAGCGCACTCAGTTCACTACAAAACTGCGACATTGAAGCGACGAAAAACCAAATCAAAACAAACTATGTTTGCAAACAAAAATAGAGTAGCTTCTTTGACTCACTTGCATACGTTCGCATAAACAAAAATATATACATACATACGTTTGTATATTGTGCATGTACATTAGTACTTATTCTAGCGTACAAAACTCATATATGTAATACTTCTATATCACTACTACTGAACTGTGCAGCCTGTCAAACATTACAGTACAGATATACAACGAGAGAAGGAGACAAAATCTCAAGGCTGTCGTTAAATTTTTGTAAAAAAGGGGCTTATATATATGTATATTTCAATAACCCGTCTTGCTTCTATCTATATTGTACATTAGGCTATTTCGTTGTCCAAATAAAAAAGTAAGTTTTGTTTTCCATTAGTATTATAAAATTTTCATATCATATTGCAATTTAAAGACGCACGCGCAGGGATTCGAGGAATATATCTCTTCATTGGGAGTTGCTAAGGGCACCCTTCTGGTTCAATCTAGCCGGAAAACAGGATTTGTTGGTATGATCGTTGCTTTAAGAAATATTTTTCCAGTATTTGAGAAGCTTAAAAATGTTGGCATGACATACCTTTTAACTTATAAGCTTTCACAAGACTTCCTGGAAACCTTTTTTGGTGCAGTTAGGGCAAGAGGGGGTTTCAATTCAATTCAATTTAAAGTGCATATAGACGACTCTTAGTAAGGCACGAGTTAAGTGCTATTGAAAGTGGGAATTGTACCTTCGACGGCGAATCTATTCTAGAGGCATCATCAGCGTCTACTAATATCCTTAAAAAAATAGCGAGGTAATAGATTTCGAGTTAGCAAATTTTTATGTTAATACGATGTGTATATGGACAATGTTGTTCGTTATATTGCTGGCTATGTTGCTTGGAAAGTACAAACGAAAATGGAATGTTCCACATGTCAAGGGCAATTGATTGGTGAAGAACATTCTTTACTTTCAGCGCACAAAAATAAAGGTCCGTTTGTCGCACCATCTGTGGACGTATGTAATATTTGTATAGTGTCAGAGAAATTTTTAAGACAAGTTCTCAAAGCATGCCCAATTGGAAATGAAAAATTAAGTTTAATAAATAAAAGTTTTCAAAATACAAGTGATGCATTCACCAATAGTATCATGACGAGCACATAGCCATCGAAAATTTATTTAGCAATGACATCTTTAATAATAACCGGACACAGCTGTGTAAGGAAGTAATTTGTTTTTATTTGGATATTCGTTTGTTTTTTGAAACGAAAAAACGCACGGACGAAAAATAGTATGTTAGAAAAAAATTTAAAAAATTGATATTATTTCAACATCAATAGCAGCCAGACCAATACTCATATTTTGTTTACTTCATCAAAAATTTACTTCATTAAAAAACTCAAAATACGTAAAATTTTCAAAACGTGTATATATCGTTTGTTCAAGCTAATTCATTTTAAATTATTTTTAAAAACGTTTAAAGAAATGCTTTTTAGGATGTATGTGTAAGTATATTTTTATACATGTATTTTTAAATTTATTTCATTTCAAAAATATGAATTCTTCGCCTTGTTTTGTTTACTATTTATGTAAATAATGTACTTTGTATGGCTGCAGCCCATGTTTAAATAATGAATACATCAAGCCTTATATTGTATTTTTTGGTCTTTTCCTTGTTTAATCGACTAAACTGAGACTTTGTAACAATTAGTATGCAGAAGTTGGGTAAAGGGGATAGTGACCCGTTGTTACCCCTTTAATACTTTTTTTTACAGAAAATTTGAACATTAGGAAGATAGGAAGGTATTGATATAGAAGTATTATATATATGACAAAACTAAGTTTGAGATAATTTCGCCCCTACAGAAACTTTTCAGAAAATATTCACACAGACTTCAAAGTACATATTATTATCTTCTAATATATATATACATATATATACCAAGCATTTACAAATACACGTTTATTTAAACACGTATATATAAGTGAAAAGTGTTTGTTATTTTTTATATTTTTTTTTATCAAACATTATACAATTAAATTCCGCATTTCGTGGATTTATGTGCGAAATTTAACGAGGCACCGATTCAAGATGGCACTGAATCGTATCTCATGATCAAAGACAAAACACTAGATGATTGTTGAGCACGGCATCAATCGGCTTACGATCTGGTATTTTCGAAACCAGACGTAAGTTTCCCTGAAGGCTTCAAGAGTGCAGTACAAGGCAAACAACGCACTTGCCTTGATACGTATGAAATGACCAAAGCAAAGATTGCCGATCAACTTTCATTGATCAAAATTATGGCAACACCGAGTCCACCACCCCGCGTGGAACAACCCGCGGCTGAGGCAAATATTTACCTCAAAGTCCCAGCATGCGACACGAAGACCTTTTATGGTGGCTATGAATAATGGCCCCCTTTTCGTGATATGTTCATAGCAGTGTACATTAAGCACCACCTCTGCTCGTGCTCAGAAATTGTATTATATCCGATACAAAACGCAAGACAAAGCCGGTTCCATCGTCAAACAATATCCGTTGAGCGATGATAACTTTGACCTTACCTGGGAAGCTTTACGGTCACGATACGAAAACAAGCGTATCCTGGTTGACAACCAGAAAAATCCTTACTGACTCTGGCCTCTATTTCATCCGAAAACAGTAAGCAACTTCAGAGAATGCCCATCACGATCAACAACTGCCTATCAGTCCTTCACTCCCAAGGGGTTACGACAGACAGTTGTGATCCAATTCTGGTGTACATTTGTTTTTCAAAACTTCCCAAAATAACAGTGCCACTTTGGGAACAATCTCTCTCTTCGCGAAGGTATTTACCCTCATGGTCAGAAATGAAGGACTTTCTCACCTCGAGGTATGAAGTCGTTGGAAGGGTCAATAGGTTTCAACCAAGCCAAAGCAAAATAAAACCAGTCGCTCATCAAAATTCTGCGAAAGCAGGTCCTTCAACAGGACGCAACCCCTTGCAGAATCTAGAAAGGAAACTTGTCATTATTACAACTCCCCGAACCTTATTAGATTCTGTCCACAATTCAAGCGAATGTCTGTGCAAAACCGGACAAAATTCGTCAAACAAGCTAAGCTGCCTTAGCTGCACTCATATCATCAATGAGTGCACGAGCAAGGTGTCGTGTTCGTCATTTCATCAACGGCATCACACGATGTTGCATGCGAAACCACAAGCTCCACGTTCCACCCCGCGAACGAATGCACCAAACTTGCAGCACACTACTATTGAGTCGACATCTCCCGTGAGATAGTGATAACAAAATTTTCCTTCGTACTGCTATGGTCGCAGTCAAACACCAAGGTGCATTATTTCAACTGAGGGCCCTTATTGATCAGGGCTCGGAAAGAACTTTCATTTCCTCGAAAGTTCAACAACGGTTGAAACTATCATTCGAACATTCAAATTTCGAAATCTCTAAAATGGGTGGACAAGTCGTACAAAAGTCCTCCAAGCTTTGTCCTTGGATTCTAGTTGCATCCAAGGCCATGAAAAGGATAAAGGCTCATGCCATTAAGTTGCCGCAACTTACCAAGTATCTGCCTGGTGGATGTTGGCAGTCGAAAAATCTGGGAGCAGTTCAAACTCCCTGAGCTCACCGATCCCAGCTGCCACATACCAGGTTAGACTGACATGGTCATTGGCAGTGACATACTTCCACAAATCCTGCTGGAAGGTATAAAAAAGTTGTGCGGCAACGTACTTGCGCAACTAATCATTTTTGTTTGGATTCTCAGTGGTCCAATAACTGAAAATGTGGTGTCATTTTCGACAAAAGTCGAAAAAGTGCCAAAGGAGACACTTAGTTCTCAATTTAGAAAATTTTGGGAAGAGGAGGAAATTCCACAACCTCCACAGGTATCCCCCGAGGATCAAGCGTGTGAGCAAATAAACGCAACAACAACGGCACGTACACCAAACGGTCGATACATTGTGCGACTTCCATTCGAAGAGAAGTTTCCTGAAAAACTCTCTCGGCAAATCCCGCCCTACAGCAGTTTCTCAGTATGGAGCGAACGCTTCAGAAAAAGGGGGAGTTAGGTACAATGTACAACAATGTGCTGTCTCGACCTTGGTCACATGGAATCTACCGACCATGCGAAATAACTTCGAATGGCAAGGTCTCATTTTACTTGCCACATCATGAGGTAGTCAAATCAGATAAGGTCACCAACAAAGTTCGTGTGGTTTTCAATGCCTCTAAAAAATCTGGGTCAGACATATGCCGGAATGGTTTGTTATACATTGATCCAACTCTCAAACCACAGCTCATGCTACTAATTTTACAGTAGCGCATGCATGTGTTCAATGGAGACATTGAAAAAATGTACCTTCAGATCCTCCTACATGAGGACGATAAAGATTTTCAGCGAATCCTATTTCGCAAATCGGCCAACTCCATTGTTAGCGATTTCAATCTAAAAACGGTTACATTCGGCGTCAATTGTGCACCATATCTCGCTATTCGTACGATGTATCAACTATCAGACGACACGAAAGCTAAATTCCCCTTGGCTGCAACTATTCTCAAGACGCAAACGTATGTCGACGGCATCCTATTATGAAGTCACGCCATCGATAACGCCACTGAATGACTCGTTCAAGTGATAAAAGCCCTAAAATCGGCCCATTTCATATTAAAGAAATTAACGGCTAATCACCTAGCCATATTAGAACAGTTTTCGTAGGAGGATCTTCTATACTCCAACGTCTTTAAAATTTGAGAGCACTTCCAATACCAAAACTCTTGGCATTCGATGGAACGCGCTCACGGATCAATTTTCATACACCATTCTGCCGGAATTCACCAAAAATGCAGGTTAGGTTGAACTCGCCGGTCCATGAGGCCTCACATAGACTTAATGGGTCCGTAGTTTTACCAGAAGTTTGTTTTAAAAACCTACAAGGACCTATGTTATAAAATAACTCCGTCCTCTTGGCAAATACTAGAAGCTTCCTTAAGCCACTTGCTACTTCTAGATCTGATAGCTGTATCACTCCTAATAGCTGGAGTCTTAGCCTGGAGAGCACAGGGCATGAGCACAGAACGTGCTCAATCGTTTCCTTCTCCACCCCGCACTTCCTACATCTGCTATCACTGACCAAGCCTAATTTAAAGGCGTGTGACGCCAGAAGGCAGTGTTCAGTCCGAATACCCGTCATGAGTCTACAGTCCCCTCTTTTTAATGATAGAAGCAACTTAGTTAGCCTAAGGTTTTAAGACCTACACATAATCTTCGACACTTTACAGCCCCGCGCTTGAACCCACGCTTTTCCCGCTTGGTCGGTCGTGTGCACCTCTAGCTTTCGCTTAATCTCGCCCAGTCTAATTGGGACTTCTTCGAGCAAGCTTCAAGGGATGCGTCCTTTTTGGTTAGTTCATCCGCTTTTTTATTCCCATCTATTCCCATATGCTCTGGGACCCACTATAGATTTGTGCTTCTCCCTGTCCGATTCTCCCCAGAGACTGCTTACACTCTAGCACGCATTTAGATGCTGTGCTATGCGATATTATTGCCTTAATTGCTGTTTGACTGTCAATATAAAAGTTAACATGGTTGCAGCTTAAGCTATTCTCTTCCAGAGTTTCTAGTGCTTTGGTTACGGTTAATATTTCCGCTTGGAAAACTCTACAGTAATCCGGCAGCTTGCAGGACCTTTTGATTTCGGGATCAGCACAGTATACCGCAGACCCTACTCCTTCCACTACTTTGGAACCATCTGTGTACACATGTATCGCCTCGTCTGCCATTTTCCATCTATTGTGGCCTTAAGATCTTCCTCCAAGCGCAGATAGGGGATCAGGTAGTCTGTTCGTCTTGTGATTGATGGCGCTATACTAATATGGCCGTATGGTCGCCGCTCAAGCTGCCCGAGGCACTGATCCTGGTTGCAGTTCTTAACGCTATGTTCTTTGCTACCAGGTCTACAAGCGGAATGTGCAGAATGGCATACAGTGCAGCCGTCGGGGTTGTTTTCAGGGCTCCCGTAGTGCTAAGCATTGATAGTCTGCATACCCCTCTAATTTTTTGAAGTAGGTTGTTTTTTGTGTGGCTTTCCACCAAAAAAGAACTCCATAGTATAGAATAGAACTTACGATGAGCCCCACGTACACCCCAGCATTTTTTTACATGCATAAAGGGCCGTTGAAGCCTTCTTCTCTCCTCCACGTTGAGCTTCCATGATAGCTTACTGTCTAGGTTAGGTTAGGTTGAACTGGCCGGTCCATGAGGACCTCACATTGACTGATTGAATCCGTAGTGTTACCAGAAATATGTTTTAATGACCAAAACCAAAAACCAGGACCTATGTTATAAAATAACTCCGTCCTCTTGGCAAATACTAGACGCTTCCTAGGACTTAAGCCACTTGCTGCTTCTAGATCTGACAACTGTATCACTCCTAATAGCTGGGGTCATGGGTGATTCCTAGATATTTTGTGCAAGGTTTCTCCTGTAGGGTCACCCCTCCTAACTGCGGCCTGGTCCAATTTGAGACCTTGTACTTTTAGGTAAACAAGACCATATCCGTCTTCTCCGCGTTGACTTTCAATCCGACATTAGATGCCCAGGTATTAATATCCCGAAGCGACCGATCCATCAAAGAGCTAATCGTTGGAAGGCACTTTCAACTTATGATAATTGCAACGTCATCTGCGAAAGCCGTAAGTTTTACGAGTCCCTCATCTAATCACCTGAGCAGTTGGTTGATGACCAGCGTCCACAGCAGAGGTGATAGCACCCCTCCCTGTGGCGTGCCCCTGTCCACTGGTTTCGTGGCCTCGAACAATTTCCATTGTGATGTAATCTTCCTGCAATTTAAAATGCAGCCGATCCATCTGGTTAAGGCTAGATGTACTTTAATGTAATTAAGATAATCCATAATCGCCCATATAGAAACATTATTGAAAGCCCCGGCAATGTCTAAGAAGACTCCTACAGCATATTCCTTATATTCCAGATCTTTATCTATGCTTATTACCACCCTATGCAATGCGGTGGTTACCAACTCGCTTTGGGTGTACGCATGCTGTGTTGTGGAGAGCAGCTTTTCATCCACTTTGGACTTTATGTTCACATCTATCAGCCTCTCAAAGGTTTTGAGCAGAATTGATGTCCAGCTAATGGGTCTATAGTCTTTGGGATACACGTAACCGATCTTTCCCTCCTTTGTTAGGAAAGCTACACAAGCAGTTCTCCAAGAGTGCGGTACATGATTCAGTCTTATGCACCTATCGAATATTATTTTAAGCCATTCCACGACCGCTCTACTTGAAACTTGTAGCATGGCCGGGAATATACCATCTGGGGCCGGCGATTAAACTTAGAAAACGTCTTCACTGCCCATTCGTTCTTGGTATCGGTCACCGAACCCGGCACTATCCGCTCCGTGATCAAAGTGTGAGTGCTGTCTCTTCTAAACCATCTCCCGATGGGAAATGTGTATCGAGAAGCACCTCAAGGGATTCCTCACTAATACGTGACCATTCCCCGTTCTCTTTCTTTATCAGTCCCCTTGCTAGGACTTTTTTCAACCGTACTGTTTTGCTGGAGCACTCTATGTCCGTACAGAAACATTTCCATGAGTTCTTCTTCGCCCTGGAAATTTCACGCTTGTAGATCCTCAGTAGATCCCTGTACTCGTCCCGACAAGCTTCGCTCTCCGCGGTCTTTGCTAGCTTAAACATTTCTTTTACCTGTCTTCTTAGAAGACTCAGCTCATTGCTCAACAATGGCGGCTTTGCTTTTCTTCTGAATCTTCTTAGAGGAAAAGCTTTGGTATACGCACTCATTAGCGTCCTTTTTAGGAATTCATTAGACTCCTCTAGTTCCTTCACATTTGCAACCTCTTTGGGGGGGCCCAGGTTTATTTCTACCTGTTTCTGGAGTTTAGTCCAGTTCGTTGGCTTAGGGTTTTTAAAGGATCCTTCCTTCTCTACCCTCTTTAGGGTGATGCTGAAGCTGAATAATGATGGCAGCGATTAGGATGAAAGCGCCAAGCCCGCAACATTATCAAAATGGCAACATTTCGCAGAAAATCTGCCCGCTATTTGCCACATCGAAATCTCGGGATGAGTTAATGTCGGTCCAGGGCAAGACACCCAAATCCTTGGGTTCTGTAATGCTTCGGAAAAGGCATATTGCGCAGCGATTTACATCCGCACAGATGTGGGCAAACAAATAAAATCTTCTCTTGCGAAAGGCAAAGTTGCCCCCATAAAAACTGCAACCTTACCACGCTTAGAGCAATGTGGTGCAGTCCTACTCGCAAAACTGGCTTCAACTGTTCGAAAACAGCTCAACTTACAAGCATGCAACATATTCTTATGGTCAGATTCTGAGATTGTACTAGCCTGGCTAGAGAAATCTCCATCGACCTGGAAGACTTATGTGGCCAACCGTACCTCTCAAATTCGAGAATATCTTCCCAGCGGCACCTGGCGCCATGTATCTAGCCAAGACAACCCTGCTGATCTTGGCACACGTGGTTGCTAGTCGCATGATTTTATAGGCTCCTCACTTTGGAGGCACCTACCGCAATGACTTTCTTCCCACATTTCGGCATGGCCAAAGCCGAAAGGTAGCGTTTCTCCAGCCGAGAACCGCAAGGTCGAAGGATATCACGCGCTCGAGGAGGAGGACGATATTCTTCAACGTTTCTCCTCATACTGCCGAGCTCTCCGTGTGATTTCATATTTGTTTCGCTTTGTGACCTGCAACAAATCCAAATCGGTGGCAACAACACATAATCCCCATCTGACGTACAAAGAGTTGCACCATGTGAAAACGCGGCTTGTGTCAATGGCACAATCTCGCCATTTTGGGGCGGAAAACAGCGCCCTACAAAACAAAATGCCAATTAGTAAAAAGAGTTCCCTTCTGGCTCTTAACCCCTTCTCGATTGAGACGGCCTCCTACGTATCGGTGGCAAATTGGAACACTCAACATTACCATACAACGAGAAGCATCCAGTAATCATTCCTCCGGATTCAGTGCTATGCCAGTTATATGTAGAGTTTTTACACTGCCTGCTTCTTCATGTAGAAGTACGGTTAATGCTCCAAATGGTGAAGCAAGAGTACTACGTACCAAAACTAAAGCCTCTTATTAGGAAATGCATTTTCCAATGCAAATCGTGCACGCTTTTCAAACAGAAACGCAAATAATGGCAGCGCTTTCTTGTACGCAAATTACGCATTTCAAATAAAAGCATCGGTTCTGAGGTCAACCACTATCATAAAAGGGTACGTAACTGTATTCGTCTATTTTTCCACAAAGGCAGTACACCTCAAGCTATGCTCGGACCTTACCATCGAAGCCTTTCGAGCAGCATTCGCCCGGTTCGTTGGCAGACGAGTATATCCCTCAAAAATTGCATGAGATATGCCAATATGGATATCGAACGAAAGGTATTTCACTCCGCATTACAATAGGGACATTTTTGTGTGGGGTTGGCACCTATTCGAAATTAAAAAAAATTGCATGGGATATGCCGATATGGGTATCAAACGAAAGGTATTTCACTCCGCATTACAATAGGGATATTTTTGTGTGGGGTTGCCATTTAGGGTTGCCACCTAATCGAAATTAAAAAAAAATTGCATGAGATATGCCGATATGGGTATCAAACGAAAGGTATTTCGCTCCGCATTACAATAAGGACATTTTTGAATAGGGTTGTCATTTAGGGTTGGGGTAGTTAGACGAAATAGTACTCTACTTACTCATATTATATTAAAGCTTTAAAGGAGAACATTAACGTTAAAAATTTTCGAAAAAAAATCTTAACCATGATTCGACTTAGTTTTCTTATTTTCACACACGCTAATAAAATTGAAATGCAATATCAAGGCACCGTTGCAAATTCTAGCAACATATATTTAAATGCATATTTTTGGCAAATATGAAATGCATAATTGCAATTTCTCACAGATTACTATTATAAAATTTCTCACCATAGCAAAAAGATTCTCACCATGGTAATTTGCTACCGTTGAACACTAGAGGCGTATGTTCAATTTGAAAACGACATCTAACCATTTAACTACTTACCAACAGATGGCGTTTAGGGAAGTAAGTTGATATTTAATTAAACTAACAGATAGTTGTCATAACTGATAGTTGTCATTCGTGAAATTTACAAGTTTTTGGAATGTAATAAAATTGTGAGATTTTCAGTGTATAACTAAAAAAATATTTGGAATTAATAAATCAGCGCATGAAGATACTCGACCGAAATAACTTAGTTCTCGATTTCACTAGTTGTCATAACAATCCCTTATACTATAGGCTGGAATTACCCATTTCAAATTTTTCATTCCAATTCATTTTGCGGTTAGTGTTTGATATGTTTTTGAAATGTATTTTTAGGGAAATCAAATATTGGTAAGTAAAAATATTTAATATATGTACATATAAAAAAAGTACACTTTGATTAATGATGGCATGTAAAGCAAAGCTCGGTCGCCCAGGTACTACTTTCATTACGACACCCATCATGGCATCGAGACCGACATGCCCACTGGCTCACATGGCAGAGACTGATAACTGCCTTCAGTGTCGGCTCTGCCACCGCTACCACGCGCTGCGGACCTGCCCGGAATTTAAGGCGATGCGGCCACCGCAGCGTGCTACAGTGGCCAGGGCACAGGGCTACTGCTTCAATTGCCTGGCCCTCACGCATACTGCGGGGGAATGTGACTCCCGAGGGTCTTGCAAAATTTGCGGTCTGGCTCACCACACCCTCCTGCACGAGGGCCCAAAAGGTCGACGTGGGCAGCACATAGCCCCAAATTTAAAAAAAGCAGTAGCACGGAAGCCGAAACCCACGAAAAAGAAACCAGAGAGGAAACCCACCTGCGCCTGAAGGGCCCAAAGGGCGCACCCACCGAAGAAAACAGCGGCAACCCCCATGCCCGAAAGGACGGCCAAGCGGAGGATCGCTCGCACAACGCAAAATTTGCAAACGGCGCAATGCCAGCGGCGTAATACGGCCAGTCTTGCCTTGGAGACGACCAGCCGAGCTTTACAAGAACTACAAAAGGTGCTTACCAGCACCTCCCTGCAGGGCGGGCAGGATGTTTAAGCCGCCTCAATCACCTTTAGATGGCGGCAATTCCTATGCGGAGCCACGCGCGGCGAACCTACTAACGCCGAACTGCCATCGTCACCAACAAGATTGCATTCGAGAGTCTATCATCATTAGTCGGCAATCGCGGACGCGCGTGTATATATATCTATTTATATTTTGCATACCAAGTATTTTCTTTAAATGAAGTTGATATCTCGTAAAAAGTTGTAAGTGAATTACGAAAGTTTGGAGTTAATTTTATTAACTGTTAAAGCATAAACAAAATTGTATGAGGTGGGTTTTGTCTTGGGGTAACACTCACTCAGTCCAGAGTCGACTAAAGGTCCCACACACCCCTACTGAATAAAAACACAATATTTGTGTGTTACGAACACTCGCACACATGGCTGGAGGTGTTAGAAAGGCAGCATCTTTCCGTTCTAAGATGATGGGGGAGGGAGGAGAGCGGCGGCTAATGGTCGTCGTAGCAGAGGGGATCGGCAGGACGGTTAAACGGTGATAGGGTAACGTACGGATTGGTACAGCGGTATGGAAGCAGCGGCGGGATCAGCACGGCGGCTGAACGGTGGTGTAGTAGCGGACGAATTGGTACGGCGGTATGGAAACAGCGGCTGGATGAGCACGGCGACTGAGCGGCGGTATTGGATAGCGGACGACCAGCGGGCGTCGTAGCAGCGGCGGTATCCGCTCGGTGGGATCAGCACGGCGGCTGAAAGGCGGTAGGATATCGGACATCCAACGGTCGTCGTAGCAGCGGAGGGATCAGCACGGTGGGTTCAGCACGGCGGCTGAACGGCGGTAGGATAGCGGACGGCCAACGGTCGGCGTAGCAACGGCGGGATGGAAGCAGCGGCGACACCAGATGGGCGACGATGCGACAGCAGCGGCGGTGGGCTACGGAGCGCGTACCAGGGCGAAGGTAAGATGGAATGTAGCTGGTAACGGATTTTACCTGGACTGCGGCTGGTTGTTCTGGTAGGGGTAGTCGTCGGGATTGGACGGATCTGTAGTCGTCTGCGGGATCGGACAGATCGTTAGTTGTCGTCGGTATTGGCGGGGTTGATGACCTACGGAAGAGACTGCGAGGACTCGTTACTGCTGGCTCCACCGCTGGGCATCCCCGCCTCCCTACTTGCACCCTAGATAGAAGGTGTGCGGGGGTGCGGGACTGCACCAGCCGAGACACCGTGGATCGATCCGTGGGCGGAGGGGAAGTGCACCTTAACAGCACAGCGGTAGCCTCTTGTGCGCACGCATCGGTTCGCGGCCGAAATCAGAGCTGTGGAGAGGGTGTCGTGCGGTCGTTCGGGCGGCGAGCCATTCCTTGCCAGACCAGGGCGATGGAGGGAGATAGTCCGAAGACACCACTCTCGTCGTCTCGGCGCAGCAAGAGGGACCCGTGTCACGGACGCACCCTCTTCTCCCCAGTTCGCTAGTGGGAGTGGTCAACTATGCCTTAGGCTTCCGCTCCGGCTAGCTTACTATACCGGAGCTGAGGAGGGAAGGGTCGCTGGGTCGTTCGGCGTCTTGCCACTCGACACCTGGGTGGGCGACGGAGGGAGATAGTCCGACGACATCACTCTCGTCGTCCAGGCCAGGTGAAGGGTGACCCGCGCTATGACAGCGCCCCCTTCCGCTCAGCCCGAGCGTAAGAAAAGAGGCACAGTGGGTGTTATATTATTGGAACGTTACGTTACAGTCCTCCTTCCACAAAGGAAAGCTGTTGTAGGAATGATGGGTCTGCAGGCGTGACTTGGGTATTATGCCGGTGTGCATGTGGGCGACGCACTTTATTATTTTTTTCTTTTCTTCAAAATATACATAGTCATTCCACTTATATCTAACAAAGTTAATGTTTACATGTCACGGTTAATTCATTACCTCAATTCTCTTTCGTTGTGTTTTCGGTGTAGGGATAGTGTGACATAATACACTTCTACGTAAATATGCTTGACGTGATTACGCTAACACGTCAACTTTATCAAAATCACCACGTCAATTCAATCTAGCATGGGCAAACCAGGCACTAAGAGCAGCCAACGTCTATAGACACCTGTCATTATTATTGAAAAAAAATCATTACCATCATCGTTTTTGCGCTACCGAAATTGTACAAATTTTTCTAAAATCATCATCGTTTAAGCTGAAGAATTCTCGTTTTTCCTGCAAATTATTGATCTTTTTTTCTCTGCGGCATCCAGTATATGTTTAATTACAACCATATAATTTCTAATAATGAAAGTGTATACTCGAGTGAGTATTAGCCAGAGTTATACTCTAAATTTGAATAAATATACGATCACGGATCGCACAGTTATGGAGTTGAAAGGGTTTTATTCCAACTAGCATTGCTGGATCTAAGCCGATCTACAGTGGAACTTGCAGCAAAGAGGCAGCGCCATCCGAATCAATCCATCGGAGTAACTCAAATCGGGGCTTTGAAGAAGGTAACCAGGGCGTAGACAGTGGTCCTTCGACGCCATCATCGACATCCCAGCTAATAACCATAGGATCTAGCAGTACCAGCCAACAAAGCGTCAATGAAGCAGCAGATATGGAGGAACTTCCCTCTACCTCAAACGCAGCCCGTATCCAGTCATTCCACCCCGAGAAACACAAAAAGATAATACTCCCCACCGCGATTGTTTCTATAGAACACAGAGGGGACCTCTTTAAACTTAGGGCATTAATCGACCAAGGCTCTGAACGAAGTTTCGTCCCTTCCAAGGCTCAGGCAAAGCTGAGGCTTCCATACAAGCATTCCCTCTTTGAAATATCGGTCATGGGAGGAGGATTCGTGCAAACCTCCAATAAGCTCTGCTCCCTAACTTTGTTCTCGAGGGATAACAAAGTTAAATTCAAAGCGCAAGCAATAGTGTTACCTAAGCTCACAAGGTTACTCCCAACCCCCCAATTTACCCACGAGCAAAGTCGTAAATGGTCGCACCTAAAATTAGCCGACCAAGATTGTCAAAACACCTCCCAAATCGGTATGGTGTTAGGCAGCGACCTCATTCCCCAAATAATGCTAGATGGCATAGAGAAAATCTCCCCCACGTTGCTAGCACAGAACACCATATTTGTTTGGATTCTAAGTGGCCAAATCCCCGAAAAGGTGGCGTCACACTCTACCCAAGTCTGGAAAGTAACTGATGCGCTAGACCAACAGCTCCGACAGTTTTGGCAAATCGAAGAAATTCCCAGGCCACCAATGGTAAAACCCGAAGATCGCATATGCGAGAATTACTACCAGAGCACCATAATTAGGAGAGATGACAGTCGAAACATGGTTCGGCTCCATTTGAAGCCAGCATTCCCGAACAATATCGATCTAGGTCAATCCAGAACGGCAGCACCCTCAGTAAAAAAAGGCGTTCTCAAGTCTCAATACGATAATGTATTGGCAGAATACATCTCCCTCGGCCACATGGAAGAAACTAGCCCCTGTGAAGTAGAATGCAAAGGCAAATACTACTATTTCTATCTCCCCCACCATGCGGTCATTAAGCCAGAAAAGAAAACGACAAAGGTCCGTGTAGTGTTCAATGCGTCGAAAATATCCGGTTCCGGTCACTCCTTAAACGACGTTTTATGCGCTGGGCCAACCCTCCAACCTGATTTACGGCTTATGATACTAAAATGGCGTACGTATCAATACGTGTTTAATGGCGATGTGGAAAAAATATACCGCCAAATTCCCCTACATCCCGATGACCAAAACTACCAGGATCAGCTTTCGCACATCTCCAAATGGTCTAATAAAGGACTTCAAGTTGAAAACAGTAATTTTCGGTGTCAATTGCGCGCTATACTTGGCTGTAAGAACTCCGCACGAGCTCGCAAAAGATGTGGCCAACTCCCACCAAAGCACAGCCCCCATACTTAAACCGAAACCTATGTGGATGATATCGTTAAGCCGGCTTCCCGTTAAAGAAGATAACAGCAAGCTATGCCGATATTCTGCAGTCAATACCAAAATCAGTTTTGCTGGGCACTAGTTTCCTCGAGTTCGAAAAATCTAGTACCGCCAAAACCCTAGGCATACAGTGGAATGCGCTCTCGGACAAGTTCTCATACACTGTTGAGTCCAATCCGGCATCCACAGCAGCCACGAAAAGGCAAATCCTTTCCTCCATTGCGAAACTTTTCGACCCCGCAGGGGGGCTGACGCCAATTATGATCCAAGCAAAAATCTTGATGCAAGAGCTATGGCTAGACGGGACTGTCTGGGATGACCCAGTGAAATCCCTCCGTCTCAACAAGTGGGCGCAGTTCACCGAAAATTTCCCAACGATCTCGGAGATTCAAATACCACGTTGGATATATAACCATCCCGATAAATCAGATGCGCTCCATGGCTTCTGCGACGCCTCGGAAAAGGCTTATTGTGCTACACTTCATGTAAGAACCACCGTACGAACTCAAGTCTTCTCTCACCTTTTAGTCTCTAAAGGGAAAGTGGCCCCCTAAAAACCATAAGTTTGCCACGACTAGAGTTATGCGGCGCAGTCTTATTAGCCAAGCTATTCGCAGTTGTCCAATCCCATCTCGGCCTCAATCAGCGAAAGTTAACCATGTGGTCTGACTCCGAAATTGTTCTAGCATGGCTAGAGAAGCCACCATATTCCTGGAAAACCTACGTCTCCAACCGAACCGCGCAGATCATTGACCTGATAGGTAATGCCACTTGACGAAATGTGCGCAGCAAGGATAATCCCGCAGATATGGGCACCAGAGCTACCTCTGGCTAGCTAGCTAATCCCTACGGTGGAATGGTCCAGAGTAGCTTTCCCGACCCCCCGAGGACTGGCCAACACCAACGGCCAGAAACATTGTACCCCCCCCCCCCCCCCGGACTTCGCCGAGTCGAAGCACTGGATGCCGCTGAGGAGACTGACGATATCCTAGATCGGTTTTCCTCTTACTCTGGAGCTCTACGCGTCATTGCGTACGTTCTGAGGTTCATATGGCGGGCGAAAGATGCAGTAAACGGCATCCATGATCTTGTCACCTTCTCGCTATCTCACGCCGAACTCAAACGAGCGAAACCCTTAGGGAAACGTAGTTTCCTGCTGGTACTTGACCCCTTCCTGGATACAAACGGACGATTAGTAAACGCCGACATGACCTAAAATGAGTGTCATCCCATCATTCGCCCCGAAAAAGGCTCGATTTACTACCCTCTATATAAGGTTTCTACACGAGACCTTCAAGCTGTAAGAAAAGAGTTCCGGCTTAAACCCCTGATAAAAAAGTGCATTTTCCAATGTAAAGCATGCACCATTCATAATCAACAAACGCACTCCCAAATAATGGCAGCTTTACCCCCCCGAACGATGTACCTTCGCGCCCCCCTTCACTACTACTGGTGTAGACTTCGCCGGCCCGTTTCAAATAAAAGCTTCTATGCTCCGGTCTCCCAAGATAATGAAGGGCTAAGTTGCCGCCTTCGTCTGATTCGCCACCAACGCCGTCCACTTGGAATTATGTTCCGACCTCACCACCCAAGCATTCCAAGCAGCCTTCGCCCGCTTCGTAGGACGCCGAGGATATGAGCGACAACGGCACCACTTTCGTAGGAGCTAAGCGGGCCATGGAAAGGAGTTCGTATCCTTTCTCAAAGAAGTCTCGTCCGATATCGTAGAGAAGTACGTCCCATAAGGAATTAATTGGAAGTTTATACCCCCCCGGTGCCCCTCACATGGGCGGATTATGTAAATCCGCTGTCAAAATCTTTAAAACCCCTTTTTAAAAAGGTCGCCGGAACTCACAACTTCACTTTTGAAGAAATTTCCACCTAATTAATACGAATAGAGGCTGTCTTGAACTCTTGCCCCATCTCTCAACTGTCTCAAGACCCCAGCGATCTCACGGCCTTCACACCGGGTCATTTCCTACGAGGCGCGCCCCTGCTCTCCATCCGCGAACCGAACTATGAACACCTCTCTATGATTAACCGATGGGAACGGTTGAAAGTTTTACATCATCAGTTCAGCAAACGCTGGAAGAATGATTATCTCATGGAGCTGCTCAAGCGGTATCGATAGAAGGCAACCCAACCTACGCCTCGAATGGGCGACCTCGTAGTCATCAATGAAGACAACCTAGCACATACCGAATGGCGCCTAGGACGCGTGGAAGACACCCATTTTGGAAGAGACGGCCATATTCGAGTAGTCGACGTACGCACCCTGAATGGCGTACTCACCAGGTCCATCACAAAATTATGTTTTCTACCAACACTCGGGCCAGACTCAGGCCGTCAAGGCTCGGTAGCAGCCTCAGAACGTAATACAGTCCAACCCCCTGTGCTATCGCAAAATCTACATAAATAATCTTAATACCCTATCAACACTCTCCTCCCAATGAAATGAATGATTAAAATATACTTTTACCCTATCTTCCACAGATGGATCGTCAGCGCCCCCAGTTACTGCACCGCGCCGCTCCTTGTCATCACAGGTGGCAACGCAAGTGGCACGTCCACGAACCCGGGAAGGCCCGCCCGACTACCGCTGTTGCCGTTTGTGCATGCGACACCATTATTAATCCACATGCCCTCTATTTATGGCCATGCAACCGCCACAACGTGCCATTATCGACCGGGCCCACCGCTACTGCATTAACTGCTTGGCCCTATCGCATGCCACTAACGGATGCACTTCTATAGAGCGCTCCACCTCTGTGGGCTGCGCCATCACTCCCTCCTGCATCGGGACACGGAGCGTCGCCAATCCCAGCATGCAGCATCACAGCCGGTGCGCCACCGTCGTCAGTCGCGCCGCCGCGAACCACCAAATCGCAGCACTGGCGAGCCGTACCAACAACCCACGGTAGCAGGAATGTCTGGCACCGTATCCAGTTCACGGCGCAACCAGCGCCCCCCAACCGTGTCGGATCGCACGATCCGATGCACCGCCACCGGTTTGCGTACCACCATGTATAAGGGCAAAATTGAAAGCTGATCATTGAGGAAACCCAACGAGCTCTGCGAGAGCTACGGCAAACACCAGGCGCTTTGTACGCCTAGGGGAGGCAGGGTGCTTACGCGACATAATACACTTATAAGTAAATATGCTTGACGTTATTACGCTAACACGTCAACTTCATCACACTCACCACGTCAATTCAATCTGGCATGGGCAAACCAGCCCCTAAGAGCAGCCAACGTCTATAGACACCTGCCATTATTATTGAAAAAAAATTATCACCTTCATCGTTTTTGCGCTACCGAAAATTGTACAAATTTTTCTAAAATCATCAACGTTTAAGCTGAAGAATTCTCTTTTTTTCCTGCAAAGTATTGATCTTTTTTTCTCTGCGGCAACCAGTATATGTTTAATTACAACCATATAATTTCTAATAATCAAAGTGTATACTCGAGTGGATATTAGCCAGAGTTATACTCTAAATTTTAATAAATATACGATCATGGATCGCATAGTTGCTGAGTTGAAAGAGTTTTGTTCCAACTAATATTGCTGGATCTAAGGCGACCTACAGTGGAACTTGCAGCAAAGACGCAGCATCATCGAACCAATCTATCGGAGTAACTCAAATCGGGGCTTTGAAGAAGGTAACCAGGGCGTAGACCGATAGCACTAAACTGTATCCGTTTTCGTGATCCTCCTGTTTCCTTTGAATGTTTTTTTGTTTTTGTTTTTTTTTCTGTTTATATACAATGTGAAAAATAATTAACTCTTGTTCCCTTATGGCCATCAGATGTTCGGTGATTGGCAGCCCATAAAAAATGTGTACCCTTTGTATGCGTGCTCGGTTTGCTGGCGTGGGTTCACACCCCGGGCAAAGCAACATCAACATTTTAGAAATAAAGTTTTTCAATTGAAAGAAAATTTGTCTAAGGGGGGTCGCCCCTCGGCAGTGTATTTCTGCCACGAAAAGCTGGTTGGTGGCTCCCCTGGCACTGCTCCCTCCGTGCGCAATTGCTGCGGTGCTGCAAGGTCTCGACCGAAGTTTATTTCTGCCGCCGATGCTGTTGTAGTTTCGTGGCTAGCCGTGTTTATTGCAAAAGCTATTTGTGAAATCTCCTGATCCCATGTGCGGTGGTCGTCCTTGCATCGGTGAGCTATCATGGTTTTAACGACTCGGTTGGTTCGCTCTGTAGGGTTTTCGTGGGGTGCGTAGGCTGCCGTAAACTTATGATCGATGCGGTGGTCGCTCAAAAATGATGCTAACGCTTTCGCAATGAATTGCTTCCCATTGTCGGTGAGGAAGGTTTTCGGGCAGCCAAATCGGTATATGACTCTTTCTTGTAGCGCTTTGATTACGCTTGCCGTTGTTGCCTGGTGCACTAGGATCAATTCCACCCATTTGGTGAATTTATCCATCATAACGGGGAGACAAATATCTTCTTGCTTAGAACGGGGCAGTGTTCTCGTGAAGTCAGCGGTTACTATTTCCCACAGTCGTGAAGATTGCATGGTTGCCATCAATCCCGCTGGGCGTTTTTGTTGACCTGTGTATTCAGCGCATCATATACATTTCCGTACGTGCTTGAGTACATCGCGGAACATTCCGGGCAGTAGTGATTTTGTTGCGCTCTTTTAAGCGTTTTCTTCACCCCGAGATTATCGGCGGCAGCGGCGTCGTGGACTTCCTGTAATACGTCTTTTCGTCAATCGGCTGGGATGCATAGCTTCCATTGTGGCGACCGCGGTAGTTGATTCCTCTGTTAAATGTGGCGGAAGAATCGTTTATCGACAATCTGGTAATCTGGATAGGCCTGCGGTTGCTCGTGCACCTGTCTTGCCTTCCTCTCGTGCCAGTCGTTCGTCCCGTTGTTTATGGTGTACAATATATCTGCTTCAGCGTGTTGGAACGGGCAGCCGGAGAGCGCATCTGCTACCACGTTCTGCGCTCCTTTTTGGCACTCTATTTCGAAATTGTATTGCTGCAGCTTTAGCGCTCATCTTGCCAGGCGCCCAGAAGGGTTTTGGAGCGAGTGTAGCCGTTTTAGCGAGTGGTGGTCTGTGATGACAGTGAAGTCATGCCCCTCCAGGTAAGGTCTCATCTTTCGGATACACCACAGCACGGCGAGACACTCTTGTTCGGTGGCCGAGAATCGCTTCTCTAGCTGGGTTAGGCTTCGACTGGCATAGGCTACCACCCTGTCGTGGTCGGAATGGCGTTGATAAGTACGACGCCCAGTCCCTCTCGCTCGTTGGTCTGAAGAAAAGCCGGTCGGGAAAAATCTGGACAGCAAAGTATCGGAGCGCTGAACACCTTGTCTTTGAGTGCCTTGAAGACGTGATCTTGGCGGCGCCTTCCATTTCCAGGCTTGTTCCTTCTTCAGGAGTTGGTTGAACGGTGCGGCGAGCGTAGAGAAGTCTGTCACTATGCGGCGGTACTAGGAAGCAATCCCATGGAAACGGCGGAGCTCTTTGAGTGTTTGAAGTGCTCGCATTTCCTGTACGGGGAATAACTTCGCTGGATCGGTGTGAATTCCTTTCGAACTAATTATATGTCCCAGTTAATGGAGTTGCTGCTCGACGAAGCTACCCCTCTTGAAATTTACTAGGATTTTATGTCTTTTTAGGCGCCCAAAAACTTTCCCTCGGATCGCCAAATGCTCCTCAGGGGTGTCTCCCCACAGGATGATATCGGCGAAAACTTTCGGCTGAAGCTCTGGTCCGAGTATCGTATCCAGAGCGCCCTGGAATATGGCGGGGGCGGCGTGTTGTCCAAAGGCCATAACCTTCCACTGAAACAGTCCCCTGCCAGGAATTGTGAATGCGGTGTACGGCCGTGGCTTTCTGGTGAGAGGAATTTGCCAGTATCCATTCTTCAGGTCGATGGCTAAAATAAACTTGGCATCCTTCAGCTGGTCGAGGATCACTCCAATTTGTAATAGCGGGTACGCGCCCGGTTCATTGGCGGCGTTTAATTGGCGGTAATCTGTGCACATCCTCCATGTGCCTTGTTTCTTGCAAACTAGCACGATTGGCGAGCTGTATGCACTTCGCGATGATTCTATTCTTCCTCCTTCTAGTAGCTCGACCAGTTCCTCGTTGATTACTCGTTGCAAGGCCGGGTTGAGGTGATAGTATCGTTGCTTGAGCGGCCGGTTATGCTTGAGGAGGATCGTATGCTCGGCTGCGGTGCTTGGTCCTGTAATTACGCCAACACGCTTTTGGTGGTGTGCAAAAAGTTTCCCAGCTCCATGTTTTGGTCGTCGTTCAAGGTTTCTCGGCTCGTCAATGCACATAGGGTTTCCAGTTCGGCTGCTATCTTAGTCACGGTGGCTTCTTACGGCTGACCGGCCAGCGTGTGGATGATTCCCCTTTTTCGTAGAAAGCCCATTCCAAGGATCACCCTTTCAGCCAGGTTCGGGATGACGGACATCATCGTGCCGGTCGTTCGTCCTTGGTACACAATCCTTGCCGGGTAAGAGTTTGAGCTATAGACGCACGTCTGGTCTGCGAGTTGGCTGCTCTGCTTGTTAAGGCGCGGTTTAGTGTTGTTCTGTTCCAGGTGATTCCGTACTGAGTCATCCACGTATGATAGCGTGGCGCCGGTGTCTGCTAGTGCGCGCACGCTCATGCCATCGATGAACACTGATATTTAGAAGCGGCCATCTACTTGTGCTTTGGCGGTTGGTTCCCTCGGTTTCCCTGGCCGGATTGTATTGTCCACACTTGAAACAGAACATTCTCCAGGAGCCCTTGCATTGGAAGCGAGGGTGTTCGCGTTCCTTGCAGCGCCAACCGCACTCCTTGCTGTCGTACTCCGTGTGCAGGTGATATAGGCTGTGGACCACCACTTTGCCTTGTTTTGCTTCCGTAGATCCGTCCGAGGTGGTTTTCCTCACACATGGTCTGGTGCTGGCGGATCAGCGTTTTCAATGCGAGGATGTAGCCTTTGGCCTTTTCTCGGCCTTGCTGCTTGCGTTATCGGATGGCCTCTTCCAAATGTCGAAGATGACGCTTAGGTAGGACAAAATTTGGCACCTCCCTCCGAAGATTGCTCCAGCAGTGTATTTGTTGCTTAAGGACGCGGTACCATTGGAGTGCTTTTCCACGTAGAAGTTCCGGCAGCGTGGGAGGAGCCGGCCGACGGGGATGCGTCAACATTTGGCGAGCTCTTCTATCCTCTCAAGCAACTCGCGCAGCGACTCCTCTCCCGAAAAGGCAAATCCCAGCGGCGGACGGTTGTCATAAGCTCACCGTTGCTCATTTCGTCTCTTTTCGGTGATGCGTGTTCTCTCTTTTCCACGTGTGGCTGGGGACTGTGGATCGGGATCGAAGGGATGAGTTTTGTTGTTGGCAACGTTGGCATAGCGGATTTCCCCTCTTCCTCATTCACTTCCCTCTCCAGCTCTTTCAGCAGATTTTCACTTGACTTTCTCGCACGTTTCTTTCGCACGTACGTACCCAATGCGCGGCGCAGCTCGGCTACGGCTTGGCCCTCCACGTGGATTCGGTGTTCCTTACATTCCTCTATCAGCCTATCCCTTTTCAGTAGTAGATCCAATTGAGTGAGTCGGTATTCAGCGTCGTACCTTCACGAACCGATGCGCTTTTGTTTCTGGTGGTGTGTTCGCCGAACCGCCCCGGCAGTGTTGGTGGTTGTTGTAATTGGTTTTCCACTATCATCTGCGGAGTAGGGTCCCTGCTCGGGCGCCATTTATGAGGTGGGTTTTGTCTAAGGCCGGGGTAACGCTCAATCAATCCAGAGTCGAGTAAAGGTCCCAGAAACTCCTACTGAATAAAACCACAATATCTATGTATTACGAACACACGGCTGGAGGTAATACAAGTGCAGTACCGTTCCAAGATGGTGGGGAAGGAAGGAAAGCGGCGGCTAACGGTCGTCGTAGCAGAGGGGGGTCGGCAGGACGGTATAACGGTGGTAGGGTAACGGACGGATTGGTACATCGGTATGGAAGCAGCGGCGGGTTCAGCACGGTAGCTGAACGGCGGTGTAGTACCGGACGGACTGGTACGCCTGTATGGAAACGGCGGCTGGATCAGCACGGCGGCTGAACGGGGGTATAGGATAGCGGACGGTCAACGGACTTCGCAGCAGCGGCGTGATGAGCACGGCGGCTGAAAGGCGGTAGGATAGCGGACGGCCAGCGGTCGGCGTAGCAACGGCGGGATGGAAGCAGCGGCGATACCACCAGATGGGCGACGATGCGACAGCAACGGCGGTGGGCTACGGAGTGCACCAGGGCGAAGGCGAGAAGAAGAATAGGCTGGTAACGGATTTTACCTCCACTGCTAGTTGTTCCGGTAGGGGTGGCCGGCGGGATCGGACAGATCGGTAGTGGTCGGGGGGTCGTTGACCTACGGAAGAGACTGCGAGGACTCGGTTAGTGCTGGCTCCACCGCTGGGCACACCCGCCTCCCTACTTGCATGCTAGATAGAAGGTGTGCAAGGGGCGGGACTGCACCAGCCGAGACACCGTGGATCGATTCGTGGGCGGTGGGGAAGTGCACCTTAACGGCACAGCGGTAGCCCCTTGTGCGCACGCATCGGTTCACGATCGAAACCAGAGCTGGGGAGAGGGGGTCGTGCGGTCGTTCGGGCGGCGAGCCATTCCTTATAAGACGGAGGGAGATAGTCCGAAGACACCACTATCTTTGTGTCGGCACAGCAAGGCGTAACCCGCTTCCCGGCCGCACCCTCTTTGCCCGAGGGTGTCCGTGTTCCTTGCAGCGCCAACAGCACTCCTTGCTGTCGTACTCCGTGTGCAGGTGATATAGGCTGTGGACCACCACTTTGCCTTGTTTTGCTTCCGTAGATCCCTCTGAGGTGGTTTTCCTCACACATGGTCTGGTGCTGGCGGATCAGCGTTTTCAATGCGAGGATGTAGCCTTTGGCCTTTTCTCGGCCTTGCTGCTTGCGTTATCGGATGGCCTCTTCCAAATGTCGAAGATGACGCTTAGGTAGGACAAAATTTGGCACCTCCTTCCGAAGATTGCTCCAGCAGTGTATTTGTTGCTTAAGGACGCGGTAACATTGGAGTGCTTTTCCACGTAGAAGTTCCGGCAGCGTTGGGAGGAGCCGGCCGACGGGGATGCGGTAACATTCGGCGAGCTCTTCTATCCTCTCAAGCAACTCGTGCAGCGACTCCTCTCCCGAAAAGTGCAAATCCCAGCGGCGGATGTTTGTCATAAGCTCACCGTCGCTCATTTCGTCTCTTTTCGGTGATGCGTGTTCTCTCTTTTCCACGTGTGGCTGGGGACTGTGGATCGGGATCGAAGGGATGAGTTTTGTTGTTGGCAGCGTTGGCATAGCGGATTTCCCCTCTTCCTCATCCATTTCCCTCTCCAGCTCTTTCAGCAGATCTTCACTTGACTTTCTCGCACGTTTATTTCGCACGTACGTACCCAATGCGCGGCGCAGCTCGGCTACGGCTTGGCCCTCCACGTGAATTCGGTGTTCCTTACATTCCTCTATTAGCCTATCCCTTTTCAGTAGTAGATCCAATTGAGTGAGTCGGTATTCAGCGTCGTACCTTCACGAACCGATGTGCTTTCGTTTCTGGTGGTGTGTTCGCCGAACCGCCCCGGCAGTGGTGGTGGTTGTTGTATTTGGTTTTCCACTGTCATCTGCGGAGGAGGGTTCCTGCTCGGGCGCCATTTATGAGGTGGGTTTTGTCTAAGGCTGGGGTAACTCTCAATCAATCCAGAGTCGAGTAAAGGTCCCAGAAACTCCTACTGAATAAAACCACAATATCTATGTATTACGAACACACGGCTGGAGGTAATACAAGTGCAGTAACGTTCCAAGATGGTGGGGAAGGAAGGAGAGCGGCGGCTAACGGTCGTCGTAGCAGAGGGGGGTCGGCAGGACGGTATAACGGTGGTAGGGTAACGGACGGATTGGTACATCGGTATGGAAGCAGCGGCGGGTTCAGCACGGCGGTGTAGTACCGGACGGACTGGTACGCCTGTATGGAAACGGCGGCTGGATCAGCACGGCGGCTGAGCGGGGGTATAGGATAGCGGACGGTCAACGGACTTCGCAGCAGCGGCGGGATGAGCACGGCGACTGAAAGGCGGTAGGATATCGGACGTCCAGCGGTCGGCGTAGAAACGGCGGAATGGAAGCAGCGGCGACACCAGATGGGCGACGATGCGACAGCAACGGCGGTGGGCTACGGTGTGCACCAGGGCGAAGGCGAGAAGGAGAATAGGCTGGTAACGGATTTTACCTCCACTGCTAATTGTTCCGGTAGGGGTGGCCGGCGGGACCGGACAGATCGGTAGTGGTCGGGGGGTCGTTGGCCTACGGAAGAGACTGCGAGGACTCGGTTAGTGCTGGCTCCACCGCTGGGCACACCCGCCTCCCTACTTGCATGCTAGATAGAAGGTGTGCAAGGGGTGGGACTGCACCAGCCGAGACACCGCGGATCGATCCGTGGGCGGTGGGGAGGTGTACCTTAACGGCACAGCGGTAGCCCCTTGTGCGCACGCATCGGTTCACGATCGAAACCAGAGCTGGGGAGAGGGGGTCGTGCGGTCGTTCGGACGGCGAGCCATTCCTTATAAGACGGAGGGAGATAGTCCGAAGACACCACTATCTTTGTGTCGGCACAGCAAGGTGTAACCCGCTTCCCGGCCGCACCCTCTTTTCCCCAGCTTGCTAGTGGGAGCGGTCAAATATGCCTAAGGCATCCGCTCCGGCTAGGGGTCGCTTGGTCGTTCGGCGTCGTGCCACTCGACACCTGGGTATGCGACGGAGGGAGATAGTCCGAAGACATCACTCTCGTCGTCCAGCCCAGGTGAAGGGTGACCCGCGCCATTACAGCGCCGCTTCCACTCAACTAGCTAGCGTGAATGGTGGTTGTGTATTTAAAAAGACAACCACTCCCGCTCGCTCACCTGCGAGAACTGAATTGCTGGTTGCAAATTCACTCCTTTTATACGGCTTGTGTTATAAAGTGGGAGAAATTAATTTGGTACTTCGGGATATTGCCACTTACCATATGCTGGTTGCCTTGTTATTGTCATTTACCATATGGTGGATGCCTTGTTATTGCCATTTACCATCAGCTGTTGGTTGTTGACTATAGTAAATAGGGATAGTTTCAGGCGCAAGTAAGAAAAGAGGTACAATGTGGGTTATATTATTGGAACGCTACGTTACAATTTAAAATTATAACGTTGTGGAAAAAGGAAAACCCAAAAAGCTTTTTTTACTTATTTCGAACGTAGCGAAGAGGGGTTACTGAATATTCAGATTCATACGGCAGAAATTTCAGTGCTTGCACTTTCAAAATTCTCGTGTACAAAAAAACAATCATCAGATATTATCTTAACGGCAGCTAACGGTTCAACGATTTTTACATACGGAAAAAACTTAATTTTTTTGGTTTAAGGCGAGAATTTCCTTCTGTGTTTTTATCGCTGATATGGCGAAACAGATTAAAGGTGCAGATGTTTTATGCAAATATGGACTTCTCATTGGTATTAAAAACAAAGGTTAATAGATCCATTAAAAAATTTATCAGTTAATACAATTTCGTACTATTGTAATGTCTCTCTTCCAAAATTTTTTTCGGTATAAAATCAATACACAAAATTGTTGAACGAATTTCCTTCCCTTATTATTCGAAACCGGTTAAACATACCACAGTTCATAGACTTGTTACGGAAGGCATGCTTCCTTTCTCAATGCCAAGATGTCTAGACCCAATGAAATTTAAGGTAGCTAAAACTGAATTGGATTTTCTTGTAAAAACTGTAATTTGTAGACCGTGAAATTCCTCTGTAGTATCACCACTTCAATTAGTACCAAAAAAGAAGGGAGTAATGATTGGATTCCCTGTGCTGATTTTAGAAAACTTAATACTGTTACCGTTCCTATCATTTACCACATATTCAGGACTTTAATATGAATCTAAGAAACAAAAATATATCTTCAAAGTTAGATCTTGTTAGAGCGTATCACCTGGAATTTGGAATTTTGGTGAATTTTGGCAGAAACCTAATGCTAACGGTTTGTGATCTGTCCTAATGGCGAAATCGCGTCCTTCTAAAGAGTACCTAAAATAGTTTACAGCTAAATATATTGCCAATAACTCACAATCATACGTGCTATATTTTTGTTGAGCAGCAGAGAGTTTTTTCGAAATGAAACCAAGTGGCTTTGGTTGGTTTTTGACAATTTGATGTAAAGCCGCACCAACTGTTACTAGCATCGCTGCATAATACAATTTCTGCTTTGGGCTGAGGGTGAGTCAAAGAGTAAAGTTGGCAAAAGTCTGCTTACATTGCTCAAAGTGATGTTTTGTTTCTGACGTCCATGCAATTGGGATTTTTTCTTGTTTCCTGGAATAAGCTTGATAAGGGGTTGTTGATGTACAATTGCATGCGGAATGAATCTCCTATAAAAATTTATCATGTTCAGAAAACCAAGTTCAAAAACTTGGTTGGGTATCGGATAATTCGCGATGGCTTCAATTTTTGCTGGATTTGAAGCTATACCTGTACTGGAAATCACATGTTCTAAGAAAAGTATGTCAGACTTTCCAAATTCACATGTTGAGGGATTAATGGTGAGGCTAAAGAGAAGCAACCTTTCAAAAACTTTACGCAAATGTTGTAAATTTTCAGCTGATGATGACAACGCTACACAAATGCCATCCAGATAGCAAAATGTTAATACTAAACTTGCTAAAACTGCATGCATGAAACGCTGGAATGTCTGTACTGCGTTACAAAGGCCAATTGCCATACGTGTAAACTCGAAAAGGCAAAAAGGTGTTATAATAGCCACCTACGGAATATCTTGAGTTCTAATCGGAATTTGATTATAAGCACGATTTAAATCCATTTTACTAAAAATAGACTTTTAGTACATATTATTACTAATGTCTTGTATATGTGGCAAGGGATATTTATCTGGCATCGTGTGTGCGTTGAGTGCTCTGTAGTCCCCGCAAGGCCGCCAAGATCCGTTAGGTTTGCGAATTATATGAAGTGGTGAGGCATACGGACTTTTCGATGGTCTACATATGCCAACCTGCATAAGAAAAAAAATTCTTCCTTTGCAGCTTTCAATTTCTCGTCAGTGAGTCGATGAGGTTTTGCGGTGACAGGTGGACCATGTGTTTCAATTACATGCTCAGTTGCCGTAGATGAGGACGATTAAATTTTGTTTAACTGAGTTATGTCAGAAAATTCAGCAGAGAGCTGACTATAGGGTGGGGATGAATCACACATCTTGATTGAACTGTAATTTTCCTTAGCATGTTGATATATTTCGTTTGAAATTTAATAAGTGTATCTATGATAGACGATTTTTTAACATCAACAACTAACCCGAAATTATTTAAAAAATCAGCCCCAAAGTTGGAATAGGGCTGTTGTTTGCTGCGAAAAGTACGGCAGAGGTTCTTGTCAAAAAATTTCCAATACCCGAGGAAGAAATCAAAGAAACATCTGCACCAGTATCGATTAAAAACTTGCGTTTGGTGGAGCGATCTGTGATAAAAAGACGTTTCGAAAAAAACAAGTTGCTACAAAGTCCAGAGCTTCCTGCAATTTGATCATCGACGACGCGATCAAATGACGTCGTCGACGAAACTAGTTTTTTTTTTATAAGAACAGGGTTTGTTGCATTGATTCGCTTTTTCACCAAATTTTGTGTGATACCAGCACAAATCGGCAGTTTTAATGGTAACAGTCGATGGTAATTTTAAAGTTTGAGCATCGCTTCTGAGTAACTGATTAATTTTACTTTCCAAACGATCAATGGGCTGCTCAATTTGTGAAAATCTATCGTGGTTATGGCGATTATTACTATGATGAACAGCTTCGACATTTTTTTGCGTGACTACAGCTTCAACGTTGCTGTTGCGCATAGTGTCAATTATCTCATCAGCAATTTTAGCAAAGCTTTCAACTGACATGGACGGTTGAGTTTTAGTTACACCAACAATTACTGCACGTGCCGCAATTGGTAAACGTTGCAGACAAAAGTCTTTTATAAATTGTTGATTACGCTTAACATTAGTCCTTTGAAGCTGTGTCAACATATGACTTGGTTTTTTGTTACCTAATTGTATACCGGAGGACAATTGCTCTAGACGAGTTAAAGATGACGCTGAAAATTTATCAATGAGAGTTTGTTTAAGGACTCCGAACTTGTTGCTGGTTGGTGGATTGTCGATAACAAGCTTGATCGAAAAGGCGCTTATCTAAATTGACGATGGTGGCGTTAAACTTATTTTTATACTGCTGTAACCCATGAATCTGAAAGTATGCTTCTAGTCGAATAAGCCAAGATGGGATATTAGTTACTGCATATCCTTGTAATTTTGGTGGCTGTGATTTAATTAACACGGCTGCTGCTGCACTTGATGGATTACCATGACGTTGGATGCATCAGCAAAATGTTCCTCTTGTTGTTCCATTTCATGCTGATCAAGATGTGGCTGTTCGGATTCGTATAAACCATGGCTCGTGAAACTTATTGTTTGAGTAATACTCACAAAGCTCTGTCGGGATCACCAATTAAGTGCCTTAACCCTCCGATTAGCGGTGAATAAATTCAACACATCTTAGCGTTGTCGTCTGGCCAGATGAAATTTGACACTTTAAACTTTATCCACAAATATTTAAACTTTGAAGAAATCTGATCTGATTGTATTTTCTTAAATTTTCTACAAACTTTTTACATGTAATTATAAAGTTTTGGTATGGTGCTCCTTAAACAAAAATTTAAAAAAATATGTAAAATCACAAATGAAATTGACATAGAATATGGTGAAATTACTTGAAATTAAGTGAAGTGAACAAACAGTTCCATATAAAAACGCAATAAGTGCACTTAGACTTTTTTCCGTTTTTAATGTGATCATTGTGGAAATATGAAGATTCTAATCTTCGGATAAGCACTTACATAATTGTGCGCTTTTGTGCAAGAAAGTAAATATCGATATTTGGAGAAATTGTTGGATTTACAAAAAACTTTTTCTATTAATTGTAAACAAATAGAGTAATATTTGTTAACACAAATAGGCTTATACACTGCGGATGATCTATACGAATCGATTCATATCACTTTTATATGATTTTACGTATGTTAACTATGCGAAACCGCGTGTCAATTGTTTGTATGGAAATTTTGTTAGCGTATTAATATATAGATAGTGGGTTATTGTCCACAAACCTACAAGACAGAGATGCTGTTATAACTTCTCTTAAGTCGGAAATAGTAGATTTGAGAAAGGCTGTAGTCGATTTGCTTAAGCTGGTTTCGGACAATGCTCTTAATGTAAACAAACAAAAAGAGTTGTCTGATAATGTTAATGTTCCTGCTTGCTCTTTGGTTATGCGGGATGCTGTCGCTACTGCTGCCGATGATGTTGCTGGCGTACCAAAATCAAATACTGTTGATACGTCTATTAATAGCATGACCGTGTTGACAAATAACTCTCTCACTCAGTCTTTGCTAAAAGGTAATGCGACTGAACATAATAATATCAGAGACATACATTTGCCGAATAATAATACCCAGCCGTTTATTTCAAAGGGTGCAGATAATAAACTTGGTGCGAACCCTACTAACTCTAGTCCGACTGTGAAGGGTAGTAAGAAAAGCAAAACTAAACCAGTATTAACGAATGTTTCCGCTGCTTCGGTGCCACTTTCTACTGCCTCTGTGTCTATCAACACTACTACCTCTTCTACTATTGTGCCACTGGTACTAATACTTCGTTGCCAATGAGTTTCGCTACGGTGGTAGCCCAAAATAATAACCCATCAACTGCAAATTTTGGACTGCGGGATGCTCATACTGTGAGTAACACGCAGAATAATGATAATGTTCCTGCACCTTTACTGGTAGGGAGGAGTGCCAAGAAGAATCTAGGTAAGCCACTGGTTCTTGGCGTAAATACCAACTCGGAACTGTGTGTAGCTTCGAGTATGATGTGGCTGCACGTCTCATCGTTCTTGCCCAAAGTGACCGAGGATGATATTTTAAGCTATGTCACGAAACATTCTGGCATTGGTAAAACTTATCTGAAATGCGACAAGCTCGTAAAAAGTGGTACCAATCTGTCCGAACTAAGGCGAGTCAGTTTTAAACTAGGCGTATCGGAATCTTATTACAGCAAAGTTATTGATGCGAACATCTGGCCTGTTAATGTAATTCTACGGCCGTTCCTTTTTTTTCCAAGGGGCGGTGCAACTCAACAAGTGGTGTAGCAACATCCCTGAATTTCAAACCGAACTCTTTGCCGTTTAGTATATATTATGAAAATGCTTCTGGGCTTAGAAATAAGTCTAAAGCAGTATATGAATTTAGTTCACTTTTGGGTTATGATGTTTACGTTTTCGTGGAAACCTGGTTAAATGAAAATTTCTATGACAACGGGTATTTTGATCCCGAAATGTACAACGTATATAGAAAAGATCGAGATACGTTAAAAACTGGCCTGTCCCGAGGAGGTGGTACTTTAATTGCTGTTCGGCGCAAATATCACTCATCATCTATTTCACTGCATAATGAGGACACGCGGTTGGATCAACTGTGTGTATGTGTCAATGGGTCGTCGACACTCTTTATATGTGTATCTTACATTCCGCCTGGTAGTATTGACAGTTTGTATAAAGCACATACTGATAATCTTATAGACTTAGTTTCTACGAAATCAGAGTGTAATTTTTGTATTTTAGGTGATTTCAATATAGGAGATGTGAGCTGGGCGCCAGTGGGTGAGAGTTTAACTTTGTACCCCAACAATGTAACTAGCTTTTCCGAAACCTATGTTGTTGACAACTTATTAAGCGTCATTCTTACCCAAATTAATTCAATTTTAAATAAACTGTTTAAAACATTAGATCTAATTATTTTAAGTGAAGATATGAGTTTTTCTTTGGAAGAGTGTCTCGACCCTCTGTCATGCCCCGGCTTGCATCATGTTCCTCTTGTCCTGCAACTGGAGTTTTACGAATTTAGAAATGTCGACTTAGATTTGCTACCGGATAATTACTGTTTCAAAAATTGCAACTTTAATGCCATTAGCGATAGAATCAATTTGCATGATTGGGATACTATATTTTCTGGGAAGAGTGTAAATGAATGATTTGATCTTTTCAAAGTTAAAGTCAGAGAAATTTGCTCCACTTTAATTCCTCGAGTGAAAAGGAAATGTTACAAAATACCTTGGTATACAAGAAAGTTGAAAAGACTTAAAAATTTAAGGAATAAGTTTTTTAAAAGGTATAAATTATCGAAGATGCGTCTTCATAAGGATAAATATTTATTATACTCAAGTAAGTTTAATTCTTTGAGTAAGAAACTTCATAAAGAGTATGTTGCTAAATTTGAAAGGAATATAAGTTAAACCCTAAATCTTTTTGGCGTTACGTTAAGGCTAAAAAGTCGTGTGCAAGTATCCCATCTAAAGTTTCTTACAATGGAAAATCTGCGTATTCCCTCGGCGAAGCTGTCAACCTCTTTGCTGATTTTTTCGGGGCGAGTTTTGAGACTGGGACGTTTCTCACCGAGGAACTAGATACGGAAAATGACACCCCTATTAATTTTGGTCAATTGTCCCTGACTCTTGAAGATGTCATTTGTAGCATCTCGGTGATCAAGTCGTCAGTGCAAATGGATGTAGATGGGTTCTGTTCTTTTTTGTTTAAAAATATTGCAGCAGTTGCGTATCCAATCTTATTAATTTTTAATAAATCTCTCAGGAATGGAGATTTCATAAACGCTTGGAAGGTAACGTCTATTACCCCGATATTCAAGAGTGGTAATAAAAGTAATGTTTCCAACTACCGTCCTATTTCTAAACTTTCCACTGTCTCGAAATTGTTTGAAATTGTAGTTAAGGATAAAATATTCTTCGCAGTAAAGACCTTGATTTCACCTAATCAGCATGGATTCATGCCTGGCAGATCAACTGTAACTAATCTAGCAGTATTTTCTGAATACTGTATTTCTTCATTTAATAGGAGGGCGCAAGTTGATACTATCTATACCGATTTTTCGAAGGCTTTTGACAAAGTCAACCATTCATTACTAATATCTAAACTTGCTGGCTTCGGCTTCCATTCTAGTATGCTATCTTGGGTGAGATCTTACTTGGCAGATCGTAGCTGTGTTGTTGTGGTAGATGGTATTTCTTCGCGGTCGTTTACTGCCAATTCTGGTGTACCCCAAGGGAGTGTGTTGGGTCCCTTATTATTTGTTATCTTTATTAATGACATACGTCATTGTTTCAGTTATGCTGAATTCTTATTGTTTGCTGATGACTTGAAAATTTTTGCATCAATCACGACTCAATCTGAGTCCACTATGCTCCAAGCTGATCTTGATAACGTAATGGACTGGTGTAAACGGAATCGTCTGCTTTTAAATATAATTAAATGTTTTAGTATTACCTTTGCTAAAACTCGAAATGTTCTTCCTGTTTTTTATCATATTGGGGACTCTACGCTGAGGGTTGTTGATGAAATATCAGATCTTGGTGTAGTCTTTGATGCGAAGTTTCTATTCCACAGTCAGATTAATTATGTCATTGCGAAGTCTTATTCCACACTCGCGTTCATTCGCCGTTTCAGTATGGATTTTAGTGATCCTTACACTTTAAAACTTTTATTTACAACCCTAGTGCGGTCTAAACTAGAATATGCTGTTTTCATTTGGAGGCCGTACCATGCCTGCCATATAGACCGACTTGAGCGTATTCAAAAAATATTTTTGCGATTTGCCCTCCGGTCTTTGCGTTTTCAGGACCCTGTTCCAACATACAGTTCTAGGTGTCTTTTAATTAACCTTAAATCTTTAGTGAGTAGAAGATCAATGCTTTCATTGACATTTTTATATGATATCATCAATGGGACGGTTGACTCGCCCTATCTTTTAGAACGTATACGGTTCAATGTACCATCGCGAACCCTTCGATGTCACGATTTTTTCTGGTTAGATAGATTTAGAACGACTTATGCTTCCAACTCTTCAATTGCTAGGGCAATGAGGGAGTTTAATTTGCTGTATTCTATAGATATTGATTTTGCATTAAATAAATTTAGGTTTAAACTGCTATTGAATGAAATTATTTGAATATTTTATATTTATTAGTTAAGATATATTAGTAAATAGTCTGTAAGGAGGTTCTGATTGTCCTAGACTATAATATGAATAAATAAATAAATAAATAAATAAATATACTGCCTATGCAATATTTCGACCTAAAATCGAAAAGGTTTTTGGGTCGTTTTTTTTTTTTCGTTTAATATACAACGTGACATTTTCCGATTCAATCAAATTGCATTAATAATAAAAGATAATATAATAAAATAAAATAAGAAATATCAAAATAAATTAGCATAAAAGACAATATACAAATTTTAATGTTATATCTTTGTATCAAATTTAATATTCGACATGATAAAAGATAATATTATAAAATAAAATAAGAAATATCAAAATAAATTAGCATAAAGGACAATATACAAATTTTAATGTAATATCTTTGTAGCACATTTATTTATTGTTTGTTCACTATAAGACGTGCTATATCTAATATGAGCATAAAATCTGGAAATGCAAAAAACATTTGGGTCAAATTTGCAATTAATTGTTATAAATAAATAAAAAAAATTAGTGAGTTTGAACAAAAGTTGACTCATTACTTGTGCTTTCATTTTTTTTAAAGCAACTAAAATGAAAAACAAAGAATCTGTCGAATAAAGACCTATGCTTTTACGTGTAAGTAAAATTTGTCCAAAAAATAGGCCGGTTAAGTTAATATTTCTCTTTAAAGTTTTTTTGTGCGCTATCAATTTGAGCAACGCGACATTGCAGCTATTGGAGTTTCGAATTCGGGGGGGTTTGTGAACATAATGGGTATTACAGATAGCAGTTTCTATATTTGCACAGATTTTCGAAATTACAAAACAATTTTTCTATTAATGATAAACAAATATATTAATATTTGTTAACAAAAATAGACCTATGCACTGCGGCTGATCCATACGAATCGATTCATATAACTTTTATATAATTTTACGAACGCTAACTATGCGAAACAGCCTGTCAATTGATTGTATGGAAATTTTGTTAGCGTATTAATATACACATAGATAGTAGAGTAATATATGGCCTATGCAATATTTCGACCTAAAATCGAAAACGTTTTTGGGTCGTTTTTTCTCGTTTAATATACAACGTGAAATTTTCCGATTCAATCAAGTTGCATTCAAATAACAATAAACTAAGTTGAAATAAAAGATAATAAAATAAAATAAGAAATATCAAAATAAATTAGCATAAAAGACAATACACATATAGCGACGGTAACTCTGACTCAATGTTTTGACATTTTATATTGTAAAACAGTATTTTGGTATTTTCTACAAAAATAAGCATACTTTTTTAAAAAGTTAAGTAGGAATCAATTGCCACATAAATAAGGAATATAATGAAATAAGGAATATTAAGACTGCGAGACTATTTCACTTGCAGATTTAAGCTTGCCCTTGCAATACATTTATTTCAGCATTTCTTGATATGGTTAACTATGCTAATCAGTGATTTAATATTTTGTAGTTTTGGACCTCTGTCTATTTCACCATGCACAAGTAACTTGAATTCGTTTATTAGAGCATGATAATGATATCTTTAAAATAAATCACATCTGGGACAGTCTTGAATACTGTTACTAGCAAATACTTATGTATCGAAATTCAACAACATCTGTAAAGCATGTTTCAATGTATAAAAGTATAAGTCAAAAGTAAAAGTCATTATAAAAAAAAAAACAACAAGCTACTCTGAAATTTAAAAAACAATTTTTCCGATTCACAAAGTCTTCGGCATTGTGTGCATAACTTAAAATAAACTAAGATTTGATAGTTACTTTCCACTAGATCTAGGGGTGTTGTTGTTGTTGTTGTTGTAGCAATGCTCGCCCCACCTAATAGCCACGACCGATCACAAATTGTCATCAATATCCTCTAACGAGAGTCCAAGGAAACTTGCCGTTTCAACAGGGGTGGACCATAAGGAAAGGGGTGTTAGAGGCGTTGGTTCCATATTACAATTGAAGAGATGGTTGGTGTCATGTGGGGACACATTGCAAGTGGGGCATACATTTTGTATGTCGGGGTTTATTCTGGATAGGTAAGAGTTTAACCTGTTACAGTATCCAGAACGAAGTTGAACAAGAGTGACACGCGTTTCCCTGGGGAGTATGCGTTCCTCTTCCGCAAGTTTTGGATAATTTTCGTTAAGTACTGGATTCACCGGGCAATTCCCGACACAAAGGTCTGACGCCTGTTTATGGAGTTCACCAAGGACCTGCTTGTGTTTTTTCACTTCATAGGGCTGGGTTCTCAGGTGCCGTATTTCCTCAAAATGCTTACGGAGATGACTCCTTAAGCCCCTAGGCGGTGCTGGTTCATCAATCAGATGTCTGTTGGGATGCCCAGGTTTCTGGGTATTCAACAGGAACTGTTTGGTCAGCATCTCATTTCTCTTCCTGATGGGGAGTATTCTCGCCTCATTATGCAGATGGTGTTCTGGGGACATAAAAAGACAGCCCGTGGCGATTCTGAGAGTAGTATTTTGGCAGGCCTGTAGTTTCTTCCAGTGGGTGATTTTTAGGCTTGGCGACCATATGGGTGACGCGTAGCACGTAATCGGCTGGCTAATTGCTTTGTATGTAGTCATGCGCGTTTCTTTATCTTTTCCCCAAGTACTGCCAGCGAGGGATTTGAGGATTTTGTTACGGCTCTGAATTCTCGGAACAATTGCGGCTGCGTGCTCACCAAAATGTAGATCCTGATCAAACGTCACACCCAAGATTTTGGGGTGTCGGACAGTCGGTAGCGTAGTGCCATCGACGTGGATGTTCAAAATGGTCGACATTTGGGGCGTCCATGTTGTAAATAAGGTCGCGGAAGATTTAGTCGGTGATAATGCCAGGTTTCGCGAGGCGAAAAAACTGGAGAGATCAGAGAGGTAGCCGTTTATTTTATTGCATAGCGCATCGATCTTTGGGCCTGGGCCTGTGGCCATTATTGTGCAGTCATCGGCGTAGGAAACGATTGTGACTCCTTCCGGTGGTGAAGGTAGCTTAGATATGTAGAAATTAAACAAAAGTGGAGATAGGACACCACCCTGTGGCACCCCCTGTTTAATTCTCCTTGGTTTTGATGTTTCGTTTCTAAATTGCACCGATGCCTGCCGACCACCCAGATAATTTGCGGTCCACCTTTTAAGACATGGGGGAAGGGTAGACCCTTCCAGGTCCTGCAGTATCGAGCCATGGTTGACCGTATCAAAAGCTTTTGATAGGTCTAGCGCTACGAGTACTGTTCTATGGTGGGGGTATTGATTTAAACCGCAATTTATCTGGGTGCTAATGGCATTTAGCGCGGTGGTAGTGCTATGGAGTTTTCTGAAGCCATGCTGATGAGGGGCTAGCTGCAAATTTGCTTGGAAATAAGGGAGCAAAATGGCTGCAAGCGGTTTTGCTACTGGCCATAGGAGAGATATCGGACGATACGACTCGCCTATGTTGGCTGGTTTCCCAGGCTTTAGTAGCGGGACCACCTTGGCCATTTTCCATTTCTCAGGTATTACAAAGGTGGAAAGAGACAGATTGAAGACATGCGCTAAATATTTGAACCCCTCTTTCCCTAGGTTTTTAAGCATCGGCATGGCTATGCCGTCTGGGCCCACTGCTTTGGATGATTTAGCACGACCAATGACGTCCTCAACCTCTTTAGCGGTGATTGTGATTGGTGACGCGCTGAATTTGTGTTTATGTGCGCGTCTATTGGCTCTCCGTCTATCTTTGTCGACCGTAGGATGCATTATATATTGTCGGCAGAAAGCGCTCGCGCATTTTTTCGCGTCCGACAGCACTTTGTCGCCAAAGGCGATGGAAACTTTGTCTTTGTGCTTAGTCGGATTCGATAGGGACTTTACGGTGGACCAAAGTTTACCTACACCGGTAGAGAGGTTACAACCTCTTAGGTGCTCCGCCCATTTCGCCCGCTTGTGTTCGTCCACAAGCAATCTGATGCGTTGGTTTATATCCCTTATTTGGGGGTCGCCTGGGTCAAGCTATCTTATAAGGTCACATTCTCTCGCTAAGTTTGCGGCCTCCGCCGGGAAGTGGGACCGGATTTCGGGAATTCTCTCGGCGGGAATGAAATGTGCCGAGGCGGATTTAATGACCTTACGGAAGGCACGCTCCCCTTGGCGTGCATCAGTCGGGATAGGGAGGGCAGCTAGGCGACTGTCTGTAAAGGATTTATATTTTTGAAGTTTATGAAAGTGCGTTTTTCAGTGACGATGAAGTCGGCGTTACGCTCAAGCGAAATAAGTATGGGCAGGTGGTCGGATTCCAATGTTACCATCGACTGCCAGTTGACGCAGTTTACGAGTTCTGCGCTCACGATTGAGATATCTGGCGAGCTGTGACAGCTTCCTACCATACGTGTGGGGGCGTCTCCGTTTATTGTGCAGAACGTCGTTTCTTCTATTTGATCCGCCAACATCTCACCCCTACTGTCCGCCCGCAAATTTGAATGCCATAGATCATGATGGGCATTGAAATCGCCTAAGATAATGCGATTGTTGGCAGTGAGTAAGGCCCTGATATTAGGGCGGTATCCACTGGAGCAACAGGTGGCAGGAGGGATGTAGATGTTGATGATTTCTAGGTTTGCATCGCCTGACCGGACAGATAGGCCTTGACGTTCTAAGACATTGTCCCTGCAGTCGATGCCAGGATCAAATATACAATATTGCACAGAGTGGTGTATGATAAACGCGAAACCGCCTCCATTTCCGCTCTCGCGGTCTTTCCTGTGGACGTTATACCCAGAGCAGGCCTGCAATGCAGATCTTGCTGTGAGTTTAGTCTCTTGAATCGCAGCAATGCGGATGTTGTGCCGCTTCATGAAATCGACTATCTCCGTAATCTTCCCAGCTAGTCCATTACAGTTTAACTGCAGAATTCTGAAGTGCATAAGGGGAGACGTCGCCACTCTGGGGTAAGTGACGGGTGACTACCCCTGGGTTGGGGAAGGCCAGGACGCAATTGCTGTTGTGGCCTTGGGGCTGGGCGTCCTTGGGCAAGCATTGGGGTACCCGGATGATTTGGGTTTGCGACCTGGCAACATGGCGCGATGAAACCTGTCGGGGGGTTGCCGTCGCGGAGACCAGAACATCTAGGAAGTGGCACCACCCAAGACAGGAGCTGCATTGGGCGGATGTCGCAAACATATATATTCTGTGCTGGCAAACGGTGCAAACGGAAGTAGGGACTAAGAGTCTGTTTCCCTGACCTACACGATTGTTGCCGGAAAAGAGGGGAGGGGGGGGGGGGAAGACGGGGGCAGGGGCTGTTGCTCAGCATTGCTTCCGACTCTACTACGAAGATTGTAGTTATGAGTGGTAGCAGCTGTTTGAGTTGTTGGCGCCGTGGGGCGCGAGCAGCAGCGGGTACTTGTTGTGGCTTGTTAAGCAGCGGGGCTGCTGGAAGGTAGTGGGGTGGGGGGGGGGGGGCGCTTAGACGTAGACTACGGGACGCGCTTGGGCGTGAACAGCAAGGAGCCACAAAAGATTTATAACAGTTACGTGGACGTCGTGTTTTGGGATCAAGCCCAGAACAACCTGTCCGATGCAACCATCCCTTGCACGAGACACACTGAACAGAGTATGACCGTCCTAAAAAGATTCTTTTCCGGCAGATGCAGCAAAACCATTTCTCAGGACCGGGGTCAGGAGACGGACCCGGATTGGATTCGATGCCTTCCCGGAGTAAGAGAATATGGAGCAGTCCTGCTGCAAGGAGCTGCTGGGAGGATGACAATTTGTGGGAGGGACGAAACAAATTAGATGGGGTCACACTGAAATGACAGTCCTTGGTCGGGAAAAATCCCGAGTCGCTCCGGTACATAAAACCGACTGCCTTGGGAAGCGAACTAGGGGTGTGATGTCTCTGTGCATTGACTAAGCTTCCCGTTGCGTTTGGTACAAATGGCCTAAAGGCATCAGGGCAGCGGTCGTCACTTCATAAGCGCTTTCACGCAATTGTTTTTGTAAAACGCTTAGGCAAGCGCATCGCATAGGTATATATTCTGCTGTGCCTATTAGGAACTCAACTGCGATAATTTCGTGTAAAATGACTTTTGAAATAATATTTTTTGTTATATTTTTCGGTCACCTGTACGAAAACAATGAAGCTTTGTTTGATTTATTTAATTGAAGGCATGTAGAAGTATTTTTAAATGCATTCAAGAAAATGCGATACGTTAATTTTGAAAGTTACCAAGTCCGACTGGGTTTGTTTACATGCCAGCGCCATTTCTGCTCGCTGATTGGTTGTCGCTATTTTTTTAGAAAACAAAATGAAGAATAGACATCCACTGACAAAAATTTATTTCGTCTCACTTGAACTTAAAAATTGAATATGGAATATACATATTAGTGAAAAGTTTTAAGTTAAGAAAATAATTTAAGATTATCACCCATTTATATAATATAATATAATAAATAATAGCCGTTATTTCTAAAGGGTCTTATTTAGCTTAACTCTGTGTAGCGAACAGAATTTTGTAATCGAAATTTAAGTAACTTCCCGATAAGCTAAAAGCTTGAAACTTGGAATATGGTTCAGAACTCGATGAAAATGCAATAATAAGACAAAAATTTCAGATAGGTGGCGTATGGATCGAAATATTTAAAAAAATCGTATTTTTACTCCGATTAGGCTCATATTTGGAACACATATTAAATACGGGAATAGAAATTCCCTCGTAAAAAGAACTCCCGCTAGGTGGCGCATGGATCGAACTATTTAAAAAAATCGTATCTGTGCTCCGATTAGGCTAATATTTGGAACACATATTACATACATGAATAAAAAGCGACATATGAAAAAAATCGCCGCCAGGTGGCGCAAGGATCGATATATTAAAAATTTGTTATTTTATGAATTTTCGAAGTTTTTACAGTGTACTTTTTACTAGCTTCTTTCCCCTTTTTTTTATTTTTGGATTTCAAAGTAGGTGTGGTCACGCTGCCATAAGAAGCTATAAGCTTTTTTCTTTATATCTCATGTTTGTTGAAAATGCTACACTGTGTCTGGATGCGATGTTTTTTCTATTGTCATAAGCAAAAAAATATATAAAAATAAAAAAATTTTATTAAATGACATAAGTACAATATTGGACTACCTACCCTATTGGAAACTTTATTGCTCATACAATATATATCGCCTTGTCTTTTCCAAGAATATGTTAGCAAGAAAATTTTGGATTTCGCCCAAATAAATAAGTTCATAATAACAATTAGTTTTTCTCTCGCAAAGGAAGATGTAAATTTTTTGTATCCTATGCGCCAAGTGAAGAAAGGTCTATTTTACAATCAGATTTGGAACATTGCTCAATTGGTGCACCACCAACCATATGCCACTTAATCTTAAAAAATGCAAATTTATGTAGATTACTTCAGCAATTAATATCTTGAACAGGTATTTATACAGTTTTATAGACCTTGGGGTTGATATTGACAATAAACTTAACTTCAACCTACATATTACTACAACTGTTAATAAGGCTAGAGGGATTCTGGCGTTTTTAAGGCGATGGTATAAAGAATTCAGCGACCCGTATGTTACTATGTCTTTTTACAACATTAGTCAGGCCGATATTAGAATATGGTGCAATAATTTGTAACCCGAGCTACCAGGTTCATATTGATCGGCTAGAATCAGTCCAAAAACAATTCTTACCTTTTTCCTTAAGGGATTTCCTTGCTAGTTGTAGGGAAATGCTTGGAATTGTATTTATGATTATATATCTGAGCAGTTTTAGATTTCGACGGTGAACAAACCATTGCCTTACAACGAACGCATGAACAGGATTAGCCTGGTTTCATTTGACGACTTGAGGGCAGTGCGGTGTCACAACGTCTATAAAAAAACTCTTTCCGCTCTGAACACTTTTTTTTTTTCAAAAGAAATTTTTTGTAAATGCTCCATTTACTTGATGGGATCATTTAAAAAGAAGAAATAAAAAACTTGAATTCTTTAAGTCCTTTAATTGGTGGTGCTAAAACGTACAATAAGAATCATAATTTTCTACTTTGGATTATATTATGAAAACAACTTCTTAGTACTGAGAATAAGTACGTATATTTTTCTGAAAAAAATGTTGGGGAAACGGTTAAGAAGAATTAATGTATACGGTGGGGACCGCCAGTATGCAAAAAAAAAAAATTGTACAAGTATACTGCGGAAGTGCTTAGACTTCAATTGTTCAATTTAAGAGTGAAGTTTATGAAACAAACTTATAAAACCCTACCCCACTCTTGGCAGTGGACATGTTTGTGTTCTTTTCTGGAATAAATATTGCATGATTTTTGTAGCTCTCCCGAAAATTTGCTTCCTCATTTAATAAAATATTGTCCGAAAAAGCATAATTTTGTACAAATTTAGTGATCGTTACATTATTAAATAGTAACAATAAGAAAGAAAGGAAATCCCATTAGATAGGATTGCAGAAACTGTGCCATACATGCGCTAATTTCCTACTGGTGTGCTTGGTGTGTAAAATTATATTGCCTAAACATGAATGTAAACGATGTAATTTCAGAGACTTCACCTTTAATAAAAATTCTAGCGTTTTCGAGACTCCAAATTTCTTAAGAAACATGAAGTGCCGTCAGGAAACCGCTTTTTAAAGCTTACCTAATTCAATATTAATTTAGCATGCGCGCATACATATACATACGAATACATACAAACCTATAGTAGTAGTACTTATTTGAATGTAGGAATACTTTTGGTAGTTTTTGAATGTTGCTTAGTATTAAAAGCAGAACATACACATAAGTAGGATGTTATGAAATTTCTTTGACTTATCAGATCACAATAGATTAAAGGTTCTCAAGAAATTATGGTCTTATATAATTTATTTTTTTATTTTTTTCAATTTTATATATATTATTTTTTTCAAAATATGTGATTGGTAGTTTTAATTGAAAATGTTATGCAACGAAGTTTGAAACCTTTTTATTTCTGAATTAATTTTAACCCTTATGATTTGATGCATAAAAGGTTATCCTAAATAGTATTGTGCACTTTCGTATGTTAGGTTTTTGAAATCTAAAGAATATCTAATCCCGGTATTAATTACAATACAAGATCCCGAAATTCCCGGGGTTCCAAAATTATAAAATATTGACATCCCATTCATTAACCCATTCGTCGGCATATGTTGCTATTATTCGGAAACTAAAAAGAAATGTCTAAAACTTAGTTTTCGAGACCTCAGAAACTTTTAGGGTGAGTACGTATATATATATTTTTACTAATAACATAAAAACATTAAAAGTGCAAGAAACTTTTTTTTTATGAAGAAAATCACAAAAAAAAACCTACCTAAATAAAGAATACCAAGATCAATAAGATCTATGGTTCTTATAAAGTAGGTACAATTTAGAAATTTTGCAGTAAAGTAAATAGTTTACACCCACTTAAAGGGATTGCTCGATATCACGCCGATTTTCACAGATTTTTATATAAATGTGCCATATGTTGTTGTATGGTGCGCAAGTGATGTGAAATTGATTGAAACCGATGAGGCAAACTTTACAGTTGGGTAGAAAACTTACTGTAGACAACTTTTTCTTTTCCAATTTTTGCCATAAGAAGGTAAGTAATACTTTTTCTAAATTAAAAAATGCTTCTGCTTACTGAAAGAGTCTATAGCATTTGTGAAAGCAACATTTTATTCAACCGTTATATTGCAAAATTAAGGTTCAAATAAAAAATTTATGATTTTTATGTGGGGGTGTCTGGGGTTCAGAGCTGTAAAATCCTACCTTTGCGATTTGTGTTATTTGGGTGGTTTTGCACTTTGTCCATGACAACTTCCAAAAAAAAAATTTATAAGCATTTATTTTCCATTTAGCTTTATTTTTTTAAAGCTGTGAGAGCGAATTTCAAAGGCTCCTTCGAAAAAAGCGAGCAAAATTTGTTGAAAAAACCTAACAAAATGAATCACCAAATATGCTCCGAGGGTTAATTCAATATGCTCAAGTAAAAAAATCACTATATCAGCAACTCCAAAAAAAAATTAATATGAAAGACAGGAATGTTCAACTTGCCGGAATGATACTTTTTTTAATATAACTCGACATTTTTGCTTAATGCTCTTGAGCAAGTTGCTTTAACTCTTCTCACGCTAATTAACTTCATAACAACTTTTTCAACCAATTTTTAAAACTAAGATTTCATAAAAGGGAAATTAAATGTTTTTCGTACTATTTTAGGTACTATTTACGCATTTTTCTAGCAAGTAATTGGTATTGAATGCATGACTTCACACACCAAAAATGTGAAATCACCTGAATGCCCTCATTGATTTCAGTACATTTATTTCTGCTGTCTAATTTAGCATTCTTTTCAATTGCATGCGGTGCTGAATGAAATCATTATTTTTCTGCATGATTGTAGAATTAAAAAAATGAAAGCATAATTCTCGTATGAAGAAAAAATTGTGAAATACTGATTGTAGAAAAGCTCTAATTTCAAAAAGCAAATGATTTCACTCTTCATCAGCTCCGGTGGACGCATTTTCGAGATGTCGCCATAAAGGTGGAACAGGGGTGACTCTAGAATGTGTTTGTACAATATGGGTATCAGGTGAAAGGTGTTAATGAGTATTTTAAAGGGGAGTGGGCCTTAGTTCTATAGGTGGACGCCCTTTCGAGATATCGCCATAAAGGTGGACCGAGGGTGACTCTATAATGTGTTTGTACGATATGGGTATGAAATGAAAGATGGTAATGGGTATTTTAAAAGGGAGTGGGCCTTATTTCTATAGGTGGACGCTTTTTCGAGATATCGCCATAAATGTGGACCAGGGGTGACTCTAGAATGTGTTTGTACGATACGGGTATCAAATTAAAGATATTAATGAGGGTTTTAAAAGGGAGCATCCCTTAGTTGTATAGGTGAAGGCGTTTTCGAGATATCGAACAAAATGTGGACCATGTTGACCCGGAACATCATCTGTCGGGTACCGCTAATTTATTTATATATGTAATACCACGAACAGTATTCCTGCCATGATTCCAAGGGCTTTTGATTTCGCCCTGCAGAACTTTTTCATTTTCTTCTACTTAATATGGTAGGTGTCACACCCATTTTACAAAGTTTTTTCCAAAGTTATATTTTATGTCAAAAAGCTAATCAAATCACCATGTTTCATCCCCTTTTTTGTATCTGGTATATAATTATGGATTTTTTTTAATTTTTCGAAATTTTCGATATCGAAAATTTGTAGTACCAAGATAAGTGAGTTCAGATAAGTACGTGAACTAAGCTTAGTAAAGATATATAAATTTTTGCTCAATTTGTCGTATTAACGGCCAAGAGGAAGGACAGACGGTCGACTGTGTATAGCATTTTCAGGTCAAATGCAACTTTTTTCAAGTCAAATGAAACTTTTTTCATTTCAAATGAACCTTTTTTCATTCCAAATGAAACTTTTTTCATTTTAAATGGAACTTTTTTCATTTCAAATGAAACTTTTTTCATTTCAAATGAAACTTTTTTCAAGTCAAATGAAAACATACTACTAAGGTAATTGTCAAGATATATTTATATTGTACTTTATAACGCTATTTATCAAATTTTTCTTTAAGACAACTATTTCTAATTAGCCACATTGAAGGCAAAATTTATATACTACAGTTTAACCACCCACTGAAAATAAATACCCATATTTTTTACTTGTATCTACTAGATATATACGCCGCCGATATTTTCGACAATCGGCGGCGGCGGCGGCGGCGTTCGGCGCGTTACTATGTTTTATACTCGTTTAAGACTGTCACCATTTGTTGTACGTGTCGAAAATTGGTCCGATATGGTCGAAAGCGGTATCAACGGATGCGCATCACTGGTAGTTATAAGAATCCAATTGCGAAATTTAACTCTTTCTACTCATTCAAAAGTTATTTAAAAAAGAGTCGTTTTCGATGTCAGCTTAACACGGACTTTGCATCACCAAATTCACCAAGTTATTAAAACATAGCACTAAAAGAAACGTTATATAAAAAATTTAAATGCTCAGTTTGCATAAGTTTTTCAAAAAATTAGTAAAGAACAATGAGTTCAAATAAAATGACCCAAGTCGAACATATTTGCAAATTGTCCTCAAATTTTTAAAAAAACAAGTTGGCCGAAAAAGGTGCAGATTTAAAAAAAAAGCTATACCCGATTGGATGAAAGAATAAGCGGAATCAAGGATGCAAAATCTTTTGGATGGTTCCAGGGGTTTAAATACTCCTTTGAAATGATTCTCAGCCCAGACTCAAGTTGATGATGTATGTATGCACGTATGAGAAGGGTTTGAAAAATCACTTTGCACATATACATATTAACCAGGTGAGGCTTTGTCCTTCTCAGGAACACTCAATATGGTGAAGCAAAAGCTTTCCCAAGACAGTCGAACAAATGACTGGGTGTTCTACTACCCTAACGTAGTGGACAATTGAACTAGGCTGAAAACTGAAGCTACGAGGATATTTACAATGAATTCTTGTAAAAAAAGGCACGAAAATAACAGTTTGGGCTGAGCCTAATATTAACATCTTTCAACTTAAAATCGGTCGACTTTCATTCTTAAATATCGTTTTGATTTAACAAATTTTGGTCGGCATCCTTGGCCGAATGTTTTAAGGTGTTTCTCTGATAGTGCTCGGCAGCATAAATAAATAAATGTAAAGCGCGATAACCTCCCAGAGATATTAGGCCAATTTGCGTCGTGCTCCTTTTAATTTTTCTTACAAATTGTTTTATGCCGACTCCGAACGGCATCTGATTTCCCCGGCTCGTGAACCCACGATCTTCGATGTGGTGGGAGGAGCACGCTACCATCAGACCACCTCGGCAGCATAGCGGGACAAAAAAATCAGTTAGAAAGTCTTCGGTGTTACACCTAGGGCTTCTAGGAAAGTGACGTCGACGAATGTATGAGTTCGAAGAGACTTTGAGGCAAACCCCGGGACCTTTCCGAAATGGCCAAAACGTTGATTTGCTTAAATACATACAAACAAAACGTTTCCTATATATTATTTTTTAAGTAGAAAAATCAAGCTGTATAAAGTAAGAACACCGGCGTAAGCCGGTGCACCGTCCACGCCGCCGCCGCCGGTATATAATAGTGCCTACGCCGCCGCCGCCGATATAGTTATCGGCGTAAACCTCTAATATCTACTCCTCTTATATATAAAGCACTATCTTATATACTTCGTTAATAACGTAGGAAGAAAGCAACGTAGAGCACAAAAGAAGGAACCAAAGAGCATGTTGTGAGCGTATTTCCTATTCACTGTCTGACACCAACTAACACATCGGTTGAATCCTCTGTATTATGCTTTTCTCTTTGACCAACGTCTTACCAAACAACATAGAACGATAGCAAGGTATTGAGAGAAACATTACTTTTAACAAGTAAGTATATAGTAGAGCATGTGGACTGTGGAGAGATCTTTTTTAACTATGCTGAAAAACATAACCGTAAAAGGTGATCTTTTCTACTCTTTGGCGCAGTTGCATTGCACTTTAATCGTTTGGGCCTTTGAGAACATATATATTTGTTTTTATTCTATTATTTTTCATTGTGTATTGTATTTAAATGTAATACGTAGAATATATATATTAGAATGGGTCCATTTATTAACCGATATCGCGCCATCGATTTTTCGATAGGATTTGGGGTCAGGAAAAAAAGTTTCACTACGCATACCCAAAAAAATAATTTTCGAGCGTGCGAAATTTCATTTTTTTTTACTTTTTTGACTTTGATTTTTAAGTGTTTTTCATGACTTACTAAAAAAATTTTCAGAGATTAAGTTTACTTTAAACTATTCTGATCTATTTTGTTGTAGTGCGAATAAAACAAAGTTTATTCCACTTTACGGCCCAAGGTTTCGCCAGATTTCCTTGGCATCATCAGGGGCGTAATATTTTTAGATATGGCGGTTCACAAAATTACAAATGAAACATAAATATAATTTACAAAAATTACACCATTAATTACATAGAAAATCGATACCATCGATTTGTGGTACACTTTGTCACATTAAACACTATGAACACTATAAAATTTTCATTTGATTGCATAATTTTTATGTATACCAACGTTTTTAGCGGACGTTTTTGGGTCAGACAGGGTATACATATAAGAGTAGATATAGGTGCTTATTTTCAGTGGGTGGTTAAACTGTAGTATATACAAATTGCCTAGCGTATAACCCTGCTACTTTATCTATCAAAAAATTTAAACGATCAAAAGGCAAGGTTAAACTAATCCAAACTTAACTGCAGCTTAAATTCACAAAGAAAATTTAAGCAAAAATTTTGCCTTCAATGTGGCTAATTAGAAATAGTTGTCTTAAAGAAAAATTTTATAAATAGCGTTAAGCTGCAGACATATGTAGGTGCTTTATCGTTAACCGTATCGGTAACCTTACAACAGCTCATTCGACCAACCTTATGTGAATCAATGCAATCGATTATTGGCGCCGCTAAGGTCGTAACAGTATCGTAGCCAACCAATTGGTTTTTGGTTTACCGTCGTAACGATAAACAGCTGATTACGTTAGGGATACGACTACAGCAATACGACATACGGCACCAATTACTCCCGCTTTATAAAGTACGATATAAATATATCTTGACAATTACCTCAGTAGTATGGTTTCATTTGACTTGAAAAAAGTTTCATTTAAAATGAAAAAAGTTTCATTTAAAATGAAAAAAAGTTTAATTTAAAATGAAAAAAAGTTTCATTTAAAATGAAAAAGGTTCATTTGAAATGAAAAAAGTTTTATTTGAAATGAAAAAAGTTGTATTTGACTTGAAAAAAGTTTCATTTAAAATGAAAAAAGTTTCATTTGACCTGAAAATGCTATACAATGGTATGGTAGAGTGCTCCGCCTGCCACACCGTATGCCCTGAGTTCACACCCCGGGCAAAGCAACATCAAAATTTTAGAAATAAGGTTTTTCAATTAGAAGAAAATTTTTTTAAGCGGGGTCGCAGTGTTTGGCAAGCGCTCCGGGTGTATTTCTGCCATGAAAAGCTCTCAGTGAAAACTCATCTGCCGTTCGGAGTCGGCATAAAACATGTAGGTCACGTCCGGCCAATTTGTAGGGAAAATCAAGAGGACCACGACGCAAATTGGAAGAGAAGCTCGGCCTTAGATCTCGCGGAGGTTATCGCGCCTTACATTTTTATTTTATTTTTATATCTATATTTCTCAGCTGATGAGTTTCTCTATAGCTGAGCAGTTTTAGATCCCGACGCTTAAGAAGCCACTGGCTCTAAAAGATTCGGTAACAATAAAAATTAGAAACTTTAAATTACAAACGTAAATAAAATTAGAATAAAAATTAAAAATTGTGTATTAATAAAAAAATCAACAGGATTAGCCTAATTTCATCGGGCCGCCTGAGGACTGTGCGCTGCCACAACGTCCGAGGAAAAAAAGAAGATATTTATAAAACGGCGATTACTACTCCTTTGGGCATGTTTGAATTCATTCGAATGCCTTTCGGTTTGAAGAACTCAGCACAAACTTTTCAAAGATTCATCAATGAAGTTGTAGGTGAATTAGATTTTGTTTACGCATAAAATGAAGATCTCTTAATCGCAAGTGAGAGTGAAGAACAATATTTTAAAATCTCCGTGTTAAACCAAATAAATGCATTTTTGGTGTTACTACAATTGATTTTCTAGGACATAGTTTTTCTGAGTTAGGAATGCACCTATCTGAAAATAAAATAAAGGCTATTCGAGATTTTGAATTACAAAAATCCATTAAACAAGCACACAAGTTTATTGGTATGGTTAACTATTTGCATAGATATATTTCACAGTTAGCAGAATCGAGTTATACGTATATGATTTAATTAATAAATCAAGTTATAACCGAGACAAAATTCTAGTTTGGGATGATAAATCTGTTAAAGTGTTTGAATGCATTAAGGTCAAATTTGCATCTAAAGTATTGTTAAATCATTTTAGCAAAGGTACAAAATTGACTTTAACTGTAGATGCATCCAATACGGTAGTCGGTGGTGTTCTACAGCAAGATTTTAACAATAAGTCTGAAATGAAATATAGTAGTTTTAACAGAGAATTGTTAGCAATTTAACTTAATATTTAACATTTTCGGTACCTATTAGAAGGGCGAGAATTCACTGTGCTTACTGATAATAAGCCTTTACTTTTCGCTATCAATTCGAAAAGTGAACGTAGTCACAACTTACAAGTGATATAGCATATTACTAGACAAGCAAATATTCTACCTGATACTTTATCTAGGGCATTTGAAATAGAAGCAGTTCAAAATTTGTAACTTAACTAGCCCTTGGTGGTAAGGCGGAGGTGGCATGCGGCATGGCTGCAAGCCCCTGCTAGCTGGTTGAATGGGGTGGGTTTTGCACACTTCCTTACCCGTAGTTATCATAAAAAAAAAATAAGAGTGGTTCATGCCTAGCTGAAAAGAAATAAATAGAAGAATCCTGAGGAAAGTAGGAGGAGAAGAAAAAGAATGAAGGCCTGCCCTGACAGGCGGAGTCTTCCCGTCAGGTGGAGTCTTCCCGCTCTCTTCTGCGCATCTTGCTCGAAACCGTGGGCGCTGTGTTGACACCTATATATTTTACAGCGCCCCTAAACCTGACGCCCGTCTAAGTATTTATCTCTCACTCAGCCATTTCTCCTCCGTATTACTCTTCACCTACCGTAGCGCGCCCAAAAGCAACCAACACACCAAAAGAATTTTTACCTCAGCCCTGAATTTCAAAGAAGATCAACGTAGTTCAAGAATACATTCTTTATGTGTTTATTCACAAACAATTCTCTTAAGCCTATGTGTATTCTAGTCCTAAGTAATCCTATCTCTACGATTTAAACTCCAGAATTTATATCCAAAAGTAGAAATTATATTAAAACAAAAACCAATAAAACTCGAATTCAAAATACGATTCAACTATTCTAATGTAATCTAGTTGTGTTTCTTCTAATCTACTTAATTACAAATTTTGAGACAAATTCAATTTACAATGCGGTTTCAACCCAAAAAAAGTTTTTTTTTTGTGCTAAAATATATCTTAACTATAATTTCTTTCAAAAATCCTTTGGTTTCATCAGCAAGTTTAATTAAAACCTATCTAACGAAAAATTAACTTATATTATTATTATCGCGTATATATTGCCCCCATTTGCACAAGCAAATCTAACCAATCTAAATGATACAATTTCTCTTAGCTTAACGCTAACGCAAAATTGCAAAGCTTTTACATGTAAAGGATTCCTGGCCTACCATAAGGTGCATATGGAATTGCGAACAGAAGAAAAATGATAAAAACTAGAGATCGTTTATCTGGTGAGCTTATGTTTATGTACGTTTGTATAATATTTTATTTCTCAGCTAGAATGCATGTACATATATTTTCTTGCTCTCGCTACTAGTCATTCAAAATTCATAGATTAGGAGCGCATAGCTTAACCTATGTGCATACATAAGCGCATATATCTTTTATGTTTTGTATTTGGACTCACCTGGTCGCTCCGTCGCTCTTGAGCACCTGTTGCTGAAAGAAAAGTAACTCGAAAACACATATGCTAATATACATACATACATACAGTGAGCGTGATCACTGCGCTGTATCACCTATCACTAATTTTGGGATATTAACGGGTGAGACTTGACACCATGTGGTCGTGATTACATATAGCAGTAGCCGCGAAACCGGAAGGTCCAAGGGAGGCACCTATCCTTTCCAAAGGTATTTCATGCTTTGTAGCAAAAATTTGTTTCTTGTGTCTCTGGTGTTTCTGGTGTTTTTTTTATAAACTGGGGTTGAATTATGCCCTAACACTGCTTAAGGCTAGGGTCCCTAAAATCGAACCAGAAAATAGTTAAATGCAAAAAAAAAAAAAATACAAAAGAAAATCAAAGTGCGAAACTGAAGGTAGGAGAATAAGCGAGTACGAAAAAAACCCAAAAACGAAGTGGAGTCCGCTTCAAAAAGCTTTACTCCTCACCTTACCCTATATGCCTGCAACTAAAAGAGTAAAAAAACGAAATCAAAAGAAAATTTTATATATGCCCGTAAAGGCAAAAAGAACTAAGTGAAAACTAAAGAACTTTCTTCACCCCGTCTCCCTCAGCTACCTTTACATAAAACCCCTACCCGCATAAATATAAATATATACAAACGTCTTGATAACCTTCGGTGTTCTTGGACCGCCTTCTGGCGTTGGTGCCTCTAGTTAAAAGTTTCCTCTTCCTGATGCGCGTCTGGCAAAATAAGTGTTGTTGTTTTTGCCGCCACCGGTTTTAAAAGGGTTTTGCCTCCTATGGGGTACTTGTCCTACGGCGGCACCGTATTACCTGGTGTTGTGCGAGGTGAAAATGGGCATGTGCGGTACGTGCTGGTGCGGCGTTCTGTCGTTGGTGTCGTGCGAGTTGAGTGGCACTTCCTTCCTCATAGATGGGATGTGAACTAAAACAAAAAAAATACAAAAAGAAAGGGTGATGATTTTGCTTATATATATGCCTCTATTATATGCGGGTGCACACAATCTTAATTTTTTTAATTTTTTGTTTGTCTGTTTAGATTTCCATTGCCTGCATCGACATAAGCTTGCCAAGCAGCAAGGGTTAAAGCAGTTGCAGGTTTAGTTTGCTTTGCTTTAATTTTGGGGCCTGGACAATCCTTTCCACCTGTTCGTAAGCCAAGGGAAACACCTAGCAACAAAGAGCACGGATAAGACTTACCTTTTTATCGGGCCTATGGGCGTAACAGTTTGTGGGGAGGATTCCCCTCACGCTCCTGGGGCTGTTTTGGATAATTTTATTTTATCGCTTCGCGTTTACTTAGTTTCGCCCGCGCTTTAACGTAATTTTATACGCGCTCTTCACTACTTCTTTCTTCGATATTCATAAGTCTAATTTAGATTTAAATTATACGTCTAATTTAACTGACTCTTTTTTAATATTTTTTATCAAAACGTTTGGGGCTTCAACACTAAACTAACAGTTACTTTTCTCAAAAGTCATGATACTTATTATGACGTTCTCGTATTTACTGAGACATGGTTGAAACCAACTGTTTTCAGCTCCGAAATACTATCCAAATCACCGACTGTACATAATTGGTGGTGGCGTGCTGATTGCCGTTCACACCAGTTTTTCTGCAGACGAAGTGCATTTTGCTGACTCTGATGATATGGAGTTCCTTTGCGTGCACGTAAAATTTTCCACAGCGTTTAAATATTTTGTTGCCACCTATATACCACCCCAATCGGATATTTCCATTTATTTGAGACATTCCTCTTTAGTGAAATCAGTTGTTTCTATGGCAAGTTCCTCTGAATATGTCATACTGCTTGGCGACTTTAATCTACCTTGCGTGGCTTGGAGTCTAACAGATGGGGTAATGGTCCCTGCTTCTTCCTGGGATATATTCTTTCAGTTCTTAAATAAGCTTGCGGATGCAGGACTTTATAAATTAAACAATGTTCGTAACAAATACGGGAAATGTCTAGATTTAATAATATTCACAGACGGCACCTTGAATTGCTCCGTTCATAGATGTCATCCACTTGTATTGTCTGAAAATGTTTATCATCCAGCTCTTGCTCTTGCTCTTTATTTGGAGTCTTATAGTCTTCCTTGCCAAGGTCAGAAGGTCGTGAGAGAGACATCTCGCCGGTTTGTGTTCAAGAAAGCTAATTGGTTTGCGCTAATCAGTGAATTGCCAAAAATAACCTGGCCCGAATACACCGGTGATATTGATGAGAGTACATTTCACTTTAACAATGTACTCTACGCCTTATTTCATAAATACATACCGCCAGCGAATACCTCTATAGATACTTCGTCAATTGCAGGGATCACCAAAGAGCTCAAACCTCTCAAAAATCGTAAGACGCGCGTGTTTAAGCGATACAAACTTTCAGGATCCAGCACTGCCTATGCTACTTATGCTGTTTTACGTCATAAGTACAACTTGTTAAACAGCAGTTGCTATAAAGTTTATATTGATAGAAGAAAAAATCAAATTTTTTGCAAACCTAAGTCATTTTACACTTTCGTTAACTTCAAAAGAAAAACTAAAGGATTTCCTTCTAAAATGAAGTTTAACGATCTTATTTCTAACGACAGTTCCGTTATTACTAATATGTTTGCTGATTTCTTCCAATCGAACTACTCTTATACATCTGATTCGGTGCCTTCGGATTACCCATATATACTGTATTCTTTCAGTTCTTAAATAAGCTTGCGGATGTAGGACTTTATAAATTAAACAATGTTCGTAACAAATACGGGAAATGTCTAGATTTAATAATATTCACAGACGGCACCTTGAATTGCTCCGTTCATAGATGTCATCCACTTGTATTGTCTGAAAATGTTTATCATCCAGCTCTTGCTCTTGCTCTTTATTTGGAGTCTTATAGTCTTCCTTGCCAAGGTCAGAAGGTCGTGAGAGAGACATCTCGCCGGTTTGTGTTCAAGAAAGCTAATTGGTTTGCGCTAATCAGTGAATTGCCAAAAATAACCTGGCCCGAATACACCGGTGATATTGATGAGAGTACATTTCACTTTAACAATGTACTCTACGCCTTATTTCATAAATACACACCGCCAGCGAATACCTCTATAGATACTTCGTCAATTGCAGGGATCACCAAAGAGCTCAAACCTCTCAAAAATCGTAAGACGCGCGTGTTTAAGCGATACAAACTTTCAGGATCCAGCACTGCCTATGCTACTTATGCTGTTTTACGTCATAAGTACAACTCGTTAAACAGCAGTTGCTATAAAGTTTATATTGATAGAAGTAAAAATCAAATTTTTTGCAAACCTAAGTCATTTTACACTTTCGTTAACTTCAAAAGAAAAACTAAAGGATTTCCTTCTAAAATGAAGTTTAACGATCTTATTTCTAACGACAGTTCCGTTATTACTAATATGTTTGCTGATTTCTTCCAATCGAACTACTCTTATACATCTGATTCGGTGCCTTCGGATTACCCATATATACTGTGTCCGCTTAATTCAGTGTAAGTCCCTAGTATTCTCGCGGAGGATGTTTTATGGCATCTAGAAAGACTAAAGGTTTCGTATTCTGCCAGACCTGACCAAATCCCTTCAATTAACTTAAAACATGTGATCTATACCTTTAGCTTCTCTGTTCAACGCTTCGCTGAAACAAGGGATGTTTCCCAGGCAGTGGAAGAAGTCCTTTATAAATCCTCTCTATAAAAGTGGGAGTAAATCCTGTGTCAAAAATAATAGGGAAATTGCCAAACTGAGTGTTATTCTAAAGCTTTTCGAGTCAATAATCACTAAGCAACTAGCGCATAGTGTATCGTCGGTGATTGAATTATCACAACACGGCTTTTATAAGGGGAGATCGACTGTGTCTAATTTGCTCGAATTCATAAACCTTGTATCTCACAGCTTCAAGTTTAATTGTGAATCTGATGCTATTTACACTGATTTTAGCAAAGCTTTTGATAAAGTCTCTCATTGCGTACTTTTGTACAAACTTGATCAGCTGGGCTTTCCACCTTTGTTTCTTTCTTGGATCTCTTTTTATTTATATGGAAGAAAGCAAACCGTTATATTTAAAAATAGTTGGTCCAGTGTTATTCCTACTTTTTATTAACGACCTACCAAGTGTTTTGAAGCACTGCAAGCGTTGCAAGTTGCAAGTGCAACTTCATGCGTTTTACACGTAAACCCTTTCATCCCTATGCTTACGTACTTGACGATTACATTATTAAGCAAGTCACTACCTTCTCTGACCTAGGCGTATTAATGGACCCCATGCTTGATTTTAAATCATACGTTGAATCTTGTGTAAATAGGGCTAAAGGTACCTTGGCGTTTGTTAAACTATGGTCCAAGAGTTTAACGGTCCATATATTTACTAAAATTCTTCCAATAAACACTGTAATTTCAATAAACACTGTAAAAACATAGACTCTTGCGACTCGATATTCGGAATTAAAAAATATCTGCTTACCTCCTTAAACACGTAGGTTAAATCGAGTGTGTTCCGACCCCCTATAACTCTCTATTAAATTTCTTGTCAACTTCTGTATACTTTATGAATTTGAGAATATTTAGCGTTTAATTAAGCACTGTGGCCTGACATATAAAAGCTACAACAAAATTTTGTTACGGACTTTTCCTTTGGTTTTGCGGGGTAAGTCTCAGTCCGTCCAGGGTTCCTGAAAATATATATAAAGTCCCTATCGTTCTTCCAAATGAACAACGCTATTTATTTCATAAACATTTTATAATTATTTATTAGGATTAATTCAAATTTCTACCCCTAACTTGTCCTTGCTTTGTGTACAATACGCAACGAGCAACATTAATATTTTCATTACAATAAAGTTCCAACTCAGTGGGACGCGGAATAGTTTGTACAACAAAGTTCTAACTCCGTGGGACGCGGCATAGTTTGTATAATAAAGTTCCAACTCAGTGGGACTCGGCATAGTTTGTAAAATAAAGTTCGGGCTACGCAGCTCACTTCACACATCAGCATAATTTTCATTGGATACACACGCATATTTTGGCGGAATATATATATATTTTTCGAACCCTTAAAACTAATACCTTAATGTGTAAAATAACCTACATACAATTATATTTCAATAAATACACATTTAAAGCTACGTAGCGTTCTCTTATTTCAATTTCGAGGAAAGGTTCCTGACGTTCCGGCGAGCTGTAGCACGACACATTGGTTCGGGTGGGTTATTCACACAAAAGACCCCATTTTACTATAGTATTTGTTCCAATACTACACATTTTTTGGTGGCCCATGAGGGCCTTTTCAACCATTTCCACCGTGAAATTATAAAACTATGCAGCAGTTATATGCTTGCAAACATCGCTGCTGCATAAAAATAATATCCGGCTTATTCATAATATCATACATATTTAAATTTGGGCACTCTGCAGTCAACAGTTGCTATAAGCGCAGTTTTTTTCTTTGCATCGGATCGCTAACTTTATCCTTTGCCAACATCTAACATACATACATTTATTCAATGCTCAACATTGCATTCGATTTTCTTCACATTAATTTATTTAATTTGCATAGCCATATACTTATAAACAATGTAATATGGGGGATGTAGCATTTAATCAAGCTACAGGCAAATCGACTTACGACCCTTGAAAAAATTCTGGTCAACTTAAAGAAGCATTCCGCTTCGCGAAAAACTAAGCAATATTTTAAACAGCGATTAAACCGCGTTAGTGCTTTGAATGAGGAGTTTTGTTCCATGCGCAAATCAATCATATGTTCAGACATTAAAGATGAACATCAATATTTTACTAATGATGTTGCCTCACAATTTGAATAAATTCACTTGGAACTCTTCTGTCTGGTAAAACAGCAGCAAACAGATATGTTCCCCCCTGCACCGGATTGCGAGGAGACAAAGATTAAGAACCAGTCAGCTGATTCACAAGTGCGATTTGTCGCTCCTGCTCAATTCCCACGTTTACCAGTACCCTTTTTTCTGGCAAATTCACCGATTAGCCAAGCTTCCATGATTCATTCAATCGACTAATTCATAACAATCTTGAATTAAATTCTATCCAAAAATTTCATTATTTGAAACAGGCATTGGTAATTGACCGTGATCTGGATATACATCAAATGCTTTTAACGGAAGCAAATTATACCATGGCATGGGAGTTGTTAATAAAACGTTATAATAATCCGCGTATAATATTTTCTCATCATATGATAACGTTATACAATTTACAAGAAAAGGCAGACGACATAAAGACTTTGCTTAATGTGGCGAATGTGCGTGTCAATGAATTTAAACGGCTTAAGGTTCCAATAGTGGAACGCGATCATTGGATTGCACATTACTTAACAACCAAACTACCAGTTGAAAGACACTCCGCATGGGAGCGTCATCTAGGAAGTAAAATCGAGATCCCGACTTTTTCTGATCTACAATACTTTTTAACCAATCGTCTCTTTACGATTGATGCAATCGAAAACCGCACTTTAAATTTTAATGCCACACCCATACGTCCACTGTCAAATGATAATAACAATAAACATCTTCAGAAATCAAAATTATCTGCGCGTACGGTACATAAGGTAAAATCACACCACGCTGCCACTAAAGTCCATCAATCTTCACAAGATTTTTTTGCTCTTTGTGGACAAGTACATATAATTCGCCGTTGCCCAACGTTTCTATCCAAAGATTGCTTTGAAAGAAAGAACATGGCCGATAAAACTAAGCTGTGTCTCAACTGCTTGAGTAAGTCTCATGCATTATCACAATGCACAATCAGCAAAAACTGCATACAATGTGGTCATCGTCACCACACACTATTACATTTTCCACGGGCTTCCCAAACCAATACAGCGACAACAACAACAGCTCAAAACGCCCAGCCTTTCACACCAGCATCGGTTTCAACCCAAGGGCAGGTAGGGCTTAGATCCACACCATCATTTGATACAAAACGTGGTGCTCATGCACACGCAACTTTAGCAGCCAATTCTGTACATGTGGACTCTAACCCATCCGCTCGTCATTTGTCCAAACATGTTCTTTTGGCCACGGTTTAACTTCACTATGGAACGAAGCCACAAATCAATCCTCCACATTTTATGCCCTTATCGGTCAAAGTCCGGAAGGAACCCTTATTTCTGAATATGCAGTTCAACGCTTAGGCCTTCATCGTCATCCTACTTCCGCAGGTATCTGTGGATTTGGTCCCAGGGCCCTGAGCTAGTCAAAATTTGTAGTCAGATTCAGTATACATTCTTGCCTCGATGAAATTGTTGCTGCTCCTATCGAAAGCGCTTACGTGCTGACTCATATCACTGCGGAACTGCCAAGTCGGCGCTGTGTTCCACAAGAAATGGAACATATTCAAGGTCTCCCTCTGGCGACGACTACTTTCACTGTAACCAAATCATTCCAGCGACGTCCAGCGAAGAACAACATTATTTGCTGACTGAAAAAAATAAGCAGAATAAGAAAACGTCAAATAGCGGTTCGTTAAATGATTTGTTGTGCACTGGTCCATCATTGCAAAATGACCTACCTGCACTTATTCTTAACTGGCGTTTACACAAATTTGTTTTTATAGCTGACATCAAAAAGATGTACTGATGGATTGACATGCATCCAGATGATGTGCATTACCAACGAATTCTTTGGCGAGCTAAGGATGGACAAGTGCAAGAATACTGCTTCACCACGGTTACCTTCGTCACTGCCTCAGCTCCATATACTGCAATAAGTGTTCTTCACCAAATCGCACGCGATGAGAAAGAGCGTTTCCCTCTCGCCGAGAATATTTTGCTGAATGATGTTTACGTAGACTTAGTGGCTGCGACACCGTCGCTAAAGCAATACAAATGCGCAACCAACTTACCCAACAACGACTTACCTACGTTTTCCTTGAATTTTCCAATTTTACAATTAGCGACTAAACGATCGGTGTTAGGTACTATACCAGGAATAATCGACCCAGTCGCACTCTTAAGTCCAATAACTATTGCTGCAAAGATAATTTTAAAGGAAATGTGGACATTAAACTTGACGCGCCACGATGGAAAACATTCATGTCTAGACTGGGACGAAGAGCTACCGTCCTCAGTTGCAATCGATTGGCGAATTTTTGTTGCGGAGCTTCCTCATATAGAGACATTGCCATACCTCGATGGCTTAACTACATTTCAAACATTCATTCCTTGGAATTACATGCCTTCTGCGATGGTACATCCGTTGCTTATGCAGCAGCCTTATATTTACGAATAAAATATCTGCACGGTGGGATTTATACCCATCTGATTACGTCCAAATCCAAAGTCACACCAAGTGATCCAATTAAAATTTCACGAGTCGACCTATATGGAGAGGTATTAGATACACCCATTGCCAAGTGGGCACAAAAACATTTACAACAGCGCTGTGGTGAAATCCCAACATATTATTGGACTGATGCAACTATCATTTTATAACGGATCACTTGTGATGTGAATAGATGGAAAATATACGTGGCAAATAGCGTTTCTAAAATTTTATCAAGTATCCTCCCAAGCCAATGGCGTCATGCAAAAACTCAAGACAATCCGGCCGACTGCGCGAAAAGGGGTTTAAACCCAACCCAGTTGCAACAATACGACGTTTGGTGGCAAGGCCCTGCTTGGCTGTGGAAAGATAAATCGACTTGGCCTGCTTCCTTCATGAACCGCGAAGAAATCTACAGCACAGTGGCAGAAGAAAACCGACTAAGATATTAACGTATACGGCAGTCATACACACGTCGTTCATATTTCGATATTCTTCTTACAATCAACTTATACGTGTAACAGCTTGGCTTCTTAGATTTTTTCATAATCTCCGAAAAACTAATGTCGGCGACAAAAATTACGGACCGCTCACAGCTAACGAACTGCAACAAAGTCTCTATCGAATTGTTTATTTAGTACATCGGGGAGCCCTTGGAGCCGAAATGCGATTCATCCAGTCGAATACCGACTTGTCTACTAATAGTTCACTACTAAATTTAACACCATTCATAGACGCCAATAAAGTTCTTCACGTTCGCGGTCGCTTAAAGCATGCCAATCTGCCATACCATCAAAGGCGTCCTATGATTTTACCAAATAATCATCATTTCACGAAAGTACTCATTAACTTCGCTAATCAAATAAATTTACATGATGGCACGCAATTATCGCTAGCATACATTCGACGGCAGTTTTGGATAATACATGGCCAAAAAACAGTGCGTAATCAACTTCGACATTGCATCACGTGCTTTCGTAATAAACCCCAGTCATTGACGCAATTAATGGGAGACTTGCCCGCTCAACGAGTTAATCCCCCTCAACGCGCGTTTATAGCAACTGGAATCGATTACACAGGTGCCATTGAATTGAAATCGTCGATATATCGAGGGAATATTGTATATAAGGGTTATATTGCCATATTCATCTACCTAGCTACGAAGGCGGTGCATCTTGAAGCAGTCACCAGCCTGTCTACCGAACATTTGTCATAGGCTTTAGAGCGATTTATTTGACGACGTGGACTTTGTCACGACATTTACAGTGACTGTGGCACTAACTTCATTGGTGCAGAAGCCATTCTCAAAACCAATTACCAAAAATTTCGAGATGAATTTGAACGTGAAGTAATTCCCAAACTAACTGAGCAACATATTCAATGGCATTTCAATCCACCTCATTCCCCCAACTTTGGCGGGTTTTGTGAGGCCAATGTAAAATCTATTAAATACCATTTAAAAAGAGCCGTCGGTGGAACGCGATTGACATATGAACAGCTATCAACGGTTTTAATTCGTATCGAGGCGTGCCTCAATTCGAGGTCATTATACCCACTAACCTCAGATCCCGATGACTTGTTGGTGCTCACTCCGGGACATTTTTTAATAGGGGATGCCTTGATGTCTCCACCGGAAACGTCGGCTGCAAACAAATCTTTGTCTTCACAATATTTTGAACTGAAACATTTGGTCCAACAGTTTTGGACAAGATGGTCCACGGATTGGCTCTCCCATTTTCAAGCTCGCCCTAAGTGCAGACAACAAGAACCAAATTTATCGGTGGACGAACTTGTTTTAATAAAGGATGACCGGCTACCCCCAAATCAATGGCTGTTAGGCCGTGTCACGGATCTACGGATCCGCAGATTACCGATCCCAACTTCCGACGAACATCTTCCTAATTGATGCCGCTTCATCTTCTAATAGGTGTTGCAAACCTTCATGCACCTTATTGTCGTCAGCTAAAATACACGTTTCGTAACATTTATGCTGGAGTCAACATCGGGGCCTGCATGTATAATACGTAACGAGCAACATTAATCTTTTCATTACAACAAAGTTCCAACTCAGTGGGACGCGGCATAGTTTGTAAAATAAAGTTCGGGCTATCCAGCTCACTTCGTACCTCAGCATAATTTTCATTGGATACACACGCATATTTTGGCGGAATATATATATATTTTTCAAACTCTTAAAACTAATACCTTAATGTGTACAATAACTTACATGCAATTATATTTCAATAAATATACATGTAAAGCTACGTAGCGTTCTCTTATTTATATTTCTAGGAAAGGTTCCTGACGTTTGTGAGGACCCAAATCCACCGGCTTCGGGCCCACACATTCGAACCTATATATTTGCCCAGCTTATTTGAATATTTATGAATCGTTCTCGAATTCATATTAAATGAATTTTTTTAAAACACTCTAATGTACACATATAATATTGAATTTCTATCCGTACACATACATATCATGTAAAACATTAATACCCCTATATATTTGAATTAACAAAATCGATTTTCCATACATATAAAATATTGCATTTTAAATCACCCTAATATACATATAAACATTCATGAAAACATCTAATTATGTCGCTTAAATAATTGTCTCTGCCCGCATACGGTGAATATTTTGGTTGGACATTATATTTTTCATAGATATCCCATAGCCGGCTAGAATTTTAAAGAAAGGAAAACAACAATGGAAATACAGCAAAGCAATAAGCACCAAAAGTTCACCAACCCACTGAACCAAATGTTACACTAACAAAATACAGTATGATGCGCGCGGACATAGCATAAAGCAAAAAGCAGAAGAACATTGTTAGTGCGTAGACAGCTGACAATGGGAGCACAGAAAACCACCCAACGAATGCCCAGCTGAATACCTGCTGATCGATACACTGCTAGCCAACAGATGTTTACATATGAGGGGGCATTCCAGGCCGAAGGGGAAATTACCATATATATATAAGTAGCTAAGCGTGGGGCAGTTAAGGGCGAGCTGTTTAATGTGAGTTATAAGGGACTAATTTAATGTTCTTGTAGGCGTATGAGTCGTGGCACAGTGGATGACGTACCCGACTAAAACGTTTTGGGTTGCGGGTTCAAAGCCCACTGCAAACAAAGAAAATTTATTTTTAATTTATCATTTTTTTTATTTTATAAATTATTATTTTAATGGACTTTATTTTATTTTCATTTAGTTTATGGTGTACCTAAATCACGGGAGGGTGCAAAGCATTGGTATACCTTTATGTATTTAGTTTATGATTTATTTAAAACACGGGACGATGAAAAGAATCGATACACCTTTATATATTTATAATATCTTTTAATGTATTCAATTTATTAAGTTTATTATTTTTAATTTTATTTATGGTGTACCTAAGACATGGGAGGTTGCAAAAAGCACTGGTACACCTTTACTTATTTAATTTGGGGCGAGCATAGGGAACTCTGAGGTTTCGCTCTAATGTGCCACCTCATCTTCTGTTTGAAGACCCCTTTATTTATTTAATTTGTGGCGAGCATAGGGAACCCTGAGGTTTCGCTCTAATGAGCCACCTCATCTTCTGTTTGAAGACCCCTTTATTTATTTAATTTGGGGCGAGCATAGGGAACTCTGAGGGTTCGCTCAAATGAGCCACCTCATCTTCTATTTCAAAAACCCTTTCAAAATGTGATGTGGAGGCGAGTACTGGGTTTTGAGGTATTGGCACCCCATCTTCTACTGGAAGAGCCTCAATTTTAAATTAAAAATTAAAACTATGTCATTAGAATATTTCATAAGCCGGATGAGAATTTCAGCGCTTATGAAACAAACGAAAGAAAAAAACTCATAGTTTAAGTCGTTAGAAAATGTCAGTAAATTATGTACTACGATATAATGAGGATTTGTTAGTGTAAAGAAACTGTTTGCTTACGCGCAAACTAGTATAAAAGGGCGAGAATTTTGTAAGAAGTTGAGTAGTAGTTAGCTAGGTATAGTAGTTTGCTAACGCCTTGTTTAGCGGTGAATGGGACTCCTGGGATTTTCCAGCTCACAAGTATTTTAGTTTAGAGACTTTGGGGGTTTTTCCAACCCCATCGTTAGAGGGATTGTGGTGGTTTTTCCACCTCCACAGCCCTCAGGGAGAACAGGGTGTTCTTTAAGCTTATACTCGGTGGGGGTTTTCCAACTCCACCGACTGGGAGGAAGTGGTGGTTTTTCCACCTCCGCGGCCTTTAGCCCTAAGAGTAGTGTATAAATTAAATTGAATAACACAAATTATAACGTTTAAAATTGAAACAGGGTCTTTCTCTTTAAAAGGAGGCGATAGGGATCATTTTCACTTTCCACAGGGATCCTGGACGGACTGAGCATAACCCGGCCAAAGGAAAAGTCCGGCACAAATGGCGACCGAGCAGGGACACTGAACATAGGGTCACTTGGTAAACAACTGACAATATGAGGATAATCACAAGAGGAGACAAAGATAATTAAAAACAGGAGGATAACCACATAGGATATAAGCATACAGAAACCAACGAGAGGCACATAGACACAATGGCAAGAGTCACGTGGGTATATTATCTCAACCGCGAGGAGCTGGTGAAAGACGCGGTAGAATTGCAACTAGAGAGCAATGGAACAGTGGATGAACTACGAAAGCGCTTGGTGAGCTTCATTCAAGCGCAAGGTAGCGAGTCAAGCCTCGAGGATCGTTTCATCCAATTAGAGACCCAGCATCCAAGACCGATAATTCCAAGGCATGGCGAGCAGCTGGCGTTACCAGGCAGCAGCAGAATTTCAGCCGCGAGTCAAACTATGGAGCAGAAGAAGGATCCGGCCGATACACCCAGAAACGAGGAGTAGCAGATATACGCGATGTACCAGCCAGCATCACACATAAACATAATGGATCGAGTACGTAAGTGGGGTGTGAAATATGACGGCGGCAAGGACCCGCTATGTTTTATTGAACGGGTGGAGGAGCTGGCCGACAGCTAGGAATTTGGTCTCAACTCCACCCCACGAGCACTACCAGAACTCTTGAAAGATAAGACGTTGGTATGGTACCGGAACAACAAGCGGCACTGGAAAGAGTGGGAAGCCTTTAAGAAAGACTTCCTAAGGTTTTTCGTTAGTTCCAGGTACTTTGAGCATTTGGATGACGAGATCCGGCACCGAGACACAAGACCATTCGTACCACGAAGACCGAAGAAGAGGTACCAGTATATGCAAACAGGCGATAGAGAGAAGGCATACGCAAGACAGGAGGCCGAAGGAGCACAAGGCAGCGCAACTAGACCACAGCAAGGGACCATAGCCCCACGAAGCGCGTACAGACGATGCGGGGAGAGCGGGCACTTCGCCAATTGGTGCCGCAACGAGCGACGCGACTTCTGTTGGCAGTGTGGCCGACCAGGCGTGTTGACGCGAGTTACATCTTTATACCCACCCACTTTATTCTCTTCACCTATATTTACTCTTATTGCTAGATATGTTAACTTGCCTACATAATTTCTCTTTTAGGCTAATATTCGCATAAACAAATTCAACATTTTATCTTAATTCTAAGTATTAGTACATAATTAGTAATAAATTTTAGTAAGTAAGATCAAGTATATATGTAAGTGCATTTCTCTTTTTGAGCTCTGTTTGGATTATATCGTCAATAAAACTAGATCATCGGAGTTAACGTTTTTACTTGATACCTATTAAAGTAAATATGTTTGTGGCGCAGTCGGTAGCGAACCTAAAAGAAATTTTAGATCCCATATAAAAAAAAAAAACTAAATGAACTCTTTTAAAAGAATTGTTTATTAAAACAAAGAAAAAGATGAAAAGTAATGCTGATATAAAAAGTGAAGTGTGAAAATTCAATTCGCGAACGAACTCTATATATGTATATATCAGATATTAATTAAAAACTAATTATGGAATATGAGTCTTGTTTTAAAATTTCTCAAAAAAAAGAAAATCATATACAACTTATAAAAAACTGAATTTAATTTACCGAAGAAAATAAATTTAGAAAAACATTATAACAGAACCTATGAGTACCGTTATGACGCTCATAAATCAGTTGCAAAAGGGGTGAAAAATATAGCATACGGGAAATTTTGGTTATGGCGCCACTTTTTACAGTTTGAAAACTTTTACATGAAACGAAAACAAAAAAACAATAGTAGTTGTTGAATTTTACGGCTATGACGCCACCCTACAGTTAAATATATAACCTCAGAAATGTGGAAAAGTGTTACATTTGTGATACTAAATGCTAAATTAAAGCAATAAAAACGACAAGGTGAATAATATTACATCCACATAAATAAATAAATAAGACGTAGCAGAGAAAAATTTGTATGCACAAACATTAATGTTTTTGGTGGAAATAAATTAATAATAAAAAAAAGAAAACAATAATCGTTAATAAATAAAAGATAAATGTAAATATATAAGAAGGCTATTATAACTAAAATAATTATATTAAAGTAAAATATAATTAAAAAAGTAAAATATAAAAATATGTATTGGGCGTGAATACGAATAAAACGAAATATATGTGGACATATACAAATAAAATTGAATATTAAAGCAAAAAATAGTTACGCACATACATGTATATCTATATGTACATGATAAACAAAAACAATATAAAGGTTTTAAATTAACAAGCAAAGAGCGAGTGAGAGAACAATTGGAAAGTGAAAAGCAATTAACTATTGTACATTCATATATGCAAAGAAAGAAACAAACAACAAAACAATTTTAAGAAAGAAGAAGTTATATAATTTTAAATTGAAACAAGTGAAAAACGAATTGGCATATATCCAGAGAAGTGAAAAATAAAATAAAAGAGAAATAACGATTAATGAAAAGAATTTAAATGAATAGGCGACAAAATATATTTGACTCAAATAGACCGTTGAAGAACATGGAGAACCTAAAAGCACTCAAACAAAGAATCGCTGAGTTGGAGCAATCTCTGCAACAACAACATGAAGCTCTGGCGATACAGCAACAACAAAATCAGCTACTGCAGCAACAACAAAACAAACAACAAAAAAATCAACTGCAGCAGCAAATAGGAACAAACATGTCTCTTCACTTAAGTCCAAAAGATGTTTTAAGCCAGTTTCGATATATACGTTCATTGGATGGCAGCCAGAATGCTGGCGCTTTTTTCAGGTCAGTAGAAAAAACGTTTGAGCTTTGTGAAGGAAACATTCAATTAAAAGAACTCGGACTTCAAATAATAAAAAATTAAAAAATTATAGGAGATGCTGGAAAACCCATACAGGAGCTAGGAGAAAGCACTGGTTGGGAGGAAATTAAAACCAGTTTGAAGCAGTATAGACCTCGTCACACTTATTATGAAATATTTAATTTTTGTAGAATGGTTAAGGTGCCCACCTTACGAGAACTCGTTTCAATTTTTGAGAAGGCAAAGTTCTATTTAAATAAATTATATGAATTTGATAGTAGACAGTCTTCACTGTATTCTCTTAACAGCGTAAATAGAGATTTAGTAGATATTTTGTTAGAGAAAATAGATGGTCCGATTCGAGCTCATATTGAAACAAATAGTACATTAAATGACATAATTTTAAGATACTCTAATTTAAAACTACTTGATGATTTAAGATGTATAGATTTTAGACATAGAAGGCAAGCAAACATATTTAAACCAAATGATAGTAACTACAAAATTAATGCTCAAACTAGCACTAGTAATAATAATAAGATACTTTTATCGCGAAATAGCAATAATGCGCTAACAAATAATAGTTACCAAGGAAATTCTAAATATTTTAATGGACAACAAGATGAGTATTTTAAAAATTCCCAACCACCTTCTAGACAAGCTGTAAGCAATCATCAGCTAAACAATAGATATAATTATTCAGCTCAGTCTCGAAATATTAATAAAACACGTAAGCAAGTTCCTATCTTTAATACGGTTGAGCCTATGGACATTACAAACGTTGAACAGTCCGAAATTTTTTTAGAGGACTCGCTTACCACCGACTACCGGTGATTACAATCACCATTCAAAAGGAAAAAATTAGGTGTTTAATAGATACTGGTTCAACTACTAGTTTGATTGGACCAAATACTTTGAATAATTTTTCTGTAGAAAATCTGGAAAAAGAATTATACTTTAGAACAATAAATGGAATCAATCGAATAACTAGTAAAATTATTTCTCCACTCCCTGAAGAATTTAAATCTCACGGGACTATATCATGGAAAGTTGTCAATTTAAGTAATGAGAATTACAATGCCATTATTGGGCAAAACGTTTTAAAACCTTTCAAGGCAAAAATAGATTTCGAAAATGACTTCCTTGAGATAAATGGTAGCAAGTTATTTTTCCATCAATATCCATTCGATATTCAAAATATTTCCACATTAAATCCGGTTCCAACAAATATAATAAAACAATTAAATTTGGAACATCTAAACATCGAAGAGCGTATTAAAATTGAAAAATTACTTTTAGCTTATGAAAATTTATTTTATAAGGAAGGAGAACAGCTTACAGCTACACAAAACATTCAACATGAAATTGTAACCACAACAAATAATCCAATTTTTTCAAGAATTTATCGTTATCCTAAGGTCCATGAACAAGAGATAAATGGACAGATAAACGAAATCTTAGAACAAAATATTATTACACCATCTTGTTCGCCCTATAATAGTCCACTGTGGATCGTTCCCAAGAAAATAGACAGCACAGGATCAAACAGTGGCGGATATTGATAGACTGTACGAAATTGAATGAAAACACAATTTCAGACAAGTTCCCAATTCCCAATATCGACGGGATATTGGACAAATTGGGTAGAGCAATATACTTTACCACACTTGACCTTGCAAAAGGTTTCCATCAAATTGTGGAAAAGCAGGAAGATCGTAGAAAAACCGCGTTTTCAACCACACATGGGCACTTTGAGTTTGTTAGAATGCCGTTTGAACTCAAGAACGCACCATCAACCTTCCAAACGCTCATGAACTCAGTGCTTCAAAAGTATATTAATAGAATTTGTGTCGTTTATCTGGATGACATATTAGTGTTTAGAACCTCTTTAGAGGAACATATAGTTAACTTAGAATTAATTTTTGAAACATTACGAAAAGCTCAACTTAAAATACAAATCAATAAGTGCAACTTCTTAGCTAAGGAAACCGAATATTTGGGTCATATTCTAACCCTCGAAGGAGTCAAACCAAATATAAGTAAAGTTGAAGTAATTCAAAAATTAAAATTAACAACAACGGATAAGCAAATAAGGTCTTTCTTAGGAATGACGGGATACTACCGGAAGTTTATAAGGGATTACGCAAAAATTGCCTATCCCATGACTTCTTATTTGAAAAAAGACAAAATAGTGAACGTAAATGATGCAAAATATATATCAGCATTTGAAAAATTAAAGTCATTAATAACCGGTCATCCTATTTTGCGATATCCCAAATTTAATAAAAGATTCAAATTGACAACGGATGCTAGTAATTTTGCTTTAAGTGCTGTACTATCTCAAGATGGTCACCCTATATGCTTTGCTTCCAGAACACTGAACGACCACGAAAAAACTATGCAACGGTCGAAAAAGAGCTTTTGGCCATTGTTTGGGCTGTTCACTATTTTGCGCCATATCTGTACGGTACAGAATTCGATTTGCATACCGATCACCAACCACTTAAGTGGTTACAAGCAAAGTACAATGGGAAAAATATTAATCCCCGTTTTCAAAGATGGCTGATACAACTAGGGGAATACGAATCCAAAATTGACTATATCCAGGGGAAGGATAATAAAATTGCCGACTTCCTAAGCCAGATCAATTCATATACAAACGAAATCAATGCGTTAGAAGATAAGGATTGTAATATGTCAACCATGGCTGCAATACATTCACAGAAAGAAGAATTCAATGACCATTTTCCAATATTAGATACTGTTGTTAATCGATTTAGGTCGCAAATATTTATTGTAGAGACAAAAGTAAGAGAGAAGGAGAATGGATTAGGAAATAAAAGAATATATATTGAAATGAACGACATTCCTGATAACATAGCTGATATAGTAAGAAGAACCATTAAACCTGGTAAGACCGCTATTTATTCCGAATTGAGTGAACCACTTTATAATACCGTCCAAGAATCGATAATAAAACTATTTCAAAATAGCAAAAATATTAAATTTATTAAATGTGCTTATTTGGCCAAAGATTTGGCAAGCGAAGAAGAAACCATCAAACAAATTTCTGTGTTTCACACTAGGGAATCTGGTTACTCCGGTATTATACCAAACTACCAACACCTTAAGCACAAAATTTATTATCCTAACCTTAAACACATAATCAGTAAAGTAATTAATAACTGCGATGTTTGCAGTGCAGCAAAATACAACAGGAACCCTATTAAAAAGATGTTTTCAATCACAGAAACACCATCCGATACAATTAAGATAGTTCATATCGATACTTATATCAATTCAAAACATTCACTTATTATATTTTTAGATAAATTTTCAAAGCATGCTGCGGCGTTCTATTTAGAAGATAGTAATAGTATGACATTAATTGAAAAACTCAGATTGTATATCTCACTGTTTGGCAAAATGAAGAAAATAGTATGTGACAACGAGTTCAACTCTATTAATGTTAAAGAATTTTGTCGAGAGGATGATATACACATTCACTTTTCAAAGCCAAATAGCCATACTGGCAACTCCGACGTGGAGATATTAAACAATACAATAACTGAAAAATTAAGAACTTTAAATATAGAAAATAGGATACCTATTGGAGATCAAATTAGTAAAGCTATAGAGTTATATAATAAGTCGTACCATTCAACAATTGAAAGTACTCCAAACAACGTTCACAATCATATAGTTGATAAAAAATTAATTAAAAATAGAATTGAATTAAAAAAATTTAAAAGCATAGACAAAGCGAACGCAAACACAGAAATTATATTGAAAATAGACCTGAAGGTTTTATTAAAAACTATCTAAATGTAAGGCATTAAGAAAACCCCAAGTTTCGCAAAGCGAAACTGAATAACGTTCATGAATCCAATTTAAATGTCCATTAAAATTTTACAACATAAAGATCAAAAATAATTAAAATAAAAAAAAAAAAATATTTAAATAAAAATTATTAATATACCGATGAACAAAAATACAAATATTTTGTAGTTACTGCAATGGAAAAGAAAAACTGATGTATTTACTAGTAAAATAAATCTTAATGTGTAATGTACTTATATTTAATCTGTCAAGTCACCCATTTCATTATAACATGCATTTCTGACAGATGGTAAATGTCACCTGCTGGCGGAAATGTAGCCAACTTCGCTTTTGCTCTGGGGCTGGCCTCTTCCGGTGACAGCGAAACGCAGAGGTTGTTCAAATAAAAATAAAACAAAAGAAATAAATCAAATCGTTTTAAATTAAAAGAAACAAATTACATCCTCAGGTGTGCGGTGCTACCCTCTATTCGCATGAATAAATATTAGAAGAAAAACTCGAACCATAAAAGAAAAAAAGTCAAAATGCCGCTCACACGTTTTAATACATCAAGCGCATCGACAGTGGAGCAGAAATCTACAGGTACACAAAGAAAACCTAAGGCCTCTGAAAATAGCACCATCGTTGTACCTCCGCCTGCTCCTGGTGCTCCTGCTGCCTCTGCCATTTCATCGACCACTGTAGCTAGTACTTTTGGCAATTCATTGCCTGCTGCAACAACCTCTTCCATGGCGCCTGTTGTCACCACTGCCAAATTGCCTGTCGCTGCCGCTGTTACTGTAGCGCCTGTTGTCACCGCTGCAAAATGGCCTGTTGCTGCTGCTGCCACTACATTTCTTGCCGTTACCGCTGCCTCCGCCCCTACATCACCTGCTGCCTCCGCCACTACATTGCCTGTTTTTAACGCTGTTGCTGCCACTACATTGCCTGCTGTTACTACTACTGCTGTACATCATAATTCACCCGCTGTTATGCTGTCCGATGCCTCTGGTGGGACCATCATAATGTCCAGTGAGAATACTAACAACGTTGCCTGGTATGGTTCCACTCAGCCTCATATGAATGAATCCGCTGCAAACTATGCCATAAGCCCAACTATTGCTTCTGAATTATTTGTTGGCCTTGAAGCCACACAATCAAGTGGAGAAATAAACCACCTTGAAGAGCAGTTAAGATTATTGAAGTTACGTAAAGAAGGAATGGAGCTCTAAGGTGTAGTCCAGCAATTGGAGTCTGGTCCGGTCGTGCGCATAGGAAAGTACATCCATTTCGACGAACTTGATGCATCAGACCCGAAGTTTAGTGGCGACAATCACTACGATATAAATCGGTGGTTTTTACAGTTGGAAGACGATGCTGATGCTAACAACTACAATGAAAGACATTAATGCATTGCACAAAGGCACTGCACCGATGCATGAATGGGACAGCGAAAGAATTTGTTTTGAACCAAGGCCTAACGGATTACTCCACGTTGAAGCTCTTATTATGCGCAATGTTCCGCCGTAATTGCTCTCGATAAGAGGTCTATCGCCAGCTACGGTTACGCAAACTAAAACCGTCAGAATCGTGTGTCAGTTATGTGGTGGCAATGCAATCAATCGCTGCCCAATCGGAGATAATGGAGCAGGAGTTGGTAGACATTATAGTGGACGGAATCCCAGACAAAGCAATAATATAAGCCTCTTGTATGGCGCTAATACCATAAGCGAACTCATACGCCGAATGAAACGTTACGAGCAACGTCGTCACAGCGTTGGTGTGCGCAAACCTTTGAGCACAAAGGTATCAAATACCGCAGTAAAGACAAACACCACTGAAGGTCTTTCCACGGTACATTGTTTCAACTGCTCGCGATTCGGGCATTATCAAAGTGCCTGCCCAAAGCCGCAACGTCCAGCCGGGTCTTGTTTTATTTGCCACCAAATAGGACATATGCAACGAAATTGCCCAAAGAAGAAAACCCAAACATCTCAAGTTGCAGCCGTATCCATGGATGACTATGTTTCTTTAGAATTTTTTAAAATAAAAATCGAAACAGATGTACAGGTTTTAAAAATATCATCTCTCTTTTCGATTCCGGTAGTTCTATTAACCTTATGCAAAGATCAGTTGCTGAAAAATTTGCTAAGCTGTCATTTCGGTTAAAGCCTACACAATTCGTTGGCGTTGGTAAAAGAAGGATATATTCTTTTGGCACAGCATTGTGTGCAATTTATTTTCGTAAATTAATTGGAATTATTAGTGTAATAATAGTTCCAGATGAAACTTTAACTCTTCCATTAATTCTTGGCCGAGATTTTTTGCAAAAATTTATCATTCTCTTAACACAATTAAATGAAATATCAAATGAATTTAAAAAAACGTAAAACAAAAGACCTTCTAGAAATATTGAATTAAATAAAGAAGATCCGAAAAAATATATATCTGATTTGATTATTAATAAATTTGTTGATGTTGACTTAAGTGTTAAATCAGATGGTAATAAGCCTACATTAAGTGAAGTATATGACAGATGTGATCATAACAAGCAGGACTCAAAAGAAATGGACAATTACCCCTATGATATGACGGATCTGTTTGATTCAGCTGTGAAAGAGATAGGAGCAATAGATGAAAGTGGTTTTCAATCGGAAGTAGATATAGGGCCCAGTTTGGCTAAACGAGAAAGAGGGGTAGTAATAGAAGTGTTGTCTAGTGAATATTTATCGCCTACATCAATTGAAAAAAAACCGTATGACTATAAAATGGCAATCCGAACAACGGATGATATACATTTCTATTCTTTGCCAAGACGGTTATCGTTTAAGGATATGGAAGAGGTACAAAAGATCACTGATGATTTAATGAAATGCGAAATTATAAGACCTAGTAACTTCCCTTATGCCTCTGCGATTGTCCCGGTAAAAAAAACGAGTGGCGAAACTCGTATGTGCATCGATTACAGAGCTTTGAATAAGAAAACAGTATGCGAAAATTTTCCATTGCCCCTAATAGACGATTATATAGATTATATGTCGAGGAAGAAGTGCTTCACTCTCTTGGACTTGAAAGATGGGTTCATCAGTTAGCAATGGATGAGGGATCTATTCCATTAACATCTTTTGTCACACCACATGGGCAATTCGAGTACCTTAGAATGCCATTTGGGTTAAAGAATGCACCGGATAATTTTCAGAGATTTGTCCATAACATCTTCCGGGACCTGATTGATGCAAAAGAAATCATTGTGTATATTGATGACATATTAATAGCGTCAAGTGATCTTGAAAGTCATATTAAGATCCTACGTAAAGTGCTTAGGAGGACTTTTGAAAAAAAATTGAAACTTAAGATTAGGAAGTGCAAGTTTTGCTACAACGTCATTGAGTATTTGGGTTATCAAGTTACTCCTTCAGGAATACAGCCTTCGAGGATCCATATTAAGGCAATTGCGAATTACCCAGTCCCAAAGAATCATAAAGAGATACGCTCTTGTATTGGTTTGTTTTCTTATTTTCGAAAATTGGTCCCTTCTTTTTCTAAAATCGCTAAGTCACTCTTAGAATTACTACGCAAGGATGCTGAATTTAGGTTTTCAAGGGAATGTTTCAAGGCATTTGAGGAGTTACACAATATCTTAGTAAGCTCACCGCTGTTAGCAATATATGATCGCAAACGTGAAACACAACTTCATTGCGATGCAAGCAGTCAGGGCTTTGGTTCTGTGCTTCTACAAAAGCAGGACGATGGGAAATTTCATCCAATAGCGTACTTTTCCAAAAAAACGACACCAGCTGAGTCTAGATATCATAGCTTTGAGCTAGAAACCCTATCGATCATATATGCTCTCCGCAGATTTAGAATATATTTAGAAGGTGTGCCATTTAAAATCATAACAGATTGCAACTCACTCACTATGACCCTAAATAAGAAACAGGAATCCAAGAATAGCTAGGTGGGCATTGGAGCTGGAAAATTTTGATTATTCTATTCAGCATCGGGTTGGAGCTGATCTGGGCTATGTATACGCGTTAACCCGGAGTCCGTTGTTGGAAAGAGAATACGATTCCATAAATTGCACTTCAAAATCCGATGAAAGCAGTATTAGCAGTCATCAGTATTCTCAACTTGTAGATTCGCAACCCTGGTCTGACGATGTTGAAAGTGAGTTAGTGGCCGCTGTAGACTTCGATGATCTGGATGTTCAGATCCAAATTGCTCAGAACCGAGACGAGAAGCTTAGGGAGCTCATGACCAAACTGGAGAAAGAGGAAGCAATAGGGTGTGAACTAGTGGAAGGTTTAGTGTGTAGGAGAATTGGCGAGAAGAGTATGCTTTGTGTACCTTCAGAGATGGAGGAAAATGTAATCCACACAACTCACGAGAAATTTGGCCATTTAGGAACAGAGAAATGTTACAATCAAATACGCAAGACTTATTGGTTTGAAAATATGAGATATAAAGTTGACCGGTTCATTAAGAATTGTCTTAAGTGTATTCTGTACTCTGCCCCAGTTCGTTCCAATGAGCATAACATGTTCAGTATTCCTAAAAAACCAATACCATTTGACACCATTCACTTAGATTACTTCGGTCCCTTGCCAGCGATTAAATCAAAACCCAAACATATTTTAGTCGTGATTGACGCATTCACAAAATTTGTAAAATTATATCCGGTTAATTCCACGAGTACAAAAGAAGTGTGCTGCTCACTAGATAAATATTTTTCTTACTATAGCCGCCCCAGACGTATCATAACTGACCGCGGAACTTGCTTTACCTCCCTCGAGTTTAGTGACTACTTATCGAAAAGAAATATAAGCCATGTGAAGGTCGCAGTAGCATCACCGCAGGCAAATGGAAAGGTCGAGAGAGTAAATCGTGTCCTCAAGAAGATGTTGAGTAAACTTACTGAGTCCGTGGAACACTCCGACTGTACCGCCAAGTTGCCTCAAAGAGAATATGCTCTAAACAACAGTATTCATAGTACTACGAAAAACTCGCCCTGCGTTTTACTCTTTGGGGTAAATCAAAGAGGTAGTATCGTGGATGAATTTACCGAATCTATGGAAGACAAACTAGTGGATGAAACCACTAGAGACGATGAGGAAAATAGGCAAAAGGCACTTAGGAATATATTACGTTCTCAAGAGGATAATTACCAATATTTTTTGAAACACAGTGTTTCGGCAAAAACCTATTCAGTAGGAGATTTTGTAGTCATTAGGCACGTGGATACCACGGTAGGAACTAATAAGAAACTGGTTCAAAAGTATAGGTGCCCGTATGTTATACACAAACTACTACCGAATGATCGTTATGTCATATGAAGCTTTGAAAATTCGTAAATGGTGCCTGCCTAATAATGATGAACAAGACCCACTTCAGTCACCAATTGCAACAGGCCACACAACCTCAGCTGATTGAGGTCAATCATTAAGTCAGATTGGCCGAGTTGTAATGAACTTATATTTAATCTGTCATGTCACCCATTTCATTATACCATGCATTTCTGACAGATGGTAAATGTCACCTGTTGGCGGAAATGCAACCAACTTCGCTTTTGCTCTGGGGCCGGCCTCTTCCGGTGACAGCGAAACGCAGAGGTTGTTCAAATAAAAATAAAGCAAAAGAAATAAATCAAATCGTTTTAAATTAAAAGAAACCAATTACAAATGCAAAAATTAATCTTTGTATACTTCTTTTTTTTTCTTTTAATCCATACTTTTAATCGTAGTTTATGTCACTTAGTACGTTAAGAAAATTTGCAAAAAAAAACAAAAACAAAACAAAAAAAAATATATTTTTTAAGTATTTAGAATAACAACACGTATACATACATAAGTCCAATTACAATAAATATTAACTAATTAAATTTAAAATCCGGGAGTATTTTAAAAACCACGGGGGAGGAGTTACATCTTTATACCCACTCTATTCTCTTCATCTATATTTACTCTTATTGTTAGATATGTTAACTTGCCTACATAATTTCTCTTTTAGGCTACTATTCGCATAAACAAATTCTACCTTTTCTCTTAGTTCTAAGTATTAGTACATAATTAGTAATAAACTTTAGTAAGTAAGATCAAGTATATATGTAAGTGCATTTCTCTTTTTGAGCTCTGTTTGGATTATATCGTCAATAAAACGAGATCATCAGAGTTAGCATTTTTATTTGATACCTATTAAAGTAAGTATGTTTGTCGCGTGACTGCTGTCGAAGGCAGCCGGGAAATGGCCCGAGGCCCCATTGATAGCAAGGGGTGGTGTCTCCAATTACGAATCCTCGCGCACAACACTGGAGGAACAAGAAATGATGGCAGCGATCGATACGGGAGCGACGATGAGCTTTGTTAACGAAGAGGTAGCCGCGAAGTTGGACACGCGCAAATTCAAAGACGTAGAGACACGATTGGTGATGGGCGATGATATAGCACATTGGGTAATCCAAGCGGTGGAGGCAGAGATACAATTGGGCGAACAAAGGCATGTGAGTGAACTATTAGTTTTACCTGGGCTAGTCGACAGCGTGGTGATTGGCACATACTATCTGGCAAGGGCTAAGTCGGAGCTGATGTGTGGCGGAGAAAAGTTAGTATTAAAAGTTGATGATCAGAAGCAGCCGGCGGCAACACGTACGACAATAGTAGACCAAGGATATTACAAAGGTGTCAAGGAGATCGAGGGGCGTGAGCAAGCAGTCCCACTAGCGGAGAACAGCATGGATGATGCGGTGAGTACCTTTCTCCAACACGAGTTACAGATTTTTTAATAGATGTCCGGCTTGTCGAACGTAGCCACCCACAAGATGGTAATGCGAGATGATCAGCCGATAAAGCAACGATATTTTCCAAAAACCCAAAGATGCAAGAGATAATAAACAAGGAGATAGACGATCTCCTAGAGAAAGGCTACATCGAGCCATCCCGTAACCCACACAGCGCGCCGATAGTTCTGGTTCGAAAGAAGAACGGCAAATGGAGACTCTGCGTCGACTATCGACAACTCAATGCTCGCTCAGTACCAGACGCTTACCTCTACCCCGAATACAGAACATTTAAGATAGATTACGCAACACGCGGTTTATAAGCAGCTTGGATCTCAAAAACGGTTATTGGCAAATCCCGATGGAAGAAAGTAGTAAGCAATTCACAGTATTTACGGTGCCCGGACGAGGATTGTACCAGTGGAAGGTGACTGCACTCTGCCCCGGCCACTTTTCAGGAGTCCTCGATCGAGTCATTGGCCCAGAGTTGGAAGCACACGCGTTTGCCTACCTTGACGATATAATAATTACTAGCACGACACTGGAAGAGAACATCAACCACCTGAGAGAAGTTTTCGAGAAACTAAGACGAGTCAACTTGAAGATCAATCCGGAGAAATGTGAGTTTTTTAAGAAAAGTTTAAAATATCTAGGTCACGTGCTCAGCGAGGAGGGTATCCACACGGATCCTGACAAAATCGCCGCCATCAAGGAGCTGATGCCATATTTGGAGGGGTACGATTTTACGGTAATCACCGATCACTTGGCGTTAAAATGGTTGAACGCAATCGAAAGTCCATCGGGCCGGATCGCCAGATGGGCTCTTGAATTACAGCAGTATTCGTTCGACATAAAATACAGAAAAGCAGAATGAATGTGGTTGCAGACGCACTCTCAAATCAGCCACTGTAAGAAGTTTTGGGATGCATACAGGAGGATGCTATTACATGCAAATGGTACACGACGAAGATGGCCGAAGTAACGAAGGAGCCGGAGAAATTCCCCAATTAAGTGATGCAGGAAGGGCAGTTGTATCGCAGAATAGGGAGTCAGGTGGATGGCGAGGATACGGTACCGTGGAAACTATGCGTACCTACACCAGAAAGGAGAAGAGTGGTCAACGAAATACACGAATCACCGAGCGCAGGGTACTACTGGCCTGGAATGTTTAGAGACGTACGGAAGTACGTGCAACAATGCCATATATGCCAAGTCTACAAGCCCAGCCAACAACAAGCTGCAGGTAAGATGCTCACGCAGATTTCCGACGAACCTTTTGCTACTGTTTGCGCAGATTTCGTTGGACCACTTCCGCGCTCGAAGCATGGAAATACGATGGCACTAGTTTTCGTAAATAAATTCTCGAAATGGGTAGAGATCCTAACAATACGGAAAGCGACGACGGAGAATGTGATCAGAGGTATGAGGGAGAGGATTTTGGCCAGATTTGGCGCGCCAAAAATCCTAATCACAGACAATGGAGCACAGTTCACGAGCAGGCATTTTAAGAAATTTTTACAAGAGGCTGGCATAAAGCGCCAGCTAACGGCACCATACACACCGTAAGAGAACCCGACGGAGAGAGTGAGTCGTAACATAAAGAGAATGATAGCGAAATTCACTAGCAAGGAGCATAAGACATAGGATGATTCGTTGTCAGAGATGACACTAGCACTGAATACGAGAGTATGCGAATCATCAGGCTACAGTCCAGCATTCGTAGTATAGGGTAGGGAACCGAGGAACCCCAATGCCCTCTACGATGGGCAAACATTTGGCACAGGCGAGGAGAAGGTGGCTCTCAGTGAAAAGATGGCGAAGATGAAGGAGGTGTATCAGATGGCACGTCGTAGACAGCAGTAAGCATGAGCGGAGCAGGCAAGTCATTATATCATACGTAGGAGACAGTGGCAACCGGCGGTGGGCGACTTGGTATTTGTAAAAGAGCATCAGCTGTCCAAGGCAGTGGACAACTTCGCAGCAAAGTTAGCACCCAGATACAGTGAGGCTCATCGTGTAAGGAACTTCGTGTCCCAGGTGATCGTCGAGCTAGACAAGGTGCATAACGGCAAAAGGAGAACGGCACATATAAGCGAGCTAAAAGCGTACCATCAGGCGACAGTCGAAGAAGAAGCAAGTCCGGCAGCAGAAAGAAGAATACGTTCACCCCGTGAGCATGGTAAGTGGAAGGCGTCTCACCAAGCCCCGAAGGGGGGCTACACTGAAGTTCCCATCGGGGAACAAACGAGGTGGCCGACGACGAGCGCAACAACACAATACGCGCCATCATCAGCATCGTGTAGTAGAACCCGGAACGGACATTTCACCGAGAGATCTACCGAGGAACACGCAGAGCACTTTACCGTAGTAAGAGCAACGCCACGCGCGTCAACGTTACAAGCAGCCCAGGTCACGGAGGAAGATCAGACAGATTACAGCACAGTAGCGGTACTTGGTTCGCTAGCACTCGTCAATTCATGAGCAAATGGTTCCAGAACCGAACGGGCAGACATAAGCAACAGATGGTATACGGCGACCGGAGTGGGTGGCACACAGCACAAGTGCAAGCCCCAACCCTGGATAACGGGATCCAGACGGCGATGAATTACGCCAACAACATAGCCAGCTAATGCTATAACCTAATGACCGAATTTTGTATAACATTTCATTCCGGAACAAAGCCCAGATCGCGAGATATTATCCCATAGAGTAAAGAAACATCGAGTCGAACATCAGGCGCAAGACCCCTTCAGCGAACAATTATCAGGTGCCACAAAAAATACACACGTTGACACATAAGCAGTAGAAATTGGTACACGCTACCCCATTGAAGCGGCGAAAGAGGACGTTCCACCGGAATGTAGATGGTCGTACTTATCGGGTGAGGATCACCAGGACAGGCCAGGTAACAGTAACTCTGCTTGCGGCAGGTGATGGGAGAGTGTGAGGACCCAAATACACCGTGTCGCTTAAATAATTGTCTCTACCCGCATACGGTGAATATTTTGGTTGGTCATTATATTTTTCATAGATATCCCATAGCCGGCTAGAATTCTGAAGAAAGGAAAACAACAATGTAAATACAGCAAGGCAATAAGCAGCAAAAGTTCACCAACCCACTGAACCAAATGTTACACTAACAAACTACATTTAGCCAATTGACAATATGATGCGCGCGGACATAGCATAAAGCAAAAAGGAGGAGAACATTGTTAGTACGTAAACAGCTGACAATGGAAGCACAGAAAACCACCCAACGAATGCCCAGCTGAATACCTGCTGATCGATGCAGTGCTAGCCAGCAGATGTTTACAAATGAGAGGGGCATTCCAGGCCGAAGGGTAAATTATCATATATATATAAGAAAATATTATATTCATATAAATATATAAAACACTGTTAGAAAATGTCAGTAAATTATATACTACGATATAATGAGGATTTGTTAGTGTAAAGAAACGGTTTGCCTGCGTGCAAACTAGTATAAAAGGGCGAGAATTTTGTAAGAAGTTGAGTAGTAGCTAGCTAGATATAGTAACCTGATAAAGCCTTGTTTAGCGGTGAATGGGACTCCTGGGACTTTCCAGCTCATGAGCTTTTTATTTAGAGAATTTTGGGGGTTCTACCAACCCAATCGTTAGAGGAATTGTGGTGGCTTTTCCACCTCGCAGCCTTCGCGAAGAACAGGATATTCTTTATGCTTATACTCAGTGGGGTTTTCCAACTCCTCCGACTGGGAGGAAGTGGTGGTTTTTCCACCTCCGCGGCCTTTAGCCCTAAGAGTAGTGAAGAAATTAAATTGAATAAAACAAAATATAACGTTTGAAATTGAAACAGGGTCTTTCTCTTTAAAAGGAGACGATAGGGATCAGTTTCTCTTTCCACAGGGATTGTGGACGGACTGAGCATATCCCGGCCAAAGGAAAAGTCCGTCACACGATCCAACAAGCTGTAGCACGGCACATTTGTTAGGGTGAGTTATTCACACAAAAGGACCCCATTTTACTATAGTATTTGTTCCAATACTACACATTTTTTGGTGGCCCAAGAGAGCCTTTTCGACCATTTCTACCGTGAAATTATGAAACTATACAACAGTTATATGCTTGCTAACATCTCTGCTGCTTAAAAATAATATCCGGCTTATTCATAATTTCATACATATTTAAATTTCGGCACTCTGCAGTCAACAGTTGCTATAAGCGCAGTTTTTTTCTTTGCATCGGATCGCTAACTTTATCCTCTGCCAACAGCTAACTTACATACATTTATTCAATGTTCAACATTGCATTCGATTTTCTTCACATTAATTTATTTAATTTGCATAGCCATATACTTATAAACAATATAATATGGGGGATGTAGCATTAATCAAGCTACAAGCAAATCGACTTACGACCCTTGAAAAAATTCTGGTCAACTTAAAGAAGCATTCCGCTTCGCGAAAAACTAAGCAATATTTTAAACAGCGATTAAACCGCATTAGTGCTTTGAATGAGCAGTTTTGTTCCATGCGCAAATCAATCATGTGGGCAGACATTAAAGATGACTGTGAATATTTTACTAATGATGTTGCCTCCCAATTTGAAGGAATTAACTTGGAACTCTTCTATCTGGTAAAAGAGCGGCAAACATATATGTTCCCTCCTGCACCGGATTGCGAGGAGACAAAGACTAAGAACCAGTCATCTGATTCACAATTGCGATTTGTCGTTCCTGCTTAGTTCCCACGTTTACCAGTACCATTTTTTCTGGCAAATTCACCGACTGGCCAAGCTGCTTCCATGATTCATTCAATCGACTAATTCATAACAATCTTGAATTAAATGCTATCCAAAAATTTCATTATTTGAAGCAGGCATTGGTAATTGACCGTAATCTGGATATACATCAAATGCTTTTAACGGAAGCATGGCATGAGAGTTGTTAATAAAACGTTATAATAATCCGTTTATAGTATTTTCCCATCATATGAATATGTTATACAATTTACCAGATCTAAAGAAAAGGCAGACGACATAGAGACTTTGCTTAATTTGACGAATGTGTATGTCAATGAATTTAAACTGCTTAAGGTTCCAATAGGGGAATGCGATCATTGGATTGCACATTACTTAACAACCAAACTACCAGTTGAAATACACTCCGCATGGGAGCGTCATCTAGGAAGTAAAACCGAGATCCCGACTTTTTCTTATCTACAAGACTTTTTAACCAATCGTCTCTTTACGATTGATGCAATCGAAAACTGCACTTTAACTTTTAATGCCACACCCATACGTCCACTGTCAAATGATAATAAGAATAATAATCTTCAGAAATTAAAATTATCTGCGCGTACGGTACATAAGGTAAAATCACACCACGCTGCCACTAAAGTCCATCAATCTTCACAAGATCTTTGCGCTCTTTGTGGACAAGCACATATAATTCGCCGTTGCCCAACCTTTCTATCCAAAGATTGCTTTGAAAGAAAGAACATAGCCGATAAAACTAAGCTATGTCTCAACTGTTTGAGTAAGTCTCAATGTGGTCATCGTCACCACATACTATTACATTTTCCACGGACTTCCCAAACCAATACAGCGACAACAACAACAGCTCAATACGCCCAACTTTTCACACCAGCCTCAGTTCAAACCCAAGGGCAGGTAGGGCTTAGATCCACACGATCATTAGATACAAAATTTGGTGCTTTGTTGCCAAGTCGCAAACCCAAATCATCCGGGTACCCTAATGCTTGCCCAAGGACGCCCAGTCCCAGGGCCACAACAGCAATTGCGTCCTGGCCTTCCACAACCCAGGCGTAGTCACCCGTCACTTACCCACAGAGTGACGGCGTCTCCCCTTATGCACTTCAGAATTCTGCAGTTAAACTGTAATGGACTAACTGGGAAGATTACGGAGATAGTCGATTTCATGAAGCGGCACAACATCCGCATTGCTGCGATTCAAGAGACTAAACTCACAGCAAGATCTGCATTGCAGACCTGCTCTGGGTAAAATGTCCACAGGAAAGACCGCGAGAGCGGAAATGGAGGCGGCCTCGCATTTACCATACACCACTCTGTGCAATATTATATATTTGATCCTGGCATCGACCGCAGGGACAATGTCTTAGAACGTCAAGGCCTATCTGTCCGGTCAGGCGATGCAAACCTAGAAATCATCAACATCTACATCCCGCCTGCCACCTGTTGCCCCAGTGGATACCGCCCTAATATCAGAGCCTTACTCACTGGCAACAATCGCATTATCTTAGGCGATTTCAATGCCCATCACGATCTATGGCATTCAAACTTGCGGGCGTACAGTAGGGGTGAGATGTTGGCGGGTCAAATAGAAGAAACGGCGTTCTGAACAATAAACGTAGACGGCCCACACGTATGGTAGGAAGCTGTCACAGTTCGCCAGATATCTCAATCGTGAGCGCAGAACTCATAAATTGTGTCAACTGGCAGCCGATGGTAACATTGGCATCCGACCACCTGCTCATACTTATTTCGCTCGAGCGTAACGCCGACTTCATCGTCACTGAAAAACGCACTTTCATAAACTTCAAAAAAGGAAAGTGGGAAGAATATAAATCCTTTACAGACAGCTGCCTAGCTGCCCTCCCTATCCCGACTGATGCCCCCCAAAGGGAGCGTGCCTTCCGTAAGGTCATTGAATCCGCCTCGGCACGTTTCATTCCCGCCGGGAGAATTCCCGAAATCCGACCCCACTTCCCGGCGGAGGCCGCAAACCTAGCGAGGGAACGTAACCTTATAAGACAGCTTGATCCATGCGACCCCCAAATAAGGGATATAAACCAACGCATCAGATTGCTTGTGGACGAACACAAGCGGGCGAAATGGGCGGAGCACCTAAGAGGTTGTAACCTCTCTACCGGTGTGGGTAAACTTTGGTCCACCGTAAAGTCCCTATCGAATCCGACTAAGCACAAAGACAAAGTTTCCATCGCCTTTGGCGACAAAGTGCTGTCGGATGCGAAAAAATGCGCGAGCGCATTCTGCCGACAATATATAATGCATCCTACGGTCGACAAAGATAGACAGAGGCCAATAGACATGCACATAAACACAAATTCAGCGCGTCACCAATCACCATCACCGCTAAAGGGGTTTAGAACGCCATTGGTCGCGCTAAATCATCCAAAGCAGTGGGCCCAGACGGCATAGCCATGCCGATGCTTAAAAGCCTAGGGAAAGAGGGTTTCAAATATTTAGCGCATGCCTTCAACCTGTCTCTTTCCACCTTTGTCATACCCGAGAAATGGAAAATGGCCAAGGTGGTCCCGGTACTAAAGCGTGGGAAACCAGCTAACATAGGTGAGTCGTATCGTCCGATATCTCTCCTATCGCCAGTAGCAAAGACGCTTGAAGTCATTTTGCGCCCTTATTTCCAAGCAAATTTGCAGCTAGCCTCTCATCAGCATGGCTTCAGAAAACTCCATAGCATTACCACCGCGCTAAATGCCATTAGCACCCAGATAAATTGCGGTTTAAATCAATACCCCCACCATAGAACAGTACTCATAGCGCTAGACCTATCAAAAGCTTTTGATACGGTCAACCATGGCTCGTTACTGCAAGGCCTGGAAGGGTCTACCCTTCCCCCATGTCTTAAAATGTGGACCGCAAATTATCTGGGTGGTCGGCAGGCATCGGTGCAATTTAGAAACGAAACATCAAAACCAAGGAGAATTAAACAAGGGGTGCCACAGGGTGGTGTCCTATTCCCACTTTTGTTTAATTTCTACATATCTAAGCTACCTTCACCACCGGAAGGAGTCACAATCGTTTCCCACGCCGATGACTGCACAATAATGACCACAGGCTCAGGCCCAAAGATCGATGCGCTATGCAATAAAATAAACGGCTACCTCCCTGATCTCTCCAGTTTTTTCGCCTCGCGAAACCTGGCATTATCACCGACTAAATCTTCCGCGACCTTATTTACAGCATGGACGTCCCAAATGTCAACTATTTTGAACATCCACGTCGATGGCACTACGCTACCGACTGTCCTACACCCCAAAATCTTGGGTGTGACGTTTGATCAGGATCTACATTTTGGTGAGCACGCAGTCGCAATTGTTCCGAGAATTCAGAGGCGTAACAAAATCCTCAAATCCCTCGCTGGCAGTACCTGAGAAAAAGATGGAGAAACGCTCATGACTACATACAAAGCAATTAGCCAGCCGATTACGTGCTACGCGTCACCCATATGGTCGCAAGCCTAAAAATTACCCACTGGAAGAAACTACAGGCCTGCCAAAATACTGCTCTCAGAATCGCCACGGGCTGTCTTCTTATGTCCCCAGAACACCATCTGCATAATGAGGCGAGAATACTCCCCATCAGGGAGAGAATTGAGATGCTGACCAAACAGCTCCTGTTGAATACCCAGAAACCTGAGCATCCCAACAGACATCTGATTGATCAACCAGCACCGCCTAGGGGCTTAAGGAGTCATCTCCGTAAGCATTTTGAGGAAATATGGCACCTGAGAACCCAGCCGTATGAAGCGAAAAAACACAAGCAGGTCCTTGGTGAGCTCCATAAACAGGCGTCGGACCTTTATGCCGGGAATTGCCCGGTGAATCCAGTATTTAAAGAAAAGTATCCAAAACTCGAGGAAGAGGAACGCATACTCCCCAGGGAAACGCGTGTCACTCTTGCTCAACTTCGTTCTGGATACTGTAACAGGTTAAACTCTTACCTATCCAGAATCAACCTATCCAGAAGAAACAGCTGTCTCCTTGTCCGTCCTGATGTCACGTTGTTTAAATTTTTCCCAAATTATTAAATAAATTATAAAATTAAAAATTGCTTGAAATAAATGTTTTCATACATTTAAAGCGATACGGGCAATCCCCGGCAAACTCATATAAGTAGACAACATTTGGTTAATTCGTTGTAGTTCTATAAATAGAACAAAAAACAACAACAAAATACCAAGTTTCGCTGAAAACCGCCTCACAAACATGCATAACTTTAACACATAACTACATACGAGTTATGTGATGTGTGAAAGATAATATATGCGTAAGAAGGCAATTGGGAAAAACTTTACAACAACTAAGGCATGACGTAGCTGAATGCGTTTATAACCATTTCAACTATCGTAGGAGTGCGGATTCGACTCCCACTCCCGGGAGAAAAGGCTTTCAAGAGATTTACAAGGTATAATCGAAACAGCTGTCGCCTTGTCCGTCCTGATGTCACGTTGTTTAAATTTTTCCCAAATTATTAAATAAATTATAAAATTAAAAATTGCTTGAAATAAATGTTTTCATACATTTAAAGCGATACGGGCAATCCCCGGCAAACTCATATAAGTAGACAACATTTGGTTAATTCGTTGTAGTTCTATAAATAGAACAAAAAACAACAACAAAATACCAAGTTTCTCTGAAAACCGCCTTACAAACATGCATAACTTTAACACATAACTACATACGAATTATGTGATGTGTGAAAGATAATATATGCGTAAGAAGGCAATTGGGAAAAATTTCACAACAACTAAGGCATGACGTAGCTGAATGCGTTTATAACCATTTCAACTATCGTAGGAGTGCGGGTTCGACTCCCACTCCCGGGAGAAAAGGCTTTGAAGAGATTTACAAGGTATAATCGAAACAGCTGTCGCCTTGTCCGTCCTGATGTCACGTTGTTTAAATTTTTCCCAAATTATTAAATAAATTATAAAATTAAAAATTGCTTGAAATAAATGTTTTCATACATTTAAAGCGATACGGGCAATCCCCGGCAAACTCATATAAGTAGACAACATTTGGTTAATTCGTTGTAGTTCTATAAATAGCACAAAAAACAACAACAAATTACCAAGTTTCTCTGAAAACCGCCTTACAAACATGCATAACGTTAACACATAACTACATACGAATTATGTGATGTGTGAAAGATAATATATGCGTAAGAAGGCAATTGGGAAAAACTTTACAACAACTAAGGCATGACGTAGCTGAATGCGTTTATAACCATTTCAACTATCGTAGGAGTGCGGGTTCGACTCCCACTCCCGGGAGAAAAGGCTTTGAAGAGATTTACAAGGTATAAACGAAACAGCTGTCGCATTGTCCGTCCTGATGTCACGTTGTTTAAATTTTTCCCAAATTATTAAATAAATTATAAAATTAAAAATTGCTTGAAATAAATGTTTTCATACATTTAAAGCGATACGGGCAATCCCCGGCAAACTCATATAAGTAGACAACATTTGGTTAATTCGTTGTAGTTCTATAAATAGAACAAAAAACAACAACAAAATACCAAGTTTCTCTAAAAACCGCCTTAAAAACATGCATAACTTTAACACATAACTACATACGAATTATGTGATGTGTGAAAGATAATATATGCGTAAGAAGGCAATTGGGAAAAACTTTACAACAACTAAGGCATGACGTAGCTGAATGCGTTTGTAACCATTTCAACTATCGTAGGAGTGCGGGTTCGACTACCACTCCCGGGAGAAAAGGCTTTGAAGAGATTTACAAGGTATAATCGAAACAGCTGTCGCCTTGTCCGTCCTGATGTCACGTTGTTTAAATTTTTCCCAAATTATTAAATAAATTATAAAATTAAAAATTGCTTGAAATAAATGTTTTCATACATTTAAAGCGATACGGGCAATCCCCGGCAAACTCATATAAGTAGACAACATTTGGTTAATTCGTTGTAGTTCTATAAATAGAACAAAAAACAACAACAAAATACCAAGTTTCTCTGAAAACCGCCTTACAAACATGCATAACTTTAACACATAACTACATACGAATTATGTGATGTGTGAAAGATAATATATGCGTAAGAAGGCAATTGGGAAAAACTTTACAACAACTAAGGCATGACGTAGCTGAATGCGTTTATAACCATTTCAACTATCGTAGGAGTGCGGGTTCGACTCCCACTCCCGGGAGAAAAGGCTTTGAAGAGATTTACAAGGTATAATCGAAACAGCTGTCGCCTTGTCCGTCCTGATGTCACGTTGTTTAAATTTTTCCCAAATTATTAAATAAATTATAAAATTAAAAATTGCTTGAAATAAATGTTTTCATACATTTAAAGCGATACGGGCAATCCCCGGCAAACTCATATAAGTAGACAACATTTGGTTAATTCGTTGTAGTTCTATAAATAGAACAAAAAACAACAACAAAATACCAAGTTTCTCTGAAAACCGCCTTACAAACATGCATAACTTTAACACATAACTACATACGAATTATGTGATGTGTGAAAGATAATATATGCGTAAGAAGGCAATTGGGAAAAACTTTACAACAACTAAGGCATGACGTAGCTGAATGCGTTTATAACCATTTCAACTATCGTAGGAGTGCGGTTTCGACTCCCACTCCCGGGAGAAAAGGCTTTGAAGAGATTGTATAATCGAAACAGCTGTCGCCTTGTCCGTCCTGATGTCACGTTGTTTAAATTTTTCCCAAATTATTTAATATATTATAAAATTAAAAATTGCTTGAAATAAATTGTTTCATACATTTAAAGCGATACGGTCTATCCCCGGCAAACTCATATAAATAGACAAAATTTGGTTAATTCGTTGTAGTTCTATAAATAGAACAAAAAACAACAACAAAATACCAAGTTTCTCTGAAAACCGCCTAACAAACATGCATAACTTTAACACATAACTACATACGAATTATGTGATGTGTGAAAGATAATATATGCATAAGAAGGCAATTGGAAAAAACTTTACAACAACTAAGGCATGACGTAGCTAAATGCGTTTATAACCATATCAACTATCGTAGGAGTGCGGGTTCGACTCCCACTCCCGGGAGAAAAGGCTTTGAAGAGATTTACAAGGTATAATCGAAACAGCTGTCGCCTTGTCCGTCCTGATGTCACGTTGTTTAAATTTTTCCCAAATTATTAAATAAATTATAAAATTAAAAATTGCTTGAAATAAATGTTTTCATACATTTAAAGCGATACGGGCAATCCCCGGCAAACTCATATAACTAGTCAACTTAGATTGGTGCTTAGAACTTTATTGTTTTTTCTAACAACAAATGAAAGTTAAAGATTTATTATTTTCAATATTTAATAAAAAGCTGAAAAAGGAAATATCTGCAATTGAACTCCTGCAGCATTGGCAGCACAAGATAAAACGGCTTTTGAATAAAACCAGTACCTTTACGCTCAGGTGTGATGTCTATACATAATTACACCTGCGTTCTATTCAAATTGTTCACAAAGTCCAAAAAATACAATTTTCCATTTTACTTATTTTTTGTATGTAAAAAAGGAAATATGAAATCTTACCGTATAGCAGCTGATGAAGCTAATGGTTGTGTGTGAAACGATAGAAAATTTAATTGTTTCATAAAAAAAATTTATATGATTTAATAAAGCTTCTGTGTGGAATTCGCATAACCTTAAAATTAAAACTAAATTTTTACAGAGATAACCAATGTAAAATCCATATTAAATTCGGGAAATAAATTATAATACATGTGTGGTTTTTATTTCACATTAGCAGAGAGCAATAATGTTAGTGATTTCGCAACATTGGTACTTCAAACTTCGAACATTTTTTTGTTTCAAACTCTATCCAACCAAAATGTTAAAATCTAACTCTTTTTAAATGTCTAACCAAAGATTTCACATGAAACTTTTTGATCAAACTATCTTACCTCTACAACAATGCTAACATAACGCACTCTCTGAGTAATGAAATACCAAACACAATCAAAGAGAAAAATTTAATTTACTAAAGGTTGACTTACATTTTGAATTACTGCTACAGCCCACGGTGAAAGCGCTTCCATGTATGTGTGTTGATCTGCATTTATTTGTGAGAAACCATGTATGTATGTATATAAGTATGATGAGTGGTAAGAAACCGCGTAAGTAATATTAAGGTGTCTGAAATTTTGCCGCAACTAAATTTTTATTAACTTCCTTTTTTTTTGTTTTACGACCGATATGATAATTAATCCTTCGTAAATATGTGTATTATTTTTGTATAGTGAATTAACCGCACCTTTTTGAACCTTTTTCTTTGGTTTCGTGTCGCCTATTTATTATATAAAACAACATTTAATAGCACTTACTATTTTCAGCTTCAAATATTACTACACTTATTTTTGCATCAAGAGACCGTTCTTCTAGTAAATAAACTAATATTTCCTGATTTCTTTACAATGCATTTTGTGCTATTGTATATAAATAATTTTTTACTTTACTCTAAAAAAAATGTTCCCTTGGTATATTCGCATTGTATACAATTATTTATGTGCAAATTTAGTCTGATTTTGTTATTTCCTTTTATCTTTTTTATATTTGCGTCGTAATGTATGTTGTTGCCAACTTTGCAAGTATTTACATACGTGATGACTTCATCTAATTTTCATATTTTTTTTTTCATATATATATATATATATTTTTTGTTTGTATTGAATCAGCGAGACATATATTTATTTGCGAACTTTCTATTTTTGTTTCTACACTAGGAACAATTTAATTGAGTCACTAAATACTTTTAAAACTTTCTTTTTTTTTATACAAAATTTCCTTCCAAATTCTGTTTATTTTATTTATTTTTTTTATATAGTTAGCCTTGTTCTGAATGATGGCTACACCACTCTTTCACTTCAACGATTCTAGATTATTTAATTAACTAAACGTCTTATTATTTTCCGCACTAAATATATTTTTTCTTCAGCACTTTGTGTGCTCTGCTGCCATGTTTCCGTCCGCGTGGTTTATATCGTTTGACCGCTTTGTTGGTCTCCTTCATTACCTCAGCCACTTTTTGAAAAACGTTGTAAATTGTGGTGAGAGAGTAAAACTGTACCAGATCGGTGTATCTCCCACTAAATATGCGATGATTACCAAGTTTATAATCAATTATGGTCCAAAGGCTTATGTTTTTTAAAGACGTCCGACTTAGGTGAAAAACGAATCCAAAAGAAGGATTGTCGGTCTGCAAAACTAAAGCCAAGCTGGTTTTCGTTCGGTTTTCTGGCATATCATATGACTTCCGCCATATGGAAATACAATTGAACGAAACTGTACTCTATTACAATTTGAAACTAAGATGATCTTGCGTTAATACGCTGGAAATTAATTGTTTAAAAAATTGAAAATTCGGAAATCGCACATTACACACGCTGCCACTAAATTCCATCAGCCTTCACAAGATCTTTGTACTCCTTGTGGACAAGCACATATAATTCGCCGTTGCCCAACCTTTCTATCCAAAGATTGCTTTGAAAAAAGAACATAGCCGTTAAAACTAAGCTGTGCCTCAACTGTTTGAGTAAGTCTCATGCATTATCACAATGCACAAGCAGCAAAAACTGCATACAATGTGGTCATCGTCACCACACACTATTACATTTTCCACGGACTTCCCAAACCAATACAGCGACAAAAACAACAGCTCAATACGTCCCGAATTTCACACCAGCATCGGCTTCACCCCAAAAGCAGGTAGGGCTTAGATCCACACGATCATTAGATACAAAATGTGGTGCTCATGCACACGCAACTTTAGCAGCCAATTCTGTACCGCTCGTCATTTGTCCAAACAGGTTATTTTGGCCACGGCTTTAGTTTCACTATGGAACGAAGCCACAAATCAATCCTCCATATTTTATGCTCTTATCGATCAAGGTTCTGAAAACGTAGTTCAACGCTTAGGCCTTCAACGTCATCCTACTTCCGCAGGTATCTGTGGAGTTGGTCCCAGGGCCCTGAGCGAGTCGAAATTTGTAGTTAGCTTCACTATACATTCTTGCCTCGATGAAAATATTGCTGTTCCCATCGAAAGCTCTTAACGTGCTGATTCATCTCACTGCGGAACAGCCAAGTCGGAGCTGTGTTCCACAAGAAATGGAACATATTCAAGGCCTCAATCTGGCAGACCCTTTATACTATCAGCCTAAGAAAATTGACGTCATTCTTGGCGCTGACATAATTGCGCAAATCTTATTACCGGAAATGGGGATCGGTGCGTTTAATCAGCCGATTGCTCAAAAAACTCATCTCGGCTGGATTTTGCTGGGTCGAATCGATTCTTTCCCACCTCCTGCTCTCAAGGTGCGCTGCCATCATATTAACATTGAATTAGAAAAGCTTGTGCAAAAATTCTATGACAGCGAACAAGTGCCTGCTGAAAACACAATGTCAGAGTAAGACAAGTGGTGCGAAACGTTCTTTTGCAAAACCCATGTGAGATAAGCTAATGGAAATTACCTGGTTCAACTTCCATTAAAATCAATCTACGACCCTAATCAAACTTTAGGCCGATCCAGACAAATCGCACTCAATAGTTTTTTACAACTGAAGCGTAAATTTCCGCGCGACGATACATTTCGTTCTCAATACACGGAGGGGATAGACGACTACTTTCACTATAAACAAATCATTCCAGCGACGTCCAGCGAAGAACATCATTATTCGCTTACTGAAACAAATAAGTCTACGTTTAGCTCATGCGTCTTACCACATCACGCAGTTCTCAATATGGATAACTCCACTACTAAAATTCGAATCTTTTATAATGCTTCGCCGAAAACGTCAAATGGCCGTTCGTTAAATGATTTGTTGTGCACTGGTGCACCATTGCAAAAAGACCTACCTGCACTTATTCTTAACTGGCGTTTACACAAATTTGTTTTTATAGCTTTCATCCAAAAGATGTACCGATGCATTGACATGCATCCAGATGATGTGCATTACCAACGAATTCTTTCGGCACGGCCTCAGCTCCATATACTGCAATAAGGGTTCTTCATCAAATCGCACGCGATGAGAAAGAGCGTTTCCCTCTGGCCGAGGATATTTTGCTGATTAATGTTTACGTAGAAGATGTAATTAGTGGCAGCGACACCGTCGCCAAAGCAATACATATGCGCAACCAACTTATTTCAGCTCTCAGATCTGCGGGTATGGAACTACGGAAGTTGTCAAGCAATACGCCTCATCTATTGCAATCCATTCCAGCGGAACATCATTCATTCAGTTCAAGGGCAGTTGTATCGCAGAATAGGGAGTCAGGTGGATGGCGAGGATACGGTACCGTGGAAACTATGCGTACCTACACCAGAAAGGAGAAGAGTGGTCAACGAAATACACGAATCACCGAGCGCAGGGTACTACTGGCCTGGAATGTTTAGAGACGTACGGAAGTACGTGCAACAATGCCATACATGGCAAGTCTACAAGCCCAGCCAACAACAAGCTGCAGGTAAGATGCTCACGCAGATTTCCGACGAACCTTTTGCTACTGTTTGCGCAGATTTCGTTGGACCACTTCCGCGCTCGAAGCATGGAAATACGATGGCACTAGTTTTCGTAGATAAATTCTCGAAATGGGTAGAGATCCTAACAATACGGAAAGCGACGACGGAGAATGTGATCAGAGGTATGAGGGAGAGGATTTTGGCCAGATTTGGCGCGCCAAAAATCTTAATCACAGACAATGGAGCACAGTTCACGAGCAGGCATTTTAAGAAATTTTTACAAGAGGCTGGCATAAAGCGCCAGCTAGCGGCACCATACACACCGTAAGAGAACCCGACGGAGAGAGTTAGTCGTAACATAAAGAGAATGATAGCGAAATTCACTAGCAAGGAGCATAAGACATAGGATGATTCGTTGTCAGAGATGACACTAGCACTGAATACGAGCGTATGTGAGTCATCAGGCTACAGTCCAGCATTCGTAGTATAGGGTAGGGAACCGAGGAACCCCAATGCCCTCTACGATGGGCAAACATTTGGCACAGGCGAGGAGAAGGTGGCTCTCAGTGAAAGGATGGCGAAGATGAAGAAGGTGTATCAGATGGCACGTCGTAGACAGCAGTAAGCATCAGCGGAGCAGGCAAGTCATTATATCATACGTAGGAGACAGTGGCAACCGGCGGTGGGCGACTTGGTATTAGTAAAAGAGCATCAGCTGTCCAAGGCAGTGGACAACTTCGTAGCAAAGTTAGCACCCAGATAAAGTGAGGCTCATCGTGTAAGGAACTTCGTGTCCCAGGTGATCGTCGAGCTAGACAAGGTGCATAACGGCAAAAGGAGAACGGCACATATAAGCGAGCTAAAAGCGTACCATCAGGCGACAGTCGAAGAAGAAGCAAGTCCGGCAGCAGAAAGAAGAATACGTTCTCCCCGTGAGCATGGTAAGTGGAAGGCGTCTCACCAAGCCCCGAAGGGGGGCTACACTGTAGTTCCCATCGGGGAACAAACGAGGTGGCCGACGACGAGCGCAACAACACAATACGCGCCATCATCAGCATCGTGTAGTAGAACCCGGAACGGACATTTCACCGAGAGATCTACCGAGGAACACGCAGAGCACTTTACCGTAGTAAGAGCAACGCCACGCGCGTCAACGTTACAAGCAGCCCAGGTCACGGACGAAGATCAGACAGATTACAGCACAGTAGCGGTACTTGGTTCGCTAGCACTCGTCAATTCATGAGCAAATGTTTCCAGAACCGAACAGGCAGACATAAGCAACAGATGGTATACGGCGACCGGAGTGGGTGGCACACAGCACAAGTGCAAGCCCCAACCCTGGATAACGGGATCCAGACGGCGATGAATTACGCCAACAACATAGCCAGCTAATGCTATAACCTAATGACCGAATTTTGTATAACATTTCATTCCGGAACAAGGCCCAGATCGCGAGATATTATCCCATAGAGTAAAGAAACATCGAGTCGAACATCAGGCGCAAGACCCCTTCAGCGAACAATTATCAGGTGCCACAAAAAATACACACGTTGACACATAAGCAGTAGAAATTGGTACACGCTACCCCATTGAAGCGGCGAAAGAGGACGTTCCACCGGAATGTAGATGGTCGTACTTATCAGGTGAGGATCACCAGGACAGGCCTGGTAACAGTAACTCTGCTTGCGGCAGGTGAGGGGAGAGTGTGAGGACCCAAATCCACCGTGTCGCTTAAATAATTGTCTCTACCCGCATACGGTGAATATTTTGGTTAGTCATTATATTTTTCATAGATATCCCATAGCCGGCTAGAATTCTGAAGAAAGGAAAACAACAATGTAAATACAGCAAGGCAATAAGCAGCAAAAGTTCACCAACCCACTGAACCAAATGTTACACTAACAAATTACATTTAGCCAATTGACAATATGATGCGCGCGGACATAGCATAAAGCAAAAAGGAGGAGAACATTGTTAGTACGTAAACAGCTGACAATGGAAGCACAGAAAACCACCCAACGAATGTCCAGCTGAATACCTGCTGATCGATGCAGTGCTAGCCAGCAGATGTTTACAAATGAGAGGGGCATTCCAGGCCGAAGGGTAAATTATCATATATATATAAGAATATATTATATTCATATAAATATATAAAACACTGTTAGAAAATGTCAGTAAATTATATACTACGATAAAATGAGGATTTGTTAGTGTAAAGAAACGGTTTGCCTGCGCGCAAACTAGTATAAAAGGGCGAGAATTTTGTAAGAAGTTGAGTAGTAGCTAGCTAGATATAGTAACCTGCTAAAGCCTTGTTTAGCGGTGAATGGGACTCCTGGGACTTTCCAGCTCATGAGCTTTTTATTTAGAGAATTTTGGGGGTTCTACCAACCCAATCGTTAGAGGAATTGTGGTGGCTTTTCCACCTCGCAGCCTTCAGGAAGAACAGGATATTCTTTATGCTTATACTCAGTGGGGTTTTCCAACTCCTCCGACTGGGAGGAAGTGGTGGTTTTTCCACCTCCGCGGCCTTTAGCCCTAAGAGTAGTGAAGAAATTAAATTGAATAAAACAAAATATAACGTTTGAAATTGAAACAGGGTCTTTCTCTTTAAAAGGAGACGATAGGGATCAGTTTCTCTTTCCACAGGGATTGTGGACGGACTGAGCATATCCCGGCCAAAGGAAAAGTCCGTCACACGATCCGGCAAGTTTTAGCACGGCACATTTGTTAGGGTGAGTTATTCACACAAAAGGACCCCATTTTACTATAGTATTTGTTCCAATACTACACATTTTTTGGTGGCCCAAGAGAGCCTTTTCGACCATTTCTACCGTGAAATTATGAAACTATACAACAGTTATATGCTTGCTAACATCTCTGCTGCTTAAAAATAATATCCGGCTTATTCATAATTTCATACATATTTAAATTTCGGCACTCTGCAGTCAACAGTTGCTATAAGCGCAGTTTTTTTCTTTGCATCGGATCGCTAACTTTATCCTCTGCCAACAGCTAACTTACATACATTTATTCAATGTTCAACATTGCATTCGATTTTCTTCACATTAATTTATTTAATTTGCATAGCCATATACTTATAAACAATATAATATGGGGGATGTAGCATTAATCAAGCTACAAGCAAATCGACTTACGACCCTTGAAAAAATTCTGGTCAACTTAAAGAAGCATTCCGCTTCGCGAAAAACTAAGCAATATTTTAAACAGCGATTAAACCGCATTAGTGCTTTGAATGAGCAGTTTTGTTCCATGCGCAAATCAATCATGTGGGCAGACATTAAAGATGACTGTGAATATTTTACTAATGATGTTGCCTCCCAATTTGAAGGAATTAACTTGGAACTCTTCTATCTGGTAAAAGAGCGGCAAACATATATGTTCCCTCCTGCACCGGATTGCGAGGAGACAAAGACTAAGAACCAGTCATCTGATTCACAATTGCGATTTGTCGTTCCTGCTTAGTTCCCACGTTTACCAGTACCATTTTTTCTGGCAAATTCACCGACTGGCCAAGCTGCTTCCATGATTCATTCAATCGACTAATTCATAACAATCTTGAATTAAATGCTATCCAAAAATTTCATTATTTGAAGCAGGCATTGGTAATTGACCGTAATCTGGATATACATCAAATGCTTTTAACGGAAGCATGGCATGAGAGTTGTTAATAAAACGTTATAATAATCCGTTTATAGTATTTTCCCATCATATGAATATGTTATACAATTTACCAGATCTCGTTAAAGAAAAGGCAGACGACATAGAGACTTTGCTTAATTTGACGAATGTGTATGTCAATGAATTTAAACTGCTTAAGGTTCCAATAGGGGAATGCGATCATTGGATTGCACATTACTTAACAACCAAACTACCAGTTGAAACACACTCCGCATGGGAGCGTCATCTAGGAAGTAAAACCGAGATCCCGACTTTTTCTTATCTACAAGACTTTTTAACCAATCGTCTCTTTACGATTGATGCAATCGAAAACTGCACTTTAACTTTTAATGCCACACCCATACGTCCACTGTCAAATGATAATAAGAATAATAATCTTCAGAAATTAAAATTATCTGCGCGTACGGTACATAAGGTAAAATCACACCACGCTGCCACTAAAGTCCATCAATCTTCACAAGATCTTTGCGCTCTTTGTGGACAAGCACATATAATTCGCCGTTGCCCAACCTTTCTATCCAAAGATTGCTTTGAAAGAAAGAACATAGCCGATAAAACTAAGCTATGTCTCAACTGTTTGAGTAAGTCTCAATGTGGTCATCGTCACCACATACTATTACATTTTCCACGGACTTCCCAAACCAATACAGCGACAACAACAACAGCTCAATACGCCCAACCTTTCACACCAGCCTCAGTTCAAACCCAAGGGCAGGTAGGGCTTAGATCCACACGATCATTAGATACAAAATTTGGTGCTTTGTTGCCAAGTCGCAAACCCAAATCATCCGGGTACCCTAATGCTTGCCCAAGGACGCCCAGTCCCATGGCCACAACAGCAATTGCGTCCTGGCCTTCCACAACCCAGGCGTAGTCACCCGTCACTTACCCACAGAGTGACGGCGTCTCCCCTTATGCACTTCAGAATTCTGCAGTTAAACTGTAATGGACTAACTGGGAAGATTACGGAGATAGTCGATTTCATGAAGCGGCACAACATCCGCATTGCTGCGATTCAAGAGACTAAACTCACAGCAAGACTGCATTGCAGACCTGCTCTGGGTATAACGTCCACAGGAAAGACCGCGAGAGCGGAAATGGAGGCGGCCTCGCATTTACCATACACCACTCTGTGCAATATTATATATTTGATCCTGGCATCGACCGCAGGGACAATGTCTTAGAACGTCAAGGCCTATCTGTCCGGTCAGGCGATGCAAACCTAGAAATCATCAACATCTACATCCCGCCTGCCACCTGTTGCCCCAGTGGATACCGCCCTAATATCAGAGCCTTACTCACTGGCAACAATCGCATTATCTTAGGCGATTTCAATGCCCATCACGATCTATGGCATTCAAACTTGCGGGCGTACAGTAGGGGTGAGATGTTGGCGGGTCAAATAGAAGAAACGGCGTTCTGAACAATAAACGTAGACGCCCCACACGTATGGTAGGAAGCTGTCACAGTTCGCCAGATATCTCAATCGTGAGCGCAGAACTCATAAACTGTGTCAACTGGCAGCCGATGGTAACATTGGCATCCGACCACCTGCCCATACTTATTTCGCTCGAGCGTAACGCCGACTTCATCGTCACTGAAAAACGCACTTTCATAAATTTCAAAAAAGGAAAGTGGGAAGAATATAAATCCTTTACAGACAGCTGCCTAGCTGCCCTCCCTATCCCGACTGATGCCCCCCAAAGGGAGCGTGCCTTCCGTAAGGTCATTGAATCCGCCTCGGCACGTTTCATTTCCGCCGGGAGAATTCCCGAAATCCGGCCCCACTTCCCGGCGGAGGCCGCAAACCTAGCGAGGGAACGTAACCTTATAAGACAGCTTGATCCATGCGACCCCCAAATAAGGGATATAAACCAACGCATCAGATTGCTTGTGGACGAACACAAGCGGGCGAAATGGGCGGAGCACCTAAGAGGTTGTACCCTCTCTACCGGTGTGGGTAAACTTTGGTCCACCGTAAAGCCCTATCGAATCCGACTAAGCACAAAGACAAAGTTTCCATCGCCTTTGGCGACAAAGTGCTGTCGGATGCGAAAAAATGCGCGAGCGCATTCTGCCGACAATATATAATGCATCCTACGGTCGACAAAGATAGACAGAGGCCAATAAACACGCACATAAACACAAATTCAGCGCGTCACCAATCACCATCACCGCTAAAGGGGTTTAGAACGCCATTGGTCGCGCTAAACCATCCAAAGCAGTGGGCCCAGACGGCGTAGCCATGCCGATGCTTAAAAGCCTAGGGAAAGAGGGTTTCAAATATTTAGCGCATGCCTTCAACCTGTCTCTTTCCACCTTTGTCATACCCGAGAAATGGAAAATGGCCAAGGTGGTCCCGGTACTAAAGCGTGGGAAACCAGCTAACATAGGTGAGTCGTATCGTCCGATATCTCTCCTATCGCCAGTAGCAAAGTTGAAGTCATTTTGCGCCCTTATTTCCAAGCAAATTTGCAGCTAGCCTCTCATCAGCATGGCTTCAGAAAACTCCATAGCATTACCACCGCGCTAAATGCCATTAGCACCCAGATAAATTGCGGTTTAAATCAATACCCCCACCATAGAACAGTACTCATAGCGCTAGACCTATCAAAAGCTTTTGATACGGTCAACCATGGCTCGTTACTGCAAGACCTGGAAGGGTCTACCCTTCCCCCATGTCTTAAAATGTGGACCGCAAATTATCTGGGTGGTCGGCAGGCATCGGTGCAATTTAGAAACGAAACATCAAAACCAAGGAGAATTAAACAAGGGGTGCCAAGGGTGGTGTCCTATTCCCACTTTTGTTTAATTTCTACATATCTAAGCTACCTTCACCACCGGAAGGAGTCACAATCGTTTCCCACGCCGATGACTGCACAATAATGACCACAGGCTCAGGCCCAAAGATCGATGCGCTATGCAATAAAATAAACGGCTACCTCCCTGATCTCTCCAGTTTTTGCGCCTCGCGAAACCTGGCATTATCACCGACTAAATCTTCCGCGACCTTATTTACAGCATGGACGTCCCAAATGTCAACTATTTTGAACATCCACGTCGATGGCACTACGCTACCGACTGTCCTACACCCCAAAATCTTGGGTGTGACGTTTGATCAGGATCTACATTTTGGTGAGCACGCAGTCGCAATTGTTCCGAGAATTCAGAGGCGTAACAAAATCCTCAAATCCCTCGCTGGCAGTACCTGGGAAAAAGATGGAGAAACGCTCATGACTACATACAAAGCAATTAGCCAGCCGATTACGTGCTACGCGTCACCCAAATGGTCGCCAAGCCTAAAAATTACCCACTGGAAGAAACTACAGGCCTGCCAAAATACTGCTCTCAGAATCACCACGGGCTGTCTTCTTATGTCCCCAGAACACCATCTGCATAATGAGGCGAGAATACATAATCAGGGAGAGAATTGAGATGCTGACCAAACAGCTCCTGTTGAATACCCAGAAACCTGAGCATCCCAACAGACATCTGATTGATGAACCAGCACCGCCTAGGGGCTTAAGGAGTCATCTCCGTAAGCATTTTGAGGAAATATGGCACCTGAGAACCCAGCCGTATGAAGCGAAAAAACACAAGCAGGTCCTTGGTGAGCTCCATAAACAGGCGTCGGACCTTTATGCCGGGAATTGCCCGGTGAATCCAGTACTTAAAGAAAAGTATCCAAAACTCGAGGAAGAGGAACGCATACTCCCCAGGGAAACGCGTGTCACTCTTGCTCAACTTCGTTCTGGATACTGTAACAGGTTAAACTCTTACCTATCCAGAATCAACCTATCCAGAAGAAAGAGCTGTCGCCTTGTCCGTCCTGATGTCACGTTGTTTAAATTTTTCCCAAATTATTAAATAAATTATAAAATTAAAAATTGCTTGAAATAAATGTTTTCATACATTTAAAGCGATACGGGCAATCCCCGGCAAACTCATATAAGTAGACAATATTTGGTTAATTCGTTGTAGTTCTATAAATAGAACAAAAAACAACAACAAAATACCAAGTTTCGCTGAAAACCGCCTCACAAACATGCATAACTTTAACACATAACTACATACGAGTTATGTGATGTGTGAAAGATAATATATGCGTAAGAAGGCAATTGGGAAAAACTTTACAACAACTAAGGCATGACGTAGCTGAATGCGTTTATAACCATTTCAACTATCGTAGGAGTGCGGATTCGACTCCCACTCCCGGGAGAAAAGGCTTTCAAGAGATTTACAAGGTATAATCGAAACAGCTGTCGCCTTGTCCGTCCTGATGTCACGTTGTTTAAATTTTTCCCAAATTATTAAATAAATTATAAAATTAAAAATTGCTTGAAATAAATGTTTTCATACATTTAAAGCGATACGGGCAATCCCCGGCAAACTCATATAAGTAGACAACATTTGGTTAATTCGTTGTAGTTCTATAAATAGAACAAAAAACAACAACAAAATACCAAGTTTCTCTGAAAACCGCCTTACAAACATGCATAACTTTAACACATAACTACATACGAATTATGTGATGTGTGAAAGATAATATATGCGTAAGAAGGCAATTGGGAAAAATTTTACAACAACTAAGGCATGACGTAGCTGAATGCGTTTATAACCATTTCAACTATCGTAGGAGTGCGGGTTCGACTCCCACTCCCGGGAGAAAAGGCTTTGAAGAGATTTACAAGGTATAATCGAAACAGCTGTCGCCTTGTCCGTCCTGATGTCACGTTGTTTAAATTTTTCCCAAATTATTAAATAAATTATAAAATTAAAAATTGCTTGAAATAAATGTTTTCATACATTTAAAGCGATACTGGCAATCCCCGGCAAACTCATATAAGTAGACAACATTTGGTTAATTCGTTGTAGTTCTATAAATAGAACAAAAAACAACAACAAAATACCAAGTTTCTCTGAAAACCGCCTTAAAAACATGCATAACTTTAACACATAACTACATACGAACTATGTGATGTGTGAAAGATAATATATGCGTAAGAAGGCAATTGGGAAAAACTTTACAACAACTAAGGCATGACGTAGCTGAATGCGTTTGTAACCATTTCAACTATCGTAGGAGTGCGGGTTCGACTACCACTCCCGGGAGAAAAGGCTTTGAAGAGATTTACAAGGTATAATCGAAACAGCTGTCGCCTTGTCCGTTCTGATGTCACGTTGTTTAAATTTTTCCCAAATTATTAAATAAATTATAAAATTAAAAATTGCTTGAAATAAATGTTTTCATACATTTAAAGCGATACGGGCAATCCCCGGCAAACTCATATAAGTAGACAACATTTGGTTAATTCGTTGTAGTTCTATAAATAGAACAAAAAACAACAACAAAATACCAAGTTTCTCTGAAAACCGCCTTACAAACATGCATAACTTTAACACATAACTACATACGAATTATGTGATGTGTGAAAGATAATATATGCGTAAGAAGGCAATTGGGAAAAACTTTACAACAACTAAGGCATGACGTAGCTGAATGCGTTTATAACCATTTCAACTATCGTAGGAGTGCGGGTTCGACTCCCACTCCCGGGAGAAAAGGCTTTGAAGAGATTTACAAGCTATAATCGAAACAGCTGTCGCCTTGTCCGTCCTGATGTCACGTTGTTTAAATTTTTCCCAAATTATTAAATAAATTATAAAATTAAAAATTGCTTGAAATAAATGTTTTCATACATTTAAAGCGATACGGGCAATCGCCGGCAAACTCATATAAGTAGACAACATTTGGTTAATTCGTTGTAGTTCTATAAATAGAACAAAAAACAACAACAAAATACCAAGTTTCTCTGAAAACCGCCTTACAAACATGCATAACTTTAACACATAACTACATACGAATTATGTGATGTGTGAAAGATAATATATGCGTAAGAAGGCAATTGGGAAAAACTTTACAACAACTAAGGCATGACGTAGCTGAATGCGTTTATAACCATTTCAACTATCGTAGGAGTGCGGTTTCGACTCCCACTCCCGGGAGAAAAGGCTTTGAAGAGATTTACAAGGTATAATCGAAACAGCTGTCGCCTTGTCCGTCCTGATGTCACGTTGTTTAAATTTTTCCCAAATTATTAAATAAATTATAAAATTAAAAATTGCTTGAAATAAATGTTTTCATACATTTAAAGCGATACGGGCAATCCCCGGAAAACTCATATAACTAGTCAACTTAGATTGGTGCTTAGAACTTTATTGTTTTTTCTAACAACAAATGAAAGTTAAAGATTTATTATTTTCAATATTTAATAAAAAGCTGAAAAAGGAAATATCTGCAATTGAACTCCTGCAGCATTGGCAGCACAAGATAAAACGGCTTTTGAATAAAACCAGTACCTTTACGCTCAGGTGTGATGTCTATACATAATTACACCTGCGTTCTATTCAAATTGTTCACAAAGTCCAAAAAATACAATTTTCCATTTGACTTATTTTTTGTATGTAAAAAAGGAAATATGAAATCTTACCGTATAGCAGCTGATGAAGCTAATGGTTGTGTGTGAAACGATAGAAAATTTAATTGTTTCATAAAAAAAATTTATATGATTTAATAAAGCTTCTGTGTGGAATTCGCATAACCTTAAAATTAAAACTAAATTTTTACAGAGATAACCAATGTAAAATCCATATTAAATTCGGGAAACAAATTATAATACATGTGTGGTTTTTGTTTCACATTAGCAGAGAGCAATAATGTTAGTGATTTCGCAACATTGGTACTTCAAACTTCGAACATTTTTTTGTTTCAAACTCTATCCAACCAAAATGTTAAAATCTAACTCTTTTTAAATGTCTAACCAAAGATTTCACATGAAACTTTTTGATCAAACTATCTTACCTCTACAACAATGCTAACATAACGCACTCTCTGAGTAATGAAATACCAAACACAATCAAAGAGAAAAATTTAATTTACTAAAGGTTGACTTACATTTTGAATTACTGCTACATCCCACGGTGAAAGCGCTTCCATGTATGTGTGTTGATCTGCATTTATTTGTGAGAAACCATGTATGTATGTATATAAGTATGATGAGTGGTAAGAAACCGCGTAAGTAATATTAGGGTGTCTGAAATTTTGCCGCAACTAAATTTTTATTAACTTCCTTTTTTTTTGTTTTACGACCGATATGATAATTAATCCTTCGTAAATATGTGTATTATTTTTGTATAGTGAATTAACCGCACCTTTTTGAACCTTTTTCTTTGGTTTCGTGTCGCCTATTTATTATATAAAACAACATTTAATAGCACTTACTATTTTCAGCTTCAAATATTACTACACTTATTTTTGCATCAAGAGACCGTTCTTCTAGTAAATAAACTAATATTTCCTGATTTCTTTACAATGCATTTTGTGCTATTGTATATAAATAATTTTTTACTTTACTCTAAAAAAAATTTTCCCTTGGTATATTCGCATTGTATACAATTATTTATGTGCAAATTTAGTCTGATTTTGTTATTTCCTTTTATCTTTTTTATATTTTCGTCGTAATGTATGTTGTTGCCAACTTTGCAAGTATTTACATACGTGATGACTTCATCTAATTTTCATATTTTTTTTTTCATATATATATATATATATATTTTTTTTTTGTATTGAATCAGCGAGACATATATTTATTTGCGAACTTTCTATTTTTGTTTCTACACTAGGAACAATTTAATTGAGTCACTAAATACTTTTAAAACTTTCTTTTTTTTTATACAAAATTTCCTTCCAAATTCTGTTTATTTTATTTATTTTTTTTATATAGTTAGCCTTGTTCTGAATGATGGCTACACCACTCTTTCACTTCAACGATTCTAGATTATTTAATTAACTAAACGTCTTATTATTTTCCGCACTAAATATATTTTTTCTTCAGCACTTTGTGTGCTCTGCTGCCATGTTTCCGTCCGCGTGGTTTATATCGTTTGACCGCTTTGTTGGTCTCCTTCATTACCTCAGCCACTTTTTGAAAAACGTTGTAAATTGTGGTGAGAGAGTAAAACTGTACCAGATCGGTGTATCTCCCACTAAATATGCGATGATTACCAAGTTTATAATCAATTATGGTCCAAAGGCTTATGTTTTTTAAAGACGTCCGACTTAGGTGAAAAACGAATCCAAAAGAAGGATTGTCGGTCTGCAAAACTAAAGCCAAGCTGGTTTTCGTTCGGTTTTCTGGCATATCATATGACTTCCGCCATATGGAAATACAATTGAACGAAACTGTACTTTATTACAATTTGAAACTAAGATGATCTTGCGTTAATACGCTGGAAATTAATTGTTTAAAAAATTGAAAATTCGGAAATCACACATTACACACGCTGCCACTAAATTCCATCAGCCTTCACAAGATCTTTGTACTCCTTGTGGACAAGCACATATAATTCGCCGTTGCCCAACCTTTCTATCCAAAGATTGCTTTGAAAAAAGAACATAGCCGTTAAAACTAAGCTGTGCCTCAACTGTTTGAGTAAGTCTCATGCATTATCACAATGCACAAGCAGCAAAAACTGCATACAATGTGGTCATCGTCACCACACACTATTACATTTTCCACGGACTTCCCAAACCAATACAGCGACAAAAACAACAGCTCAATACGTCCCGAATTTCACACCAGCATCGGCTTCACCCCAAAAGCAGGTAGGGCTTAGATCCACACGATCATTAGATACAAAATGTGGTGCTCATGCACACGCAACTTTAGCAGCCAATTCTGTACCGCTCGTCATTTGTCCAAACAGGTTATTTTGGCCACGGCTTTAGTTTCACTATGGAACGAAGCCACAAATCAATCCTCCATATTTTATGCTCTTATCGATCAAGGTTCTGAAAACGTAGTTCAACGCTTAGGCCTTCAACGTCATCCTACTTCCGCAGGTATCTGTGGAGTTGGTCCCAGGGCCCTGAGCGAGTCGAAATTTGTAGTTAGCTTCACTATACATTCTTGCCTCGATGAAAATATTGCTGTTCCCATCGAAAGCGCTTAACGTGCTGATTCATCTCACTGCGGAACAGCCAAGTCGGAGCTGTGTTCCACAAGAAATGGAACATATTCAAGGTCTCAATCTGGCAGACCCTTTATACTATCAGCCTAAGAAAATTGACGTCATTCTTGGCGCTGACATAATTGCGCAAATCTTATTACCGGAAATGGGGATCGGTGCGTTTAATCAGCCGATTGCTCAAAAAACTCATCTCGGCTGGATTTTGCTGGGTCGAATCGATTCTTTCCCACCTCCTGCTCTCAAGGTGCGCTGCCATCATATTAACATTGAATTAGAAAAGCTTGTGCAAAAATTCTATGACAGCGAACAAGTGCCTGCTGAAAACACAATGTCAGAGTAAGACAAGTGGTGCGAAACGTTCTTTTGCAAAACCCATGTGAGATAAGCTAATGGAAATTACCTGGTTCAACTTCCATTAAAATCAATCTACGACCCTAATCAAACTTTAGGCCGATCCAGACAAATCGCACTCAATAGTTTTTTACAACTGAAGCGTAAATTTCCGCGCGACGATACATTTCGTTCTCAATACACGGAGGGGATAGACGACTACTTTCACTATAAACAAATCATTCCAGCGACGTCCAGCGAAGAACATCATTAGTCGCTGACTGAAACAAATAAGTCTACGTTTAGCTCATGCGTCTTACCACATCACGCAGTTCTCAATATGGATAACTCCACTACTAAAACTCGAATCTTTTATAATGCTTCGTCGAAAACGTCAAATGGCCGTTCGTTAAATGGTTTGTTGTGCACTGGTGCACCATTGCAAAAAGACCTACCTGCACCTATTCTTAACTGGCGTTTACACAAATTTGTTTTTATAGCTTTCATCCAAAAGATGTACCGATGCATTGACATGCATCCAGATGATGTGCATTACCAACGAATTCTTTCGGCACGGTCTCAGCTCCATATACTGCAATAAGGGTTCTTATCAAATCGCACGCGATGAGAAAGAGCGTTTCCCTCTGGCCGAGGATATTTTGCTGATTAATTTTTACGTAGAAGATGTAATTAGTGGCAGCGACACCGTCGCCAAAGCAATACATATGCGCAACCAACTTATTTCAGCTCTCAGATCTGCGGGTATGGAACTACGGAAGTGGTCAAGCAATACGCCTCATCTATTGCAATCCATTCCAGCGGAACATCATTCATTCAGTTCAAGTTGTCAACTCAACGAAGACCAAACCGTTAAAACACTGGAATTGCATTGGCAGCCCAATAGCGACTTACTTACGTTTTCCTTGAATTTTCCAATTTTACAGTTAGCGACTAAACGATCGGTGTTAGGTATTATAGCACGAACATTCGACCCACTCGGACTCTTAAGTCCAATAATTTTAAAGGAAATCTGGAAATTAAACTTGATGCGCCACGATGGAAAACATTCGGGTCTAGACTGGGACGAAGAGCTTCCGTCCTCAGTTGCAATCGCTTGGCGCATTTTCGTTGCGGAGCTTCCTCATATAGAGATTCATTCCTTGGAATTACATGCCTTCTGCGATGGTTCATCCGTTGCTTATGCAGCGGCCATATATTTACTAATACAATAGATGCACGGTGGTATTCACACCCATCTGATTACGTCCAAATCCAAAGGCACACCCAGTAATCCAACTACAATTCCACGAGTTGAGCTATGTGGAGCCGTGTTAGCTACAACAATTTCCAAGTGGGCACAAAAACATTTACAACAGCGCTGTGGTGAAATCCCAATATATTATTGGACTGATGCAACTATAAAATTATACTGGATCACGGGTGATATGAATAGATGGAAAATATGCGTGGCAAATCGGGTTTCAAAAATTGTATCAAGTAGCCAGCCAAGCCAATGGCGTCATGCAAAAACCCAACACAATCCGGCCGACTGCGCAACAAGGGGTTTAAACCCAGCCCAGTTCCAACAATACGACGTTTGGTGGCAAGGCCCTGCTTGTGTGCGGAAAGATAAATCGATTTGGCGTGCTTCCTTCATGAACCGCGAAGAAATCGACAGCACAATGACAGAAGAAAAACCAACTAAGATATTAACGTATACGGCAGTCATACACACGTCGTTCATACTTCGATATTCTTCTTACAATCAACTTATACGTGTAACAGCTTAAGTTCTAGATTTTTTCATAATAACCGAAAACCTAATGTTGGCGACAAAAATTACGGACCGCTCACAGCTAACGAGCTGAAACAAAGTCTCTATCGAATTGTTCACTTAGTACAGTGGGAAGCCTTGGGGCCGAAATGCGATGCATCCCATCGAATACCAACTTGTCTACCAATAGTCCACTAATAAGTTTAACACCATTCATAGACGCCAATAAAGTTATTCGCTTTCTCGGTCGCTTAAAACATGCCAATCTGCCATACGATCAAATAGGATGCCTATGATTTTACCAAATAATCGCCATTTCACGAAAGTTCTCATTAACTTCGCTAATCAAATCACTTTACATGTTGGAGCGCAATTATCGCTAGCATACATTCGACGGAAGTTTTGGATAATACATGGCCAAAAAACAGTGCGTAGTCAACTTCGACATTGCATCACGTCCTTTCGTAATAAACCCCAGTCATTGACGCAATTAATGGGAGACTTGCTCGCTCAACTAGTTAATCCCGCTCAACGCGCGATTATAGCAAAGGGAATTGGGATCGGAACACTGTAAATAAGGGTTACATTGTCATATTCATCTCCCTGGCTACGAAGGCGGTGCATCTTGAAACAGTCACCAGCCTGTCTACCGAACATTTTTTATGGGCTTTACAGTGACTGTGGCACTAACTTCATTGGTGCACAAGCCATTCTCAAAACCATTTACCAAAAATGTCGCGATGATTTTGAACGCGAAGTAATTTCCAAATTAACTGAGCAACATATTTAATGGCATTTCAATCCACCTCATTCCCCCAACTTTGGCAGGCTTTGTGACGCCAATGTAAAATCTATTAAATACCATCTATAAAGAGCCGTCGGTGGAAAGCGATTGACATATGAACAGCTGTCAACCGTTTTAATTCGTATCGAGGTGTGCCTAAATTCGAGGCCATTATGCCCACTATCCTCAGATCCAGATGACTTTTTTGTGCTCACTCCGGGATATTTTTTTATAGGGGATGCCTTGCTATCTCCACCGTAAACGTCGGCTGCAAACAAATTTTTGTCTTCACAATATTTTGAACTGCAACGTTTGGTCCAACGGTTTTGGACAAGATGGTCCACGGGTTGGCTCTCCCATCTTCAAGCTCGCCCTAAGTGCAGGCAACAAGAACCAAATTTATCGGTGGGCGAACTTGTTTTAATAAAGGGTACAACAAAGTTCCAACTCAGTGGGACGCGGCATAGTTTGTACATTAAAGTTGGAACTCAGTGGGACGCAGCATAGTTTGTAAAATAAAGTTCGGGCTATGCAGCTCACTTCACACATCAGCATAATTTTCATTGGATACAAACGCATATTTTGGCGGAATATATATATATATTTTTCGAACTCAAAAACTAATACGTTAATGTATAAAATAATCTAAATACAATTATATTTCAATAAATATACATTTAAAGCTACGTAGCGTTCAATTTCGAGGAAAGGTTCCTGACGTTCCGGCGAGTTGTAGCACGACACATTTGTTGGGGTGAGTTATTCACACAAAAGGGACCCCATTTTACTATAGTATTTGTTCCAATACTACACACTTTGTAAGAGGTGATGAGGCAATAAAACTCTCGGCCAACCTCTGCAGTCGATTGGAGTAAAAATCCTCCAGGAGAATATACTTTAAGCACAAATGAAGTCAAAACCTTCTGGTGTGCTCTTGGTCGGTAGTCATAAAACCTACCGAATCGTATGCCTGTCTCTTAATCTCTGTATTTCAATGTAAATTCTTCGCCCTTATATACTAATTTTGCACGCAGGCAAACGGTTATTTTATAATAACAAATTCCATTTAATAATATTAACAATATATTACAACAGTGTTTCCGGTGAATATATTTTTCCATAAATTTCCATGCACCATAATACTCCTTGTTGAATACAATGTATTTGCATTTGCCCGCCCTCCCTGTTTTCCAGCCATTGCTTTACCTATTCTATTTGACTATTGTATGTTTGTACGTATGTATGTTCGTTGTCACTTGATTCTAATGCTGCGTTGGCTTTGCTCAGTGCTCTTGAGTTCTGCTTTAATGCGTGTGCGTTGGTATGTCGTATTTTATTTATTTATTTATTTATAAGACTCGTTGGTTGAGCGTAAAGCTAATATCTTTTAAGCCCATCATCATTAAATCAATTTACAATATTTTTATATATAATTAATAATAATAATATCTAATAACAATAATAATTACTGTATACGCATATCATAAAAAATTGCATTAATTTAAATCATAATTAACAACTTATAACAAATATTTTAGGTTTAGAAAGATTTATATCTTAAAATATGAAAAACAGAAATAAAGGTCATATGAGTGAAAAAGTAAAAGAAAATATGAAGAAATATTTAGATATTTAAAAACTTAAACACTTCCAATTTAAAGCGCCTGGGATTTGTTATCGATTTAATTTTGTTTGGTAAAGAGTTCCAGAGTTTGACAACACTGACAAAAAACGTTCGTGATGAAGTATTATAATGATGTTTTGGTACGATGAGGTTGCATGTTCTAATCGAATGCGCAAAAGCCAACTTTTCAAAAAGGTACTTTGGATTTCTCGTAATAATGAGTTTATGCATATATATAAGATTACGGTACTTCAAGTAGCAAGTCAGATTGCAATCGAGTATCTTGTAACTAAATTGTGAGATGTGGTCATACCTACGCCTACAAAACACATATCTTGCACAGCTGTTAATGGTCATTGCAAGTTTTTGCTCAGGTGTGCTATCTAGGTGCCCGTAGATGAGTTCGCCATAAGAAATGAGTGGAACTATAAAGGTTTTCACCAAACGTAATTTTGTGTCCTCCGGGACGCAGTTAGCTGTGTACCACAGCTTTCTTAGAATGAAATAAATTCTAGATATGATTTGGTTTATATAATCGGAGCACCCAAGTTATGAATTAACTTTGTAACCAAGGCTAGTTACAGCTGACTCGAAATTTATAGGCGAGTCCTCTAAAATTATTGGGGGAAAGAATTCCTCATAATTCGACGTGTGTTAAATACATATTGCTTTGGTTTTTTTTTATTTTTATTACATTTGGCCCAAATAGAGATTGAGTGCATATCATCATTGATTCTAGCTATCAAATCTTCAAACATCATATCATGATCTGATACTCCTGGAATGGAAAGCTGATCACAATGAAGTACGTTTGAACGATCAGACACACATATAATATCAAGCAGACTTGATTTACAATTATGACCAAAGCGGTGGGAAATTTATTTGTTACTTCCAAACCAGCAGAAATCAGCCTATCTGTTAAATCAATGGAACTGCTATCACTATTGAGAAGATCAATATTGAAATCCCCACATAACAAGACATGCTCATATTTGGGAGCTAAATCAGCAACTTCATTGAAAAGGCCACTAAGATCAAATCTTCTACTAGGATTGTAAACACATACGACCAAACACTTCCTGCAACCATCTCCAATTTCTACCACCATATACTCAACCGGATCATCACAACTTGATTTAAATATAATTTTTCGATTAATCCCGGATTTGCAGTAGATGCTGATTCCACCACCTTTCGCCCCCGTTTGTCTATCATTTCTTAATAGTTTATAGTCACGCAGTACACAAGTATTATCACATACGGACTCACTAAACTATGTTTCCGTTATGCATACAACATCAATATCAAGGCCCTGCAAAATATAATTAATGTAATCAACTTTTTGATTATTAAAACTTCTAGCATTAAAGTAGCATAATTGCAACTCGGTATACTTCCTACTAACAAGCTTCAAGAGAAAATTTAAACATCTTTTGTCAGCAGTAAAACTCATATCAGCGTTAAACGTGCTGAGATCCCCAATCGGCCCAAATAATTTGGAAGTTTACAGTGGCAGTAATTGAGTAATAGAGAAAAATACACAATATAAAAACAAAAGAAGAAACATATAGGGAAAATAGGGAAAAATGAAGAGAATATAATAAAAATATCAACATTGTTTGTCTTAATTTTTATGTAATGTGACTTGACTGGCTGACAAGTGCATCAACGCTCTCTTTTCTGTCCATAAAAACTGCCCCTTTTCCGTGATGTCCTCTCACATAGACTCTCCCTCTAATGCTAAACGCTGACGAAATGAGTTTTTGACGTGTAAGTTGAGTTACGTAATGCATTAGAGCTCTATTTGCTTTTGTGTATGTAGAAATTACCCTCACCGCCTTGAACAGTATCAGATAGCATCATTGATCTCTTTTTGTGTTTACAAAAAGCAGCGACTGCTTTAGGAAACTCTCGCTTATCATATTGGAAATTGAGTTTAAACCAGGGCTATTCAAAACTGAAAGTGCACCTGTAGTGAGAGCGCAATCGTCGCGATGATCGTGCGGGTAAATTGATTTTGCTTTAGTCGCTTACCAGTGTTGCCAGGTTAGCTTTTTCGAGGCTAGATTTAGCCTTTTTTTTGCCTTTAGCCTCGAAATTTTGGGTTTAGCTTCGTGACTTTTTTCAAGCCTTTTTTACTCCGAATGTATTTTTAATAATTTCTAAAATAAAATAATTTCAATAGTTCCTGTGAACACCTAATACCTAATAATATGAGTTCTCTACAAAAGATTAATTCTTTTTCTGCTGAAAATTCGTTGAAAGTTTCAAAGCCAGATGTATTTTCTTACTTTGAAAAAGAGAAGTATAGTTATGCTTCAAGTCAAATAGGATTAATAGAGCTGCAGTGGCGAAAACTTATAACAATACAATGGAAAAATGTACACTCCACCATGGAATTTTTTTCGGAAGACCGAGAACATAAAAATGCATTAAACGAACCTCCTTTTTTAGAACTTGTCGAAATCATATTTAGTTTTTTAGTATTACCACTCAGTAACGCGGAGGTTAAAAGAATTTTTAGTGGCATGAAAATTCTGAAAACTAAATTAAGGAACAAACTAAAAATTAAAATGCTTAATGCGCTGCGTAATATTAGATGCTCGTTAAAACGCTTATCTAAATGTTGTAAGGATTTTGAAATTACCGATGATCTCATATTTACAGTAAATAGCCAAATTTATACGCAGACTTAAGCTCTTCTGATTCTTCAGACGGGGAATATTTTATATAAATAATTAGTTTGTAATATTTTTTTTTATGTGTATACACATATGCAATCATTTAATGTAATTCCATGTGCTAGTCAGGGAAAACGTGCCTGATATGTTTTGAAACAAGAAGTTATGTTTATAAGTTTTTATTTACAAATGTGTAAACTAAAATATAAAAAAAAATTTAATGAATTAACCAAAAAAATTTCTGGCCGTTTTTTGGCTTCTTTTTTTTCTAAATTTAGCTTTTTCTAACCTTTTTTTTTTTGCCAATCTAGCTTCTTGTTTTGTCATCACCTGGCAACACTGTCGCTTACTAGCAAGCAAAGAGCTAACAACAAGCGTATGTATCGCGCATAATTTTTCATACATATCTTGATACCGATTAGCCGATAGCCACCACCGATGTTGCTACGCCAAGTGCCAAGCGACGACTAACTCAATTAACGACGACAGAGCGAATCATATGCGTGTGAATTGAGAGGGCACAATTGTGCTGTGATATGAATAGCCCTGGTTTAAACAGTATTGGTGCTGAGCGCGCTTGGCTTTTGTTATGTCGCATACGATGCTAGTGCGTAAGTATGTATACCAAATTTACAATCAGTAGCGGCGCTTTTTTTGCCATCTTGCTGCTGATCTCGGTTCACTCAAATTATTATGTAAGTTAACATAGCAGCTAGATTCGCATTTAAATATGCTGCTCCTCCCGACATGCTAAGTCACCAAAGCGCCGTATATTTGTATCCGCATGCGAACAAAGGTACAAACATTATCATTATCAATATCAATGTTATCAATATGTGCAAATGTGCTTGACAATAACAACAGCGAGTTAGCGCCTTCAAACTTTACTTGTTGCTGCCCGAGTGAAATATCGGGACTTTACTTCCAGGAATGCAAAGCAACAATACCATAAAAGCAAAGCAAGAAAATTATAATTACCAACAATGCTGCTTAGCACTTCAAAACCTTATTTGTTGCTGGCTGCGTAGAATATTTGAACTTCGCCCAGGAATGCACGCTTACGGTAATCAAGCCAAGTTCTTTTTAATCACCTCTTCGCGGCAACGATGATATACCTACCTACATTTAAAACGGTTCGATAGGCTTAGAGCTAGAGGCAATTAGCTTTAAGAATCACTTTGTAAAGTTGACTGGAGGAAGGCGAGTCGTATCGCTATCAAATAAATATATTGTAAAACACAATAGTCGCAATTATTAACTGGCGCCCAACTCCAAGGCTTAAAAGGACAAAGAACCCAATAATCCCAAAGGACCTGGTTGAAGTGAATCAACATATAACAGGACTAAGGAATCCAAAATTTCCATGGAGCTGACTGAACTAAATCTACATTTACAAAAAATCTGTAAGTGATTTTTCAAAACATTTTCAAGTGGTTTAAAACAAAAAAATTTTAAATTAAAGTGAGTGCATTTCTGTAATTAGAATATATCCAACAATAAAGTGCTTCTAAGTGAATATCTCTGATTAAGATAAAATCTATAAAAGGATAAATTAGAAAGTAAATTCTTAACTATAAAATTAATTTCTTAATTACTTCATAAAACGTGTAATAAAACGCGTAATGATCTACACATTCTGTTATTTTTAATGAAGTAAGTTTTTCAAACATTTTCTGGCACTTAATATTAAACTAAAGTTGATTGTGAAGATTCGCCTTTGTGGTATGTAGTAGCAACAAATATATTCAAAATATATTTGATTGAATATATGTAAGAATCTGCCGAGTTATTAGTATTTGCATAAATTATATTTTACGCGTGTTTAGAACGCTGATATATTGATATATAATTAATCTTTTCACGGGGATTTCTCGAAAGCCCTTCTCATATTGAATAAGTCAGATTTCGTGCTGCAAGAATACCTTTCTCCTCACCAAATGTTTTTAAATAAAGAACAAGTAATAGAAATCATTAGTGAAATCAATGAGCGTACTAGACTTGAGTTGGTTGAACAGTTAGATAGTTTAGCTCAAGCAATTAGTCGTCTCCAACCCCCCACTGTTGAGCCATATCATCCAGTCTCAATAAATCCTTCGGTTGCAGAAAATAATGCAAGTTTAGACTTGATAAAATCTCTACCCGAATTCAAGGGTGATTCGACCTCTTACCCAGCGTGGCGAAGTCCAGCAGTTTTCGCAATGAATTATTATACAGAGGGATCAGAGAAATACTATGTAGCCATGGGTATATTAAGAAACAAAATTGTTAATTCCGCCAACTCTGTCCTTGCCTCATTCAATACAGTTTTAAATTTTAATGCCATTATGGCCAGATTGGACCAGGAATATTCAGATAAGAGGCCTTTGTATGTCTTGGAAAACGAGCTTAGCATTCTCAGACAGGGTAATTCATCTATTGCTGACTTTTACAGCAAGGTGGAAAAACAACTATCACTTATAATAAATAAACATATTATGACCCATACTGGTAGGAATGACATCATTGAAGCTTTGAATGAACGAGCAAGGGAAAATGCTCTACGTATTTTTATATCGGGACTTCATCGCCCAATGTGCGATATTCTCTTCTCTGCTAGACCCAAAGACCTCCCTAATGCGCTTGCCATTGCTCAAGAGCTACAAACCAATCATAGGAGAATGGAGTTTGCGGAAGCTTTTGCTGTAGGTAACGCATTCCGACCAATTAGGTCAACATTCACAATGCCTCAGCGCCAAGCGGTAGATCGTAATAACCAATCGATCTTGCGTTTCAATCAAAGTACGGTAAAAAGGCCAACCCCCATGGAAGTCGATAACGGTACAAGTTTTTATAAGCAGAGGACTAATCCTCAAAATCTCCCAAACGTTCAGCAACAACATAATAACTGATCGCAACATCAAACATCCAAATATACTGGAAAGCCACAGCATTTGAATTCTGATTTACCAGTAGCGTTGAAGCGTTCTCATGACCAATTACTTTCGGACCGTTCACCATTTCTAAAAATTAAAAAAACTAATTTTATGCCGGGAGAAGAAAGTGCTTTTTTGAACAATGAAAAGTGTCAAGACTGCACCGATAGCTCTTTTTACGAAATTGATTATTTAAATGAACATTATAATAATTATATTTCTCATGATAATGAAAACTATAATTTTGATAAAGATATAGATGAGGAGATAAATCATTTAAACTGATATCGCTCCTGCCGTTTATTACTAAAAAAGGCAAAAACGGCCAGGAGCTTCGAATTTTGATAGACACCGGCACGTCCAAAAATTACATTAAGGATCTCCCTTTTATTCAAGGTATTAAGTTTTTGGATAATCCATTTAAATTGACTTCAATAAACGGTGAAAATATTATAAACCGAAAATGTTTAATTCACATTTTAGATAATACCTCGACGTTTTTCTTGCTTCCGAATCTAAGAACGTTCGATGGTATCATAGGATATGATTTCCTGAAAAATATTAATGCAAAAATTGATACCAGTGAGGGGTATTTATTTTACCGTAATGGTAAAGTTAAATTACAGTATTTATCGTGTAATCAGGTTAATTCAATTGCAATAGAGGAAGAGTCTGTTCCTCCATTAGTTCAAAAAAAATTTCGGCAAATTATAAAAAAGAACAATAATGCTTTCGCTGACCCTAATAGGGCGTTGCCATATAACACTAGTGTGAAAGGCAGAATTCGAACAAATACAAATGATCCGATCTATAGTAAAAGTTACCCGTACCCCATTTCTGTGGCTCCATTCATCAATAATGAAATAAAAACTTTACTCAGAGATGGTATTATTAGGGAATCGTGTTCGCCATACAATTCTCCTGTCCACGTTGTTGGTAAGAAAGGCTTTGATGAAGATGGTAAGCCTAAACTAAGAATGGTGATCGACTTCAGGAAATTGAATGAGAAAACAATTCCTGACCGATACCCCATACCGGATACATCCGTAATCTTGGCTAACCTAGGTAGCTCCAAATTTTTTACAACATTAGACCTTAAGTCAGGGTTCCATCAGATTTTATTGTGTGAGGATGATAGGCAAAAAACAGCATTTAATATAAATAATGGCAAATATGAATTTTGCAGATTGCCATTTGGCTTAAAAAACGCACCCAGTATCTTTCAAAGGGCCATTGACGATGTTTTACGCCAGGAAATAGGAAAATACTGCCATGTTTATGTCGATGACATAATTATATATTCTCCAGATGAAGAGTTACATTTAAACCACATTGACTGTATCCTTCAGAAACTTGAAAAAGCGGGAATGAGAGTATCAGCCGAAAAGTCGAGGTTTTTTAAAACCGAAGTGGAGTTTTTGGGGTTCCTTTTATCCGAGAAAGGTATAAAAACTTGCCCAGATAAGATTCACGACATCATAAACTACGAACCTCCAAGAACCCTTCGAGCGCTTCGCTCATTTCTTGGGTTATCAGGGTATTACCGCCGTTTTGTGAAGGATTACGCTGCCATTGTAAAACCGTTGACAGTGTATCTTCGAGGTGAAAATGGACAAGTTGGTGCTAGAAATTCCAAAAACATAAAAATAGATTTTGACTCAAATGCCCTATGCGCATTTGAAACAATAAAAAAGATATTAGCTTCCGAAGACGTGCTTCTCCAATATCCCGATTATAACAAGCCCTTCGAGCTTACCACGGATGCTTCCTCTACTGCCCTAGGCGCAGTCTTATCCCAAAAGGGACGACCCATTACCATGATATCGCGAACACTTTCTGCTAGCGAACAAAATTATGCCACCAACGAGCGGGAACTTTTAGCTATCGTATGGGCATTGAAGAAACTTCGCCACTATTTGTACGGAATTAAGGATGTCCATATTTTTAACGACCATCAACCGCTGATATTTTCGATGTCTGAAAAGAATCCCAATTCCAAGATGAAGAGGTGGCGATCATTTATAGAGGAATTCTCTCCCACTTTTCATTTCAAACCCGGAAAGGACAATAAAGTAGCTGACGCACTTTCGCGATAGTTTGTCCACAATTTGAGTGATAACGCTTCCAGTCAAACTGTGCATAGCGAAGTATCTTCGAGTAATACAATTAAAACGGTTAAATGTCCCATCAATCAATTTAAAAACCAACTTGTTCTATCAAAGTCTACCTCGTTTAGTAAATGTACCAAAATACTTTTCCAAAAATTTATTCGACACACAATTACATTTAACACTGTCGAAAATCTTATACAATGTTTAAAAAGCGCCATAAATACAAATAATACTAACGCAATCCACTGTGATCTTTCAACCTTAGCAGAAATACAAAATGCATTAGTATCGGCATTCCCTGGTGTTAAATTTCTCCACACTGAAGTTATGGTCATAGATTTACCGAATAAAGATGATCAGTTGGAAGTGATAGCAACAGAGCACAATCGAGCTCATCGTGGCTTACACGAAAACTTTCGCCAAATTTTCAGCAATTACTTTTTTCCAAATATAAAAAAATTATTGAAAACAATGATTGCTAACTGCAAGATATGCCTGGAAAATAAGTACCAACGCAAACCACCTGATCCGGGGATTGGTAAATCTCCTATCCCACTCCTTCCAGGAGAAATCCTCCATTTAGACATTTTTATAATTGGCAAGCAACTTTTCTTGACGTGTTTAGACAAGTTGTCCAAATTTGTTGTTGTAAAGCCGATTACCTCAAGGTCAACAGTAGATATAAAGTATGCCTTATTAGAAATTTTGTTAGTATTTAGTAACACAAAAACCATCGTTTCTGATAACGAAAAGGCATTTCAATCGAACACCATAAAGGCCTTACTAAGGGATAATTTTGGAATAGACCAATTCTTTATACCTACTCTGCATAGTGAAAGTAATGGTCAGGTGGAGAGGTTTCATTCCACATTATTAGAAATATCACGTTGCATAAAAGAACAACAGAAAGTAGAAAAAGTAATTGATTTGGTACTATTGGCAACTTATAAATATAATTGTAGCGTACATTCGGTAACTAAAATGAGACCAACTGATGTCTTTCACAATTTATCAGAAGAAAAATTAGGTGAGATAAGAAAACGACTATTCGAAACTCAGGAGAAAACATTGCATAGAAATAATAAAGGTAAAATTTTGAAAACTTTTAGTCCTGGAGAAAAGGTTTTTTTGAGGCGGAATAAAAGGCTTGGAAGTAAATTAGATAAGGTCTTCGTAGAAAAGGTTATTGAAAAAGATATTGGTACTACCGTTTTGATCGATGGAAAGAGAATCCACAAAAGCAATCTTCGTTAAGCGCAATTTCCATATAGATGCACCATAACAAATTGAAACCAAAACAACAATTGAAAAAAAAAAACAATAAAAAAAAAAAACAAAAAACACTTTTTAATGATTTGAATTATCACATTGTTTTCCACAAGAAATGTACATATAACACTATTGAAAATTGAACATTAATAATTGCCATACTTAAATTTTCTACGTTTAAAATACTGTCATCAAAGAATCTAAGCCCTACATTTGTATCGTTGTGCTAACTTCACGCACGGTGTAAAACAGTACACTTCAACGAACCGAGGACGTTTCGTGCTTAAGAAAGGGCGTAGTTAACATAGCAGCTAGATTCGCATTTAAATATGCTGCTCCTCCCGACATGTATGCTGGGTTAAGTCACCAAAGCGCCGTATATTTGTATCCGCATGCGAACAAAGGTACAAACATTATCATTATCAATATCAATGTTATCAATATGTGCAAATGTGCTTGACAATAACAACAGCGAGTTAGCGCCTTCAAACTTTACTTGTTGCTGCCCGAGTGAAATATCGGGACTTTACTTCCAGGAATGCAAAGCAACAATACCATAAAAGCAAAGCAAGAAAATTATAATTACCAACAATATGGCTTAGCACTTCAAAACCTTATTTGTTGCTGGCTGCGTAGAATATTTGTACTTCGCCGAGGAATACACGCTTACGGTAATCAAGCCAAGTTCTTTTTAATCACCTCTTCGCGGCAACGATGATATACCTACCTACATTTAAAACGGTTCGATAGGCTTAGAGCTAGAGGCAATTAGTTTTAAGAATCACTTTGTAAAGTTGACTGGAGGAAGGCGAGTCGTATCGCTATCAAATAAATATATTGTAAAACACAATAGTCGCAATTATTAACTTGTACAAGCAGACCCGTCAGACGTTGTTCTGCCCTAAATTATGTCTATCTGCATACATTTTAATAACCTTTTGCGTCTAACTCTGCCCTCCCCCTCTTCACTTTTTCTAAATCCTTTTATTCACTCCTCCCACCATCTTTTTCTCCTCATCTATCTCTATTTTGGTCTCACTCTAACCCTTTCTCAGTCTCCTCCTCCTTCCCGCTTTTCTCTTCTCTCAAGTTTTTCCCATTCTTCTTCAACCCTTATTTCCAGTCCCAGAGGGTGGTATGTATTTTGTTCCAGTCCCATTCCGAGTCCCAGTCCCACTCCGAGTCTCACTCCCAGCCCTAGTCCTATTCCCAGTCCCATCCCGTCTCTGGTCTACTTCCCTGAGAAAAGGATCGTAAATACTAATATATGCAAATCTATGTACCAAATTTAAGGCAAATCGAATAGGACGTATGTAAATAGGTATGTGGGTATTACTAATTCAAGTTTTTATTTCGGCTTCGCATGCATATTTATCAGTATTGCCAGGTTGATGCGAATAAATCGAATATTACAATGAAAATTACTTTAAAGCTCTCAGCAACAGCTTTCATTTGATATGCATATTACACACACATTCTAGGGGTATCCGGGTCCACGTTTTGGCCTATATCTCGAGACCCTAGTCACCCAGCGGTGTAAAAATTACTCTGTACTAAAGCACACATCAACAGCTGCAATTTGATACCCATAATGTAAAAACACATCCTAGTGTTACCCTGGTCCACGTTTTGGCCTATATCTCGAGACCATAGTCACCAATAGGTATGAAAACTACCCTTTACTAAACCGCTCATCAACAGCATCAACTTGATAACCATAATGTAAAAACACATCCTAATGTTATCCTGATCCACGTTTTGGCCTATATCTCGAGACCATAGTCACCAATAGGTATGAAAACTACCCTTTACTAAACCGCTCATCAACAGCATCAACTTGATAACCATAATGTAAAAACACATCCTAATGTTATCCTGATCCACGTTTTGGCCTATATCTCGAGACCCTAGTCACAAATAGGTATGGAAATTACCCTGTACTAAAGCACTCATCAACAGCTTTCATTTCTTATCTATATTGTATAAACACTTTCCAGGGGAGCCCGGGTACACGTTTTGGCCTCAATCTCGAGATCCTAGTCACTAAAGGTATGAAAATTACCCTGTACTAAAGCACCCATCAAAAGCTTTCATTTGTTATCCATATTCTATAAACATATTTTAGGGGTACCCGCTTCCACGTTTTCGCCTATATCTCGAGACCCTAGTCACCCACGGGTACGAGAAATACCCCGTATCAAAATACTCATAAACAGCTTCCATACCCATATTGTGCAAACATATCTGAGTATTACCCAGGTCCACGTTTTGATCTCAAGACCCTAGCCCGAATGGGATTAAGAGTATCCTATGTCTGTCTCCTGGTTCTAAGCTACGCCTCCACCAATTTTCAGCCAAATATGTTCATCCGTTCTTTAATTATAAATAGTGTAACTAACACCACTTTCTTTTATATATATACATCAATTAGAAACATCAAAAATAACAGTATTTCTCTACTATATAATGGATGTTATTATACATATGGGCCTTCCTCTTCAATCACTCTTTCTACTAAAAGAAAGCGCATCAAAATCCGTTGCGTAGTTTTAAAGGTTTAAGCATTAAAAAGGACATAGGAACAGAAAAAGCGACTTTGCTTTATAATATGTAGTGATGTTGTATTTGTAGCTGGGTGCATTGGATTGCGCGTGTACAAAGGGTTGGTTGACCGATGCAATTTTATGTATTGTGCGTATCCACTTCTTCTCCAAATGCTTGGTCTACATTAGTGTGACCCTATATTTAAAATTTAAGTGGGCGGAAATGTAAATATTTATTTGAAGCAATTTTAATTTATAATTTATTTAATAATTTGGGAAAAATTTAAACAACGTGGCATCAGGATGGACAAGGCGATAGCTGTTTCGATTATACCTTGAAAATCTCTTCAAAGTCTTTTCTCCCCGGAGTGGGATTTGACCCCGCACTCCTACCATGGTTGAAGTGTTACAAACGCATTCGCCTTCTTTGCATATTTTCTTTATTCATAGTCCATACTTCGCATGGCATCATATGTAAAGTTATGCGTTGGTAAGGAGGTTTTTCAAAGGAACTTGGTGTTGTTTTTGTTCTATTTATAGAACTACAACGAATTAACCAATGTTGTATATTTGTATGAGTGTTTAAGCGGGGATTACCCTTATTGCTTTAAATGTATGAAAACATTTATTTCAAGCAATTTATAATTTATTTAATAATTTGGGAAAAATTTAAACAACGTGACATCAGGACGGACAAGGCGACAGCTCTTTGGATTACACCTTGTACATCTCTTCAAAGCCTTTTCTCCCGGGAATGGGATTTAAACCCGTACTCCTACGATGCACAGTGTTTCGTGTAGAACAAGCTAGCTGGACAAAAACAAAGTTCTTATTCCAAGAAAAGTGTAATGAGAAATGAAAGAAAACAAACAAAATAACGGGATTTTTGCTTTTTTTTTTATATTTTTGCTCATATATATTGAGCAATTGAAGTAAGAAGGCAGGAGTGCCCGTAAAATGCATTGATTAATTTGCAAAATTCTTGTTGAATATTAAAATTCATATTTCTTTTAAGTGAACCCTTTTACATATTTTTTTTGATGTATTCTAAGCTCGAAGGTAAGAAAAAATTTTTTAATAGTAATTCTTTCACAATTAGAGTATTGTCCATATATCTAACGTTCCGTTATTAAGAAGAAAAGGTATTTTTTCCCTATATTTTTAAATTTCGGGACAAAAAAGTTACATACATCCGCGGACATCCGGGCTTAATTTTACATATGTTATAGTCGCAAGTATTCTCTAATAGTCGAAAGAAAAAACCATTGCGAATTCTTTGCACATCTATTTTTAATTTTTTTTTTTTTTTTGTAGATTTAGTTATCTCTACATATCAAATAGGATGTATGTACGTACCAGCTCCGACGAGATATTTGAACCTTTAAAGCTGATCTACAAACAGCAAACCAATTCCCTGGTACAGGGAACAAACACGTAGCCATAAAACATACAAAAACAAGTAAGGACGGGACTGTCTTCGGCTGTGCCGAAGACTTCATACCTTTCATGAATGGGGATGAACAATAATCTTATGCCGTTCGTAATCTCCGAATAATCGGATGTATAAGATAAGAAATATATAATGAACAGATCTACATACCTAAACGATTTTTAAGATAAATATAAAATAAACAAGTAAGGACGGGACTGTCTTCGGCTGTGCCGAATACTTCATACCTTTCATGAATGGGGCTGAACAATAATCTTATGCCGTTTGTAATCTACAAATAATCGGATGTATAAGGTAAGAAATATATAATGAACAGATCTACATACCTAAACGATTTTTAAGATAAATGCAAAGTTTCAGGTTTTTTGTGGTCTGCGTGTAAAAACTATGACTACGAATCACGTATTTCAACAATATATGACGTAAAGGTAACTATTTGATGAAATTTGATGAATTTTGAAGCTTCTAGCCGTAAAAAAGGGGCAAAAATGAGAGTTTATATGAAGTATATAATATATATACCACCGATCTCTATGATTTTTTCAGACAACAATATATGCTATATACGTAAGCGTTTTGTGAAATTTGAGCCTCTAGCTGTCAAAACGGGGCAGAAATTGCGCAAAGTTTCTTATCTGAACAATCGGTTGTATGAGATATATACTATATATACAACCAATCTCTATGATTTTTTCAGACAACAATATATGCTATATACTTAAGCATTTGGTGAAATTTGAAGCTTCTAGCTGTTAAAATGGGGTGGAAATTGCGAAAAGTTTCTTATCTGAACAATCGGTTGTATGAGATATATACTATATATACAACCGATCTCTTTGATTTTTTCAGACAACAATATATGCTATATACGTAAGCAATCGGTGAAATTTGAAGCTTATAGCTGTTAAAATGGGGTAGAAATTGCGAAAAGTTTCTTATCTGAACAATAGGTTGTATGAGATATATACTATATATACAACCGATCTCTTTGATTTTTTCAGACAACAATATATGCTATATACGTAAGCAATCGGTGAAATTTGAAGCTTATAGCTGTTAAAATGGGGTAGAAATTGCGAAAAGTTTCTTATCTGAACAATCGGTTGTATGAGATATATACTATATATACAACCGATCTCTATGATTTTTTCAGACAACAATATATGCTATATACGCAAGTATTCGGTGAAATTTGAAGCTTCTAGCTGTTAAAATGGGTCTAAAATTTGCGAAAATATATATATGTATATATATACTATATATATATACTATATATACCACCATATATATACTATATATACCACCGATCTTTATGATATTTTCAGACAACAATATATGCTTTATACCTAAGCATTCGTTGAAATTTGAAGCCTCTAGCTCTTAAAATGGGGCAGTAATTACGAAAAGTTCCTTATCTGAACAATCGGTTGTGGGGGATATATACTATATATACGACCGATCTCATCAATTTTTTTAGGTAACAATATGTGCAATATACGAAAGTATATGGTGAAGTTTGAAGCTTCAATCTGTTAAATTGGGTAAGATATTACAAAAATCCTCTTTTTCTGAAAAATCGGTTGTATGGAGGATATATGCTATAGTGGTCCGATCCGGTCGATTCCGACAAATGTCTAATCGGACACCCAAATACACCCGCTCACCAAATTTTATCAAGATATCTCAAAAATTGAGGGACTAGTTTGCATACAAACAGACAGACGGACATGGCTAAATCAACTCAGCTCTTCAACCTGATTATTTCGGTATACTTAATGGTGGGTCTATCTATTTTCCTTTAAGGACTTACAATTTTCGGTTTCGTGACGAAATTAATATACCATTTCATTTTCATGAATGGGGAAGAAATTGCGCAAAGTTTCTTATTTCAACAATCGGTTGTATGAGATATATACTATATATACCACCGGTCTCTATGATTTTTTCAGACAACAGTATATGCTATACACGTAAACATTTGGTGAAATTTGAACATATCTAAACAATTTTTAAGATAAAGAAGTAAGAACGGGACTGTCTTCGGCTGTGCCGAAGACTTCATACCTTTCATGAATGGGGCTGAACAATAATCTTATCCCGTTCGTAATCTCCGAATAATCGGATGTATAAGATAAGAAATATATAGTGAACAGATCTACATACCTTAACGATTTTTAAGATAAATATAAAATAAACAAGTAAGGAAGGCTAAGTTCGGGTGTAACCGAAAATTACATACTCATTTGAGAGCTATGGAGACAAAATAAGGAAAATCACCATGTAGGAAAATGAACCTAGGGTAACCCTGGAATGTGGTTGTATGGAAGGTATTAAAGAATATTTTAAGAAAGAGTAGGCCATATTTCTATGGATGGACGCCATTTAGGGATATCGCCATAAAGGTGGACCAGGGCTGACTCTAGAATTTGTTTGTACGATATGGGTATCAAATGAAAGGTGTTACTGAGCATTTTAAGAGGGAGTGGGCCTTAGGTCTATCAGTGGACGCCTTTTCGAGATATCGCCATTAAAGTGGACCAGGGGTGACTCTAGAATGTGTTTGTACGATATGGGTATCAAATGAAAGGTGGTAATGAGTATTTTAAAAGGGAGTAATCCTTAGTTCTATAGGTGGACGCCTTTTCGAGAAATGGCCATAAAGGTGGACCAGGGGTGACTCTAGAATATGTTTGTACGATATGGGTATCAAATGAAAGCTGCTAATGAGTATTTTGAAAAGGAGTGATCCCTAGTTCCATAGGTGGAAGCCGTTTCGAGATATTGCCATAAAGGTGGACCAGGGGTGTCTCTAGAATGTGTTTGTACGATATGGGAATCAAATGAAAAGTGTTACTGAGCATTTTAAGAGGGAGTGGGCATTAGGTCTATAGGTGGACGCCTTTTGGAAATGTCGCCATTAGGGTGGGCCAGGGGTGACTATAGAATGTGTTTGTATGATATGGGTATCAAATGAAAGATGGTAATGAGTATTTTAAAAGGGAGTAATCCTTAGTTCTATAGGTGGACGCCTTTTCGAGAAATCGCCATAAAGGTGGACCAGGGGTGACTCTAGAATATGTTTGTACGATATGGGTATCAAATGAAAGCTGGTAATGAGTATTTTAAAAGGGAGTAATCCTTAGTTCTATAGGTGAACGCCTTTTCGAGAAATCGCCATAAAGGTGGACCAGTGGTGACTCTAGAATATGTTTGTACGATATGGGTATCAAATGAAAGCTGTTAATGAATATTTTGAAAAGGAGTGATCCTTAGTTCCATAGGTGGACGCCGTTTCGAGATATCGCCATAAAGGTGGACCAGAGGTGTTTCTAGAATGTGTTTGTACGATATGGGAATCAAATGAAAGGTGTTACTGAGCATTTTAAGAGGGAGTGGGCATTAGGTCTATAGGTGGACGCCTTTTCGAGATATCGCCATTAGGGTGGGCCAGAGGTGACTCTAGAATGTTTGTACGATATGGGTATCAAACGAAAAGTGTTACTGAGCATTTTAAGAGTAAGTGGGCATTAGGTCTATAGGTGGACGCCTTTTCGAAATGTCGCCATTAGGGTGGGCCAGGGGTGACTATAGAATGTGTTTGTATGATATGGGTATCAAATGAAAGATGGTAATGAGTATTTTAAAAGGGAGTAATCCTTAGTTCTATAGGTGGACGCCTTTTCGAGATATCGCCATAAAGGTGGACCAAGGGTGACTCTAGAATGTTTGTACTATATGGGTATCAAATGAAAGGTGTTACTGAGCATTTTAAGAGGGAGTGGGCATTAGGTCTATAGGTGGCCGCCTTTTCGAGATATCGCCATTAGGGTGGGCCAGGGGTGACTCTAGAATGTTTGTACGGTATGGGTATCAAACGAAAGGTGTTACTGAGCATTTTAAGAGAGAGTGGGCATTAGGTCTATAGGTGGACGCCTTTTCGAGGTATCGCCATTAGGGTGGGCCAGGGGTGACTCTAGAATGTTTGTACGATATGGGTATCAAACGAAAGGTGTTACTGAGCATTTTAAGAGGGAGTGGGCATTAGGTCTATAGGTGGACGCCTTTTCGAGATATCGCCATTAGGGTGGGCCAGGGGTAACTCTAGAATGTTTGTACGGTATGGGTATCAAACGAAAGGCGTTACTGAGCATTTAAGAGGGAGTGGGCATTAGGTCTATAGGTGGACGCCTTTTCGAAATATCGCCATTAGGGTGGGCCAGGGGTGACTCTAGAATGTTTGTACGGTATGGGTATCAAACGAAAGGTGTTACTGAGCATTTTAAGAGGGAGTGGGCATTAGGTCTATAGGTGGACGCCTTTTCGAGATATCGCCATAAAGGTGGACCAAGGGTGACTCTAGAATGTTTGTACTATATGGGTATCAAATGAAAGGTGTTACTGAGCATTTTAAGAGGGAGTGGGCATTAGGTCTATAGGTGGACGCCTTTTCGAGATATCGCCATTAGGGTGGGCCAGGGGTGACTCTAGAATGTGTTTGTACGATATGGATATCAAATTAAAGGTATTAATGAGGGCTTTAAAAGCGAGTTGCCCTTAGATGTATATGTGAAGGCGTTCTCGCGATATCGACCACAATGTGGACCAGGTGATCCAGAAAATCATCTGTCGGGAACTGCTAATTTATTTATATATGCAATACCACTAACAGTATTCCTGCCAAGATTCCAAGGGCTGTTGATTTCGCCTTGTAGAACTTTTTCATTTTCTTCTACTTAATATGGTAGGTGTCACACCCATTTTACAAAGTTTTTTCCAAAGTTATATTTTGCGTCAATAAACCAATCCAGTTACCATGTTTCATCCCTTTTTTCGTATTTGGTATAGAATTATGGCATTTTTTTCATTTTTCGTAATTTTCGATATCGATAAAGTGGGCGTGGTTATGGTCGGATTTCGGCCATTTTTTATACCAAGATAAAGTGAGTTCAGATAAGTACGTGGGCTAAGTTTAGTAAAGATATATTGATTTTTGCTCAAGTTATTGTGTTAACGGCCGAGAGGAAGGACAGACGGTGGACTGTGTATAAAAACTGGGCGTGGCTTCCATCGATTTCGCCCATTTTCACAGAGAACAGTCATAGAATCTATGCCCCTACCAAATTTGAGAAGGATTGGTAAATTTTTGTTCGACTTATGGCATTAAAAGTATTCTAGACAAACTAAATGAAAATGGGCGGAGCCACGCCCATTTTGAAATTTTGTTTTATTTTTGTATTTTGTTGCATCATATCATTACTGGAGTTGAATTTTGACTTAATTTACTTACATACAGTAAAGATATTAAATTTTTTGTTAAAATTTGAATTAAAAAAAATTTTTTTTTAAAAAGTGGGCGTGGTCTTCATCCAATTTGTCTAATTTTTATTTAGCACATATATAGTAATAGTAGTAACGTTCCTGCCAAATTTCATCATGATATCTTCAACGACTGCCAAATTACAGCTTGCAAAACTTGTAAATTACCTTCTTGTAAAAGTGGGCGGTTCCACGCCCATTGTCCAAAATCTTACTAGTTTTCTATTCTGCGTCATAACGTCAACCCATCTACCAAGTTTCATCGCTTTATCCGCCTTTGGCAATGAATTATCGCATTTTTTCGGTTTTTCGAAATTTTCAATATCGAAATAGTGGGCGTGGTTATAGTCCAATATCGTTCATTTTAAATAGCGATCTGAGATGAGTGCCCAGGAATCTACACTCCAAATTTCATCAAGATACCTCAAACTTTACTCAAGTTATCGTGTTTAGGCCCGAAGCCTAAATTCATATCAACTCGCGCCACCCTAATAGCACCCCTTTATCGACCACTAGTTCGCCCACATGCATGTATGTGTGTGCATAGGTAGGGTTATGTTGCCCGTACACATATACATGCATGCCGGTACAACTATGTGGGGAAGCTTCCCCTTAAAACCGGAGATTTTTTTCCGCGGTTCAACGGTTGTCCTCGACAAGGCAACCGTCTACTTTTCCAGCGATCGTTGAGCGAACTGCAACACCGTCCGAGGAGCCCCGCCACATTTTATTATAAAAAGGTAATTATTGTTCAAATTTAATTTTGCACTATAATAAAGAAATTATTATAACGAGGAAAATATCTCGCCTCCTTTTTTCTTTTCATTTTAAATTTAAACCAAACGCAATTGTGGTGCCTCCACTCCGTTGCCGAGTTTGCGACACACCACAATTGTTCATGGTCCTTCTCCCCGAAAAAGGAACCAACGCCAATACAAAGATACAGTCCACATCCATTAAATTTTACACTTAATACGCATTTTTTGGTGATATTTTGGGATAATCTTGGAGATACGCGCCTTCCAAATTAAGCGGAAAGAGGTGATACCAGTTTTTATTTCGTGGTGATACACTCAACATTTTTATTGGTGATATACACTCTTGGTGGTATTGCTGCAGTTTTTTGGTGATACGCGGTATCAACGGTATTCAACAATTTTGGAGATACATTATTGGTGGTACTTTACATCGTCCACATATACACAACAATTGGTATACTCGTGCAATACAAATCACTACAAACTTCACGCAGCTACGTACGTAAGTGTATATATTTCTTGCCACTTTTTTGGTTAGTTTGTGGTTAGTTTTTTTATTTTAAAAGTGCCGCGAGTGTTCCGAACCACTAAACAGTGGAAAGTGAAAATTATCAGTGACCAGTCTGTGCGATATAGTGCCTCAATTTTTGTTTTGTGCAATTGCTTTCCCCCTACCGTGCGTCGATCCGGAGTATCCCACGACCACGGCAATTTGATACACAAGTGTACCATAACCCCACTTTTTGAAAAGCACCAAAGATTTTATTGAAAGCAACTACAGTGACTCTGCACGTATATCCACTCACGAACACAATAATTTAGTTTCACAAATTTTGGCACTGGTAATTTTCACTAGGTCGAGACGTTTTATTATATCGCGAACTCTGCACTTTGCTCCTTATCTGAGCCACAACCCCTTAAAAATAAATTAACACATACAACCATACATACATACATATATAAATTTGCGTACGGGTGGCGAGTAAGCCACACGGGTGTTTTATTCTTCCCTGGGAAAAATCAGACGATTCGGCCAAGTCTGACCCAAACCACATAAATCGCGCACAATCTACTAGGACACCGGAATTAACACAAAGTCAGTATACATACACATAAATACATATACGTTTGGGTGGCGAGTAGATCTTTGAAAATTTTGTTTGTCCTAAAAAATCAGACGAGTCTGCCAAGTCTGACCTACCTAAATAAATAAATAAAATAATAAAAATCTTTTAAAACATTGTCTCCATTTTTTGTTAAAAGGATTAATTTGTTTTTAGTTTGGTAGGAATAATTTGTTGAGAAAATGGAAAATTATATCCGATCAGCTGAGTTAATCTCAGAGTTTGAACAGCAGTACAGCCTTATTCCAGAGGAAAGTCATTATAAGCACACTCTTGCGATACAGCAAGAAGAGTTGCG